>NC_091456.1:55878816-56226316 GCF_027789765.1 Dendropsophus ebraccatus | reverse complement strand
CATTATCTGTGCATTTGCATAACTTAATGGCTTAGGACAGAGGAGAGAGGATGCTTAATTTAATGTTTAGCAGGCCCTTGATAGCTGAATAATTTAAGAACTGTCAGGGGAGGTCAGTCCTACAGCGAATTTGTAAGACAGCTATGATTTCTGCATATTGTTAAAGTTCTTACTTAGGAGGATATGAAAAAACGATAAGAACAACAGTGCCTGAAAGGAAAGACATTATTGGTTTTCTGTTAACTATTGCTTCCAAGAGCATAAGCTTCGCTCGTGTTTTCTGCAGGGAATTGAGGAGTAGGCATCACCCTTAGAACAATAGGATTGTTCTGCTGATAGCAGGAGGAAAGTGGAGATGACAGATTTTTTTTTAATACCCGTATAAAGTCTCACTTTCATTAGCTACTAATGAACATTCTTAGGCTAATTTAGGGCTTGCTTTCTAATTATTGATTACAATGTGCAGTGTTACCATGCAAAGCAAATGTAGCCACAGAGCCTTTCTAGCCTGCGTCCTGTGAATAATTATATTGTAACACTCAGAACATCCTCCTTGTTATATACCCTGAGATGTTTAGGAGTTCATTATCCCGTGTTACCTGGTAGGAAATATGGTAGGAGCCTTATCAGGCAAAGTTTATATGGTGTACTTCTATTGCAAGTTTTACTATGATTTTACTGGAAATGTTAGATGTACATTGGTACGGAAATGGAACTAATGGAATTCCATTTCATATTGTATTATTTTTATTTGGTAGTTTAATGATAGATTTTAACATTTAGCATTTTAGTGGTAAACCGAATGCACCAAAAAATGTGAAATATGTAATGTGAAACATTTCATTTTTTTGCAAAGTAATTTTTGTTTCCCCCCCCCCCATAGCAATAATTTTAATAGTAAATATTTACAAGAAAATACAAGAAAAATTTATCAGTTATGTCTATCCTTTAGAGATGAGCGAACCTCGAGCATGTTCGAGTCGATCCGAACCCGAGCTTTCGGCATTTGATTAGCGGTGGCTGCTGAAGTTGGATAAAGCCCTAAGGCTATGTGGAAAACATGGATATAGTCATTGGCTGTATCCATGCTTTCCAGACAACCTTAGCGCTTTCAGCAGCCCCAACTAATCAAATACAGAACGTTCAGGTTCGGATCGACTCGAACCCGAACCCGGTTCGCTCGTCTCTACTATCCTTATATTGACATTCTGTAAGAGTGGATACAAATACAGACAAAGAAGAAAACATACAGTGGTGTGCTGATATAGTGCAGTATTTTAGAAGGTATATATATTTCTATCAGATGACTCAAGGTACTAAGCTGGTGGGGTTTTGGTAGGCACAACTCCACTAATGGCAGAACATGAAGGGTTATCACAGCCCAGCAAGCGATCCAATTATCCAGAACCCATCACGATCAAGACCAACAATGATCACTGTCTTGCGCCTTGGCGCAGGCACCAGCAACTCTAATGTCTGTAAAACCATATGTAGTTTTATTATAAAAACTCACAAAAAATGCATCTAAGCAACTTGTTTCCACGCCGGTCTGACATCTTTCTCAAACTCAAGAAGCATAAGAAAGATGTGTGGAAACGCGTTGCTCAGATGCATATTTTGTGAGTTTTTATATTTAAAACTACATATGGATTTACAAACGTCTGAATTGCTGGTAAGACTATCTGTTCTGGTTTTGAATATATTTATTATTCATGTGCACATCATTTAATAAATCTGTGGTATTCTGGAATCAGACAACTTGTACCAGAAATCTATTTGAAGTGCGCCACAATTCTGTCTAATAGCGGCAGTCAGCTCCTGATGTCAGTTCTGCAATGTACAATTAGGAACATAATAAAGAAGCTATGCTTACCCTTTTCCTGGCTTCCTGCATCATCATCTTCCAGCAGAAGTACCCACTCAGCCAGTCATTGGCTGTAGAGACATCTGCCCATGTCACTGACTGGATGAGCGGCCATCTCTGAGCTGGGATGCGATGTCCCAAGATAGGAGTTACATGAAACCAGCAGGTCCGTGAGTGGTGACGCTGCACTGTGGGCATGTATCGTCCAGATTTTTTACTTATTTTATTTTATACTGAATAGTGACAGTTGCTGAAAAGTGGTCTTTTTCTAATCTGTTTCTTTTATTCTGATTGTAATTTTTGTTTTATTGTTTAATAATTATTTTGAGGGCTTTCATCTTGCCTGAGCTCCTCTCTACAATATTTTATGATATGCTTTACATCAAGCCCCATGGACGTAGTAGACATAGACAGAATCTGTCCCACTGAGATTAAAGTAAAACATTACTGAGCATACTTTGTGACCTTTGAAGAGGTCATTCCACTGGCAGCTGCTGTTGTCTTATACTGGCGCTTTCCAACGGTATTTAATAATATGCTTTACATCAAGCCACATGGACATACCAGATATAGATAGAATCTGTCCCACTGAGATTAAAGTAAATCATTAATGAGCATACTTTGTGACCTTTGAAGAGGTCATTCCACTGGGAGCTGCTGTTGTCTTATACTGGTGGCATCTAACCACTGGTGTCACCTTTACTGTCACCATATACAAAACAGTCTCAGCTTAGGGTACTATTACACGGAACGATAATCGGCCGAATCGGCTCGATTCGGCTGATTATTGCTCCATGTAATAAATACAACGATCAGCCGATGACAACGATCATTGGCTGATTGTTGATATAGGTTTGGACCTATTTTTGTCAGGCGCCGTCCGCGCAACGCTACGTGTAATAGCGGTGCACGGCCGGCAACTGACGACCACGGCGGTCCCGACCTGTGATTGGCTGAGCGGCCTGTTAGCTGACAGGCCACTCTGAAGTTAGAGTGCGCAGGACCCGCGGAGAAGACCGCAGCAGCAGCCCTGGAACGTGGATAGGTATTGTATATAGTTAAGCAAGGGCTGCAAGGACATCTGTAATGATGTCCCTGCAGCCCTTGATTAACAATAATCGGGCCATGTAATAGGTCCAGTAAACGAGCGACGATCTAGCAGATCGCTGCTTGTTTACAGGTATTATCAGTACCCATCGGTCCGTGTAATACCACCCTTAGTCTAAAGATCCCTGTTCACCTTCAATAACTGACGGTTACCAGATCTCTCCTGTTCTCCCCCATCCTCCCCATACACAGGAACGTTTGGCATAGCTGAGTGTCCCTATGTTCTCTACACAGAATGGTAAAATCTTTACTAAAATGGTAAAATATTACCAACAATACACTGTATGAACTAGGACCCAGTACCAGGTAGAAGAAAAATGGTGGATTTGAAGAAAAGGAAGTCTTTGGACACAGAACCAATTATCAGCTTTCGGAACACAGTGCGTTTCAGGGTCAATACTGCTCCTTTCATCAAGCAACTGTCTGTTGAAGGGAGCAGTATTGCCCCCGAAATGTGTTGCGCCAATAAAAAGATATGTAATTAATCCACAGTCTTTGTCAGGATCCATCCTACTTCAAATTGAGGACTTCTTCAAATTATCCTACTATCGGGCTGGAGAGAAGGGGTCCTGCTCAATATAAGCCTTTATTAGTGTTGTGTCTACAGTATGATCCCCCCAAGGTCAGTGTGCATTGTATTGCATTATCTTTCCATCATTCATCCTTGGATAATCCTGCAAATACAGCGCTCATCTTGTCTTATTTTCTGCATGTTCCTACTATATGAATAAGCTCCTAGTGATTTCTCCTAGAATTGTCTCTGCATCTGACAAGATGTGATACTACAGTACCTGTAGTTTAGCAGTTGAGAGCAAAAGAATAAAGACCATTGATTTACAATGATAAGCAGCCCAATAAAAAGCTGTATGCCATAGCTTATGGATAAAAAGTTTGTTTCTCAACCACTGAGATTAGCATTTGTGGTCACAACTGACTCACACTACTCACCAGTTGTTATTGTACTTAGTAGCTTACTTTTTCCCCCCATTTTTTTTAATGAATGAGCAAAATATTTTTTCACAGCCTACAAAAGTAGTCACTTATTTTTGCACCCACTGCTGTGGAGCTTACAGTCTGATTTCTAAAAATGAAATAAAGTTCAAAATAACATTAGTAAAACCTTATTATTTCACTGCTAAAGAAAAAACGTACTAAGGCTGGGTTCACTGGGTTTGCAAAAAAAACGGATGGAAAAAACGGATGCATTTTTTTTTTAATGTACACAAAAACGTAGTCGACCCCATTTTTGTGTCCGTTAAAAAAACCTGGATGCGTTTTGATCCATTTTTTTTATAATGGAATTCAATGAAATAAAGGATCAAAAAGCACACACATGCATCCATTTTTCCATCCATTTTTCATCATTTTTTTTTTCAAAAAAAGGATATAAAAACAGATTGCAAAAATGTAGTGTGAACCCAGCCTAAGTAAAATAGTTGAAGAAAAAATATTATTATAATGAAACGAGCTAACTTTTCAAAACTTGGGTTTGGCAGGTTCGCCATGGTTTATCTAAATCTTAAATAAACAGAACTAAAACAGCTGAACCATGGCAGCTACACTAGTGGGACTATTGGGACTTTTTTGCAGTGAAAACTGAGCCCAGATGTTTCAGTGTTTATAGGATGAGGTCTCTTGACCACGCATTAGAGAACCTCTGTTAGGGACCCTTTAGGCACTTCAGCTTTCTGTTATTTAGGCCCAATTGGTCAAAGTTGTAAAGTTGTGCCATGTTGGCCATATGTAGCATTTAAGAAATGTGCCTTGTCATTATACCATGTAAAACTGCTTTATTGTTATAGGGGGGTAATTTTGTTGGGGCTTAGTATGTTAAAAACACACTACTACTGTGATTTCTACTACTGTCTTGTAACTGTACGTCCTCGCGCGGGTGCGGGCGTTCAGAGCGGGGCCGGCTGGCGACCCCGCTCTGAACCGCCGCGGTGTCGGGTGCCTAATGTAGCCCGGGACCTCGGGTATTAGCGGGCATGGTCCGATCGCCGTGCCCGCTAATACAGTAATCAGATGCAGCTTTCAAATATGACAGCTGCATCAGATTACCGGATGCAGCATTTCCCTGGTGTCTAGTGGCGGAGATCGCTCCCCCTGGGACGTCGTCCCCGAGGAGCGATCTCAGTTACTGAAGCCGGCCGGGGACCGCTCCAAGATGGCGCCGTCCCCGGCTCGGCACTCGTTTGTTTTCGGCTGCAGCAGCTGAAAGCAAACGAGTGCCGATCTCATTGATCTTTGCTGTATAACTATACAGCAAAGATCTCAATGAGAGATCAAAGTGTATATACTAGAAGTCCCCCAGGGGGGCTTCTAGTATATGTGTAAAAAAAAAAAAAAGTATTGCTATTAGTAATCCCCTCCCCTAATAAAAGTCAGAGTCACCCCCCTTTTCCCAGGTTTTAAATAAAAGTAAATAAATAAATAAACATGCTTGCTATCGCCGCGTGCGTAATCGCCCGAACTATTAATTAAACACATTCCTGATCTCGTACGGTAAACGGCGTCAGCGCAAAAAAATCCCAAAGTGCAAAATTGCGCATTTTTGGTTGCATCAAATCCAGAAAAAATTTAATAAAAAGCGATCAAAAAGTCGTATATGCGCAATCAAGGTACCGATAGAAAGTAAACATCATGGCGCAAAAAATGACACCTCATACAGCCCCATAGACCAAAGGATAAAAGTATGGGAATAGAGCGATTTTAAGGAACGTATATTTGTTAACAATGGTTTGAATTTTTTAAAGGCCATCAGATACAATAAAAGTTATACATGTTATATATTGTTTTAATCGTAACGACTTGAGGAACATGCATAACAAGTCAGTTTTACCCCAGGGCGAATGGCGTAAAAACACATTCCCCCCAAATAAAAGAAATTCGTTTTTTTTTTCAATTTCACCACACTTTGAATTTCTTTCTGGTTTCGCAGTGTACTTTATGCAAAAATTCAGCATGTCATTGCAAAGTACAATTAGTGACGCAAACAATAAGTGCTCATGTGGGTCTGTAGATGTAAAAATGCAAGTGCTATGGCCTTTTAAGCACAAGGAGGAAAAAACGAAAACGCAAAAACGAAAATTAGCCTGGTCCTGAAGGGGTTAAACGATCATATTTAGTGACTATTTTATGCAGAGACCATAATGCTATCCTACTTGCTATGTGCTAGGGTATCTTCATCTTCAACAGGGGTGTCAAACTCAGGCCCTCCAGCTGTTGCAAAACTACAATTCCCATCCTGCATAGACAGCCAAAAGTCCCATTTCAAAAAATCTGGCCACCAGCTCAGCGCCATGAACGGCTTACAGCTTACTGATGCTGCTCTGATGAAGGAGCCCACATTTACCTTCAGCTCACTGATCCTTCTCTAATGGAAAGTTGCAAGCTTTACACTTCAAAAATACTTACTTAAAGTGTCACTGTCGTTATAGCTTTCAAAATTTAAATCAAAAGTAGATGTGAAAAAAATCTAATTTGCAATATACATTCACAAGTCAGAAAATCTGCCTTTTGGAGACTGGACCTGGATTTCTGGTAAGTTCAGCTTCATTTTACAGCCTGATAACAAAAAAAATTAAAATAAATGGATGTATATTGCAAACTTGCTTTATATCACATCTACTGTTCATTTAGATTTTGAAAGTTATAACAACAGGGACACTTTAACAACACACCCAGGCCATCTGCCCGACAGTTGTGGCACTCAGGCATCACAAAGCATGCATCCATGTCAGCGTTAGAACCCTTTTATGGTGTGTTTACACAGACAGATTTAACTGACAGATATCTGACAGAGAGGAGAAGTCTCAATTTTTCCTTTATGACCTGTTCTCTGTTTATAGTCTGTTTCTGGCTTTGGCTTCAATAATTTGTCAGATGTCTGTCATTTAAATCTGTCTGTGTAAACACACCATAACACGGTCCTATTATCTGCAAGAAGTGTTGCTCGAAAAGCTGATTTGGCCAATAATTGTGTCTTTTCATCCAGACTTCCACCAATCACATTTTTGACATGTGTCTATGATATGTCAGTAACACTTTAAATATTTTTACAACTTTCCTGATATGCCTCTTTCAGTAAAGAAAGTTGTTCTTCTTCTTCTGTAATTTCTACTAAAAAGAAATGAATAAGTTGCCCACTCAGTATTTAACAGTTTGGGGTGTGTTTATACACATAGTAATGTTGCCCAAACAGTATTGACAGTATCAGACTGTGTAAGGTATCAGAAATAAAGTGGTACTTCAGTCATTCATATTTTTAAATACTGCTGGGGTTGCAGAGAAAATAATCCTCCCTCAGATGTCCTCCTGACACATCATTGAGTCCCCTGCTGAATGGTCTGGCCGTTACTTCTGAGATGTCTTGGCAGTGACAGAGCACTCAGCCAATCCCTGGTCGTGGTCCTGTCCCGTTTTAGTTAGGGTCCGGCTTTTGTAAAATTCCCTTATTATACAAAATAAGGGAAATAATAATAAGGACAGACTAGATGGACCAGGTGGTCTTTTTCCACTGTCACTTTTCTATGTTTTTATGTTATTGTGAGAAATTAAAGCGTAACTATAATTTAAGTAGCCAAAAAATGAAATTTCTCAGAGAAAAAGCCCACGTGTTACCCTTTAAAAAGAGCCCTAAGTTGTGTGGATATCTTATGCGGTTGCTGAGATATCCCCAATTGTTCGGCTCAGAAGAATAAATAAATTTTTATCCTGGCTGCAGAAAGTGGGCGTGTTCTCCCATCTCCTCCCCCTCCCGCCTTATCTCCTCCCTCCTGCCCCGCCCTCACACACACTATAGATACCTGCTTTTTATTGGAGTGTACAAAAGAAAGAAGATGGTAGGTTATATGTCACAGTACGTATTCTAACACAGAGGGGCAGAATGATCATTCCTGTGACAGCGATTTTTCTATTTTCTAGACATATATGTTTTCTATACATATATGGCCGTTTCCATTGTCTCTACACATGTCACACTATAGCTCCTATAATACACCGAAAATCCACTGATTGTCACAGTATGATGGGAGTTTTCATTTTTTCACAGCTTTAGAGCCACAGGGAGGACAGAAACGATGCATTTATACTGTTCTACCTGTTGCTTTACAGCTGGGTAAGAAATACAACTCCCATCATTCAGATAGCAAAAGGTTGTCCAGGCATGATGGGAATTGTAGGTTTGTCACAGGTATAGAGCCACAGCTTTGGTAATGCTAATGTAAATATTTGGTAGCTAAAGGCTTTATTACAAAGTGACCTGCAAGGGGCCACAGGAATAATCTAACGATAATTTGTGCCGTCCCTCCTGTCCGATATCTCTTACATCATTCCTTCTACTCATCCCTCCCCCCTCACATCATCTCGCTCATCATCCCCTCTACTCATCCCTCCCCCCTCATATCATCACTCTCATCATGCCCTCTCCCTTTTATCATCCCCCTCCCTATCATCATCACTCTCATTATACATCATCATGTGAGGGAGAGCGGCAGACAGAGGGATAGCGATCAGACGGGAGACAGCATAGACATAGGCAGCCCGAATCTCTGTTGCCCGGCCGCAAACCCAGACCCCCCCCTTCGTGTCTGCCTGCGCTGTTTTCCGCCCGCCCGGAGAGCTGTTGGACGACAGACCGCCCCCCCCCCCCCATCGGGTCGCTGTCCTCATGTGTGCTGATGCTGTCAGCCAGCATCACTCTCATCAGACAGCACAGACATAGGCTGCCCAAGTATCTGGCTGGATCTCTGTTGGCCGGCCACAAACCCAGCCCCCCCACCACCCGGAACGCTGCCCATGTGTCTGTCGCTGCAGTTTCCCACTGCCCGGAGTGCTGTTGAATGACAACCCTTCCCCCTGGCGTGGGTTGCTGCCCTCATGTCTGCTGATGCTGACAGCCAGCATCACTCTCATCATCAGAGGGGCAGACAGAGAGATAGCGATCTGGGCAGAGGGGAGACACGCTGCAGATCGCTGCCCATGTCTGTGCTGTCTCCCGTCTGCCCAGAGCGCTATCTCTCTGTCTTCCCCTCTGATGATGAGAGTGATGCTGGCTGCAACCCGCGCGGGGGGGGGGGGGGGGGGGGGTCGTCGTTTAACAGCACTCCGGGCAGCGGGAAACTGGCGGCAGACACATGGGCAACGTTCCGGGGGGTGGGGGGCTGGGTTTGCGGTCAGGCAACATCGATCCAGGCATACACATGGGCAGCGATCGGGGGGAGGGATAAAGCAAGGGGGCGGGACCGGGGCAGACCTATATGGAAATCCGTACGAAGCTGCGGCTTAGGCAGTGTACGGATTTCAAGCAGAGCTGGACAGAATTGCACAAGTAACTCAGAGCCAAACACAGCTCTGAGCGGACATTCATTGACATATATTTCAAAAACGGTTCAATATTTCTTATTAAAATAAATTGCTAAAATTCTTATTATAACCTAGGCTAATTAAAAATAAATAGTTAATAAAATTTTTTTTATAGTTGCACTTTAAAGTATTTACTATGATAGACCTGATAGAGTACTATGATAGACATGTCAGGAAATGTAAAAGCTGTAAGCTGTGTTATTACTTTGAATCAAGAAAAACATATTAGAACTGTTAACGGTGACTTGTGATAAACAGTTTGGCAGCCAGAATGAGGAGCAGCCGTGGCTGTACACACTTACCTTTAATTAGCTGCTTAACATTGAATTGCTTTAATAAAGAAGAAATGTTTCAATAAAAAGTAAATGGCTCACCTATATGGGTCTGCTTCACACACATTATGAAACCCTTTAGTATTGGTTTAAAAGAAAATTTGTATGCAAAGGTGGACATAGCCTTTAAAGAGGAAGTCCCAAGTAAAAAAAAAATGTTAGGGAGGCAGGAAGGGGAGTGGTGGAGGGGTTAGGGGGGGGGGGGGCGAGAAAATAACAAATAAGTAAACTCACTCCTCCTTGTGACTCTGATGCACTGCTCTTGGGTTCCGTTCACAGGCTCGGCAGAGCGATTGCCCACTCAGTGACTGGGGTGGTACCCTATCCCAGTCACTGATTGGCTGAGCAGGCCGTCACTGAGCTTGGTACTTGAAGTTGTAGGTAGGAGAGCTGCAGGGCACGACGGCTGTCAATGGGACTCAACCCCTTCCTGCCTGCCTGCATTTTTTTTAACTTCTTCTTTGAAGAGTTTATCCAGGCTTAGGAAAACACAGCTACATTTTTGCAAAAACAGCACCACACTAGGTTTTGTGTGGTATTTTAGTTCAGATCTATTCACTTTAGTGGAACTGAGCTGCAAAACCACACCCACACTAAGAACAAGAGTTTTTGTAAGAGTGCTGTCACACACAGCAGTCTGTTTTTGGAAAACTGCACTGCAGTTTTTGTAACAAAGTCAGAAGTTTATCCAGCAGGAAAAGCAGTTTTTCAAGCAAACTACCTTGTATGACGGCATCTTAAGTCTGCATGATCCCTTTAGGCTTCCATTAGATACAAAAGACTGGTAGCAGTTTTACCTGTGTTTTAGCAGCTTTTCTGTCATTTTTGTGTGGATACTAGTATACAGTTTTTTCCCCTGGCATTTTATCCCCTATATATTTTCATTAAAAAATAATGTAATTCATGTATCATGTGACTCTAGGATTTCTATTGGCTTTCTCAACTGACTTCAGGTGACTCCCTAACCGGGGCCCGAGCTGTTTTGGACCTGGATCCCTGGTGTCAGATAAAGATGCAGCAAGAGACTGGACTCCACCGCGTTAGTGGTAGACATGTCTACCACCCCAGGAAGAGCTAAAGATCATGGTTCCTTTACCAAGTTGGTAGTATATGGGCTTGATGCTGCTATGGAGACAGTAGGTGATGCACAAATAACTATTGGAGTGGACGCCTCTGTGGATGCAGTGTTTGCTGCTGGGCCTCACTAGGTTGTAATTGAAACAGTGGCCTCAGGCACTATCCCTCTGTTGTAGCCCTCAAAGCCCTTACTGGCTGTTGCAGGACTTCCTCACACTCTTCTCAAGACATCAGGCCACTTAATGGCAGCTTCCCACTAGCTATATGGCTTTACCATTGTGGTATACTCGACCAATTACTCAGGCAGCAAGTTGAGCATGTAGTCCGACAGGAAGTCCATGACCGTGGCCTGACACCGAAGCGGGTACATGTGTCCCGGCTGGGAATCTTAAAACCTACAGTGGATTAACTGCTCATCGTCTTGCTGCTCCTGGAACCAGAGAGTGTACTCCTCCTTGGTCCTTGGGTGCATTTTCCTGGTGTTTGGCCAACTTGCTTGTCTTGGGACTGGTGGTTAGGGGTGGTACTAGTTCTGTATGCTGGGTCTCTTGTTTCTTCTATGGTTGATGATCTTATGCAACATGGCGTCATTCTGTAGTCTCTGGAAGTTCGGGTAGTAGTTAACAAGTCCAGCTGCATAGAACTTTTGCTCCATTTGCTATGCTAAAGCTGTTTTCTAGTTCGCTCGGAGGATATTTTTCTGCGCTAGAGCAGAGCTGTGGTTAACCCATTGTGAGGCTATTCTCTGCAGGCATGGTGTAGCAAACAATTCTATTGCTTCTTGTACAGTACCCCAAAATGGAACAAATGGAGCACTTGTGCGTGCATTGGCAGGCGCATGGGTCTCATGTCCCCCTCCCTTAGTCAATGTTACTCTCAGGCAATCCGTCTCTGTTTCAAATATTTCCAAATTTTTAGGATCTGTGCTCACTTAAATCCTGCCAGAAACTAGAGATGAGCGAATTTCCCGAAGTTCGTGTTCGTATGAACCTTAACTATTGTCTTCTGATTCCCGCTGTCTGCAGCCTCCGTAAACAGGGTGGATACAGCATAAGGACCGCTGGAAAACTGGGATACAGCCTATGCCAATGTCTGTATCCCAGTTTTCCAGGCGGTCCTTAGGCTGTATCCACCCTGTTCACAGAGGCTGCAGACAGCAGGAATCAGAAGCCGATAGTTCAGGTTCATGCGAACACGAACTTCGGCAAATTCGCTTATCTCTACCAGAAACTTGTAGCAGCTCAGAGTGTAGTTGTAGCTCAGACAAGGGTGATAATCTTGAGGGAGATGCAGCTTCGGGATTTCTGGGACTTAAGGCCGTCATTTTGCCAAATAATGTCTGTTATTTCAAAACAATGCTTTTATCTGTGGGATAACGGCCGTGTTTTGAAATAATTTGGTTGCTTAATGATGGTCGGCCAAAAAAACTGCTGTAAAATGGCCAAAAAAAGATGTTGTCGGAACATAGCCTGAGGTCGCAACCACACAACGTCTTTTTTTAATGTGAAATAACAACGGTTAGTTTTAAAATAACGGCCATTATTTTACAATGACCACCGTCAATAGTGATCATGACCATTATTTACAAGCGTCAGTCAAACAACGCTCGTTATTATGCCTAAAAAATACACTGTGGAAACCTTGCCTAAAAGCAGCTTCTTACTTTCTATTAGACTGCATGTAGGTCACCGGGTTAATAAATTTAATTGATCACAATTAGAAATGGATTGTTAGAGAGATATGAGGGAAGAGTGCTCTTTGATGAACTATTGGAAAACCTGTATACTATGCATTGGGTCCTCTGCTGTTCACTCTTGAACACTGGCAAAGACACATAGTAAAATCTGACGATCTTCTAATCTTATGGGTAATTATTATGTAGGTGGATTACTGTGTATTTTTCTTCATTCTATATGAAATGATTGTGAAATAATCTGAGGTCAACAGCTCTCTTATGATTTTAAGCCTACTAAATTGCTGTAATGCTGCTATACTAGTTATTTTAGAACCTGCTCTAGTACTAGTTTAACTGTGTTTGTCTTACGGTCCCTTTCTGGGAAACAAAACAGTACCAACTTTAACATTTATTACTATGACCTTTGTGTTTAGGGTTTATTTCCTACTTTCAACAAAAAGTAGTAATAAAACTAAGCAGAATAGTAGAAATACTTGGAATCACAGTTTAAACATTGCAATGTTATATCTGTGGATAACTGTATCCTTGGTAACTTTTGTTTTTTTGAGGTTAACTATGAGAAGGTTCCATGGCTGGGAAAATGGCCTACCTAAAAACAAGTGGATTGTAGAGAACTGACATGATGACATACAGGTCTATTATGCAGTATGTTATTGCTATCTTGGGATTTGTTGGACTTAAGCAGCTGACAATCTTTTTTATTTTTTGTGGAAAAGTTATGTGAAAGGTACTTACTAAACTTTCCTGTCCACATAGATAATTTAAAAGTAATACAAGTGCTATGTGGTATCTCAGATATGTTATGTGCATGGGCATATGTACAGGTACATGACATGATTTCGAATCTATTTTCAATGGTACATCTATTTATTAAGTCATACATCTTTATGTTAGTAAAATGTCTTCATTTGTGAGTACTTTATACTTACCATAACAAAGTTTTCTATAAGTAATAACTCAATGAAACAAAGAATCCGGCACTCACCCAGAGTAGTAGCAGTCTTCAGTTTAATTTGTACACAGGGTGCAGGGCAGGGAAGGGGGAAGATGGTATGCGGGTATGTCTCTAGAGACGTGCCTGCATACTATCTTCCCCTTTCCTCCCCTGCACCTGATGTACGAATTAAACTGAAGACTGCTACTACTCTGGGTGAGTGCCGGATTCTTTGTTTGATTGATTAAATTGTTACTTTGCTTCCAGAGCACCCCTCTGCTACATGGTCTCACATGGTACTTAGACAGCGGTCAGTGTTTGTTCTGTAGCCTCACGCACACAGTGGTGCAGCATGAGACCGTAATACTGTATTTTAATATGTTATATTACTTGTTACTGATAACTATATCTATATCTGTAAATTTATTTTTGATATGTTGGATTTCCCATGCACAATATAAGGTTTAAAACTACCAGTGCTAAATAGCAGAATCAGCAATGGCAGTCAGTTTGCTCTCCGTTATTTAGTTAATGTAATGGAAAGCCACAGTAGCAATATATAACACAAACCGCCATGCATCTTTTTGTCAGCTTGGCTGCTAATAAGCCTTAAGCTTTCCCCTAGCCTCAGCTGGTTGCCTTGGTAAACACTGTCCATATAATTTATAACAGGCCCACTATGTCCCTGGGGTTATTAACCAGTTCAGAGCAGTGGCGTTTGAAAGCGTTAAATTCTATTATCCCTCAGTGATCACATTTCCTTGTCTCTAAATACAACCGCCCTTTCTAAGCAGCACATAAAAGTACTGACAGAAATGTAATGCTAGACACACCTTTTAGTCACTTTAATGTTCACACACAGCATTTCCATCAGTCTTTTGGTCAGTTTTTATTTTTTTTTTAACCAAAACCAGGAGTGTATTTAAAACACAATCAACTGTGCAAATCTTTGCAATATAATTATAAAAAATACTGACCAAAAGACTGATGGAAATACTATGTGTGAACATACTCTAAAGCAGTGCTTCTTAAACTTTTTCTAGTGGAGCCTCACCCAACAGACCAAGGCAATGCCTGGGCCTCACCAGACTGACTAAGAGGTTGCCAGGGCCTCACTATCTGAGGTAAAAGTCCATTTAAAAGCTGAAAATAATGCTAGGGCTACTTTTTACCCATCTCCCAGGCTCTATATACTAATATATTATGTACAAAATAAATTAATAATGTTGCTAAATTTGAGATTTCTGCAAATAGAAAAAGGACTGTGCAGATCATAGTTACTTTGTGAAAACTGGCTCCCCAGCTGGGCCTCACCAACAACTAGGGGGCGCCTCACTGGTGAGGCCCGCCTCACACTTTGAGAAGCACTGGTCTAAAGTATATTGCAAACTACTGAAATTTTATTGAGTGTTGTGGCTCTTTTGGAACGTGTAGTGATTTTTTTTCAAAGGAAAGTATGTTCTGCTTTTAAGGCTTATTTTTTTTTAACTAGGTTTTAAATAGGCTCCTCTATAGATAAAAATTATATGACGAGAAGTGGCTGTAATCAGAAGCGTAACTAGAAGTGGCCGGGCCCCATAGCAAACTTATGATTGCCCCCCCCTTTCCCGACTGACCACTAAGCTGTCAAGTGTAGTCATAAATGTATTACTGCAGGAGTAGTGAACTTCCCGATGTTCGGTTCGGATTCCGGACACGAACATAAAAAAAGGATTGTGATCGGTTCATATTCGCCTTACATTGCGCAAATCGTAAATTATGCAGTTGCGTACGTTTCGGTCTAGAGTTAAGCACATGCGTACAGATTATCAGATGCAAAGCGTAAATTGCGCAGTTGTGTTCATCGTGAGATAAACGTTTCCATGTTTGATCATTCTAACCATTCTGATCATCGGACAAATTGTTCGTGATCGGCAAACATGAACAATTAGCGTCATGTTCGTACAAACATAAGAACATTGACAAACATGTTCGCTCATCACTAGTGCTTGCAGTTAAAGGGACATTTGCAGATCCCAGAAGGCCCACTCGGCCACTTGGTGCTGCAAATGATGACAACTCAGCGGCCAAGTGTACAGCAGGAGTCGGCAACGAGGCCCTCTGATGCAATGGGCCCCATAGCAGCCGCTATGACTGCTACAGTGGTAGTTACACCCCTGGCTATATTGTTCAAAGCTCATAGGTCTGGTTGCAGTAACTTTTGTGATTGATGTGATTTTTACACAGCATAGTGATTAGTGTTCCCCAAATTGTTTTCTATTAGAAATCAGTGAACAATTTTCCTGGTAGCCTTAGGGCTGCATCCAAATTCTTAAGCCACTTGTTCTCAAATACCGAGATCTTGCATTTTGATAAAATAAGATTATATTTTCACTTCCAGTCTCAGTTTACCTAAATTGGGGATTAAAATACTTCTTTAGCTGTAAAATAATGAAATAAAGCACAATCACATCACCCCAACGCAATTCACTTCAGTGAGATCTGCACTACAGTACCCAGTGTCACCACTACACAATGTATGGAGCCACGGCTTCCAGACACATACACTGGGGGTGATTTATCAAACATGGGGCAACCAATCAGATTCCACTTTTCATTCCTCACAGACTCTTTTGAAAATGAAAGGTGGAATCTGATTGGTTGCTAGGGGCAACTGAGCCAGTTTCACTTTACATCATGTCTAATAAATCTCCCCCACTGTATTTCCAGGGGTGCCAATCAGCCATTGAAGGACTATCCTGTGGCTGGCAGCACACACACTGTGTAGACTACCATCTGCAATTGATTGCGTCTGTCCAAATAATGAACATGTTCATTATTTTTTACCTGCTATGGAAAAATACGGCTGCTTTTTTATCTGTATTTTCATGCAAAATTACAGTCACATTTAGATTTTAGTTTACTGTGTGTGAACCTATCCTAATTGTAAAAATAGTATTGCGAGTGTGAATCCAACAAAATCTCAATCAGTTACCTGTTTTAGTAGGCAACACGCAATGGGTGTGTTTCTTGGTGGACTTTTTAATGGTGTCTTGACAATATACCATTATTATAATTTTTCACATTAAGGTCCGCATTAAGTCAGGGTATGAGAAAACTTTTTTCCGTATTGGTGGACATTGGAAGTTTTTCTGTTACTTTATTTTACACTGAATTCATATAGAGGATGGATGTAAAAATAGATGGCATAAAGTATTTCATATAATATATCAATCCTGTCATCCATTCTCCCCTAGGAGTCAAAGTAATTTGTGACGGATGTCAGGACTAATGTTTAAAATGCCTGACATACAGTAGGTGAAAAAGATATATCTGGTTATGTTGACTTTTAGGGTGAAGGTGCTATTACACAAAATGATTATCGGCTGTATTTGGCCGATTAACGTCCATTACGGCCGATAATTACTTTGTGTAATAAAACGCAATAATCAGCTGACATGCACGAACATTGTCTTTGAACATGTTGAAAAACAAAAGAAAAGGATAGCAACAATTTTCTGCCTCCACTCCACGCAATAGGAGTGGTGGCAGCAGAGCACCTCTATCTACTATGGGCTTCCCAGACGATCTGACAATCACCTGGGCAGACCCCTTGCAGCTCCCCGTCTCCCCCCTGCACTTACCTGCTTGCTGTCGGCGGTGTAATAGCGCTGACAGCGAACGGGCAACGAGGTAAAAGCGAATCCTGACCTGACAGGTTGCTTGATGCCATAATGGCCGATAATTGGCCAAATACGGCCGATAATCACTTTGTGTAATAGAGACTTCAGTCTTATAAAACACAGGGCATCTAGGAGTCACTAGAAGATATATCAAACTGATGAAATGGGGAATCTCCATAAGTAATGTTTAGTTTGTAGTGTAATCCTGTGTCTGGTAAGGCCGTTTAAAGCACTGGGGGCGGGGCAGGATGCCGGATCACACTACAAACTGCATGGGAATGTGCACAATTGGGAGATTCGTCTAACCTGCTGATAGTTTCCCTTTAATATTATATATTATATATATAATATTAAATATTATATATTATATATTAATATAATATATAATATTTTTAATTTGCAGCCCTTGTTTAAACTCTATACATTACCTATCCATGCTGCAGGGCTCCTCTTGCTCTGTGCTTCTCCCCGGGTCCTCTCGCTCCAGCTTCAGAGCAGCCTGTCTCAGCTGACAGGCCGCTCTGAAGCTGGAGCGTGTGGGACCTGGGGAGAAGCACAGAGCAAGAGGAGCCCTGCAGCCTGGACAGGTAATGTATTCTTCTTTGCATATCATTAGCGCCGTTCACACACCGCTATTACGCGCCAGCCGATGACAATGATTATCGGCTGATCGCTGTCTTTATTACACGATAATAGGCCAGATAGGGCCGATTCGGCCGATTATCGTTCCGAGTGCTAACATTGCATCATGGATGGTGTACCTACTGTTTATTGTCAGTAAATAGCAATACTTACCCTGAGCTACTCATAGATCACAGCACCCTGCATTTTTGTGTATACAAACACATTATGGTCGGGCCTTCTTTCCTGTTAGTGTGAGAAATTAGCGGCCCCTGTATGTTTGTATGGACCTATTGAGGAATTAAATGTCTTTTTTTCCTTTCCAGCCTCCTGTAAGTTAATTCCATGTTTAAGTGCCAGTTCTCGGAAGCATACTTAGTATGTAAAACACATTTTTGTTAATGAGTATTGTACCTGTCATCTTTGCTCTCTTGAAGAGCAGTGAGAATCTGAAATAACCTAGCCACCGGGAGCTCTCTTGCTCTGCTTGAGTTCAACTAACAGATGATATAGCTGGCAGGAAAACATCCCCTCCAAGGGAAAACTGTCTGACCACACACATTGGGTGGCTAATTGACAACTCAGTTTTAAGTGCGCTGACAGCTTAGACGGTGGCTTTTCATTTGCTGTGACAAGTATTCGGAAAGCCTGTCACAGCCACAGACTGCTTGTGAAGTTGACATTGCCTGATAAAGATATGCATCCTTTTACAAAATAAGAATCATGAAATCCCAATCATCAAAGCCTTGAGTAATTCATAAATCCATAGATGCTAAGAAGGGGATAAGGCAGAAATTTTGGGAGATGTGTTTTTGTGCATGTCTGTGTGTGTGGTAAGCCGGTAGAATGATTTAGCCTGGATGTGGTCACCATGGATACAAATGATTTGTTCTGGTCTTTCCCTTAAAGCGCTTTCTGCACTGAAAAAGGGTTGCTCTTGTAAGATTTTACTTTGAACAGCTTCACACTGTTAGTCTTCCTTAATAGCTCTAACCTCTATGTAGCAAATGCGCTGTACTGGTTATCAGTGTTTATGTTGCAGAGAGAGATAACACTTTCAATGGCTGAATGTGACTCTGGCATAATGTGTTCTACTTGGCAATGGACAAATTATGCTTTCTTTGTAATCAGAAGCAACACGTGATAGGAAACAATGTGCAATGGCCCCATTAAATAGTCAATTAATTCAAGTAATGGTAGGTTTGCAGCAAATCGCATCTGGATGGGATAGGAGATTCCACTCAGGCATGCTTTAAAAGAAAAACAAGACGTGCATCTAAGGTGGCAGGACCTGGTACCATCAACTAAAATAATACAACTGTGTTGCACAGATTTGCTGGTTTTGTTTAAGTCTACAGCTGGTATGGCCCTAGAGCATTATTAAAAATAAAGCCCGAATGATGCCACATGCTAAATAGTACCCCATACAGTAACCATACAGTGCTACATATCAACTCTGAAAAGTGTGTGTGGTACCTGCACCAGTGATTGGTTAGAACAGAACACAGAAAACACCTAAAGGTACTATTACATGGAACGATAATCGTCCGAATCGGCCCTATCCGGCTGATTATCGTTCCATGTAATAAAGACAACGATCAGCCGATGATCATTATCATCGGCTGATTGTTGATATAGGTTCTGACCTATAACCGTCGGGCGCCGACCACGCACTGCTACGTGTAACAGCGGTGCGCGGCCGCCGCTGACGATGTGCAAAGAGGAATACATCACCTATCCATGGTCCAGGGCTCCTCTTCCTCTGTGCTTCTCCCCGGGTCCCATGCGCTGCAGCTTCAGAGCGGCCTGTCTCAGCTGGCAGGCCGCTCAGCCAATTACAGGCTGGTACCACCTCTGAAGCTGGAGCGAGCGGACACACAGAGGAGGAGGATCCCTGCCACCTGGACAGGTATTGTATACAGTTTTAACAAGGGCTGCAAGGACATCGGTAACAATGTCCCTGCAGCCCTTGTTAAACGATTATCGGGCCGTGTAATAGGCCCAGTAAGCGAGCGCTGATCTAGCAGATCGACGCTCGTTTACAGGTATTATCGGGCCCCCATCAGCCCGTGTAATACCACCCTAAGTCAACCCTTTTCCTTAAAGGGGAACTTCAGATAAGGAAAACTTGTTTTCTATTAAAAGTTATATAGATGTGTCTATACAATGTATTACCATATCTGTGCCGTTCTGCCACACTGGTAGCTGATTGACATCTAGTAAGTGAAGAAAAATGGCCTCTGTGCCAATCCACGTTGTCTCCTGCTCCTTCTGCTCTCCCCCCCTTAGGAGACAAAGATTCCATGCTTCTGTCTGAAATTGTGTGTGTTTATTGAGTGCAGGCTGATGATGCAGACAGGGGGCAGGGTGTGATGTCACAGGAGGCTTGGCTGGATCCCCCAATCCCCTGAGTGATTCACCATATCTGACCAGCCAGAAGCAGGTGCTGAAACTTCAAAACTCTACAGTTTCATTGCAGTACTGCAGCATCTTTACAAAAATGATGCAGTAACACAATTAAATGATGCTAAACGGCAGAGAGGATCAGAGGCATAAACAGTATATCCAGTATAAGATAATATCGGATAAATTCCTTATTGTGGGGCTTAACTTCAAAGATAAAAGATGCTTGATCATAATATGTGCATGGAGATGAAAAGCAAAAAAAATTAAAATTAAATTCTTTACCTTATTACAATATCAGCATTAAAGGTACAGAATACAGCGTGCTGTGTGGGGTTACAGTTAGTAACAGTGTGCTGTGGGTGGGACCACAATGAAATGATATAGTATTGCAAATAATTCAGTAACACAATTAAACTGCAATGTGTGAACACAGCCTAGATGTTCTGTAATAGATTTGGGGGGCGAAGAATGGGCAGGATGGGGGACTGTGATGAACAGCTAAGGGAAAGCATTGCATTCTGGAACCTGTAGTACTGTGTACAACTGCTCAACCAGGAAGTACAGCCACACAATACAGAACAAAGACCCTCAAAGCAAATGGATTTTTGGTAGTTTCAAAACTGGGATAGATAGGTAAGTAATGCTATTTTCTTCTGAAGAAGGTTCATTTTTTTAACCTCTACCTGGAGTTCTCCTTTAAGCTCTGCATAGGGAATACAAGACATCACGTAGGCTCTAGTGACACCTAGTGGCAGAAAAGTAAGTGGTGCAACCTTCAGTCCCCAGCATGAAAATATATACAGAAATACCTGACAGAGGTACTTTTTGAAAGGTGGACAAGTAACTTAGTGACACACCCTTACTGGGACACTACACCCCTCTCATGTGTTTCCCCCTATTAAATGGATAGGGATCCTTTAGATAGATTGTTCCACCATTAGATTGGTCCACCATTAGATAGATTGTTCCCCCAAGAAGGTAGAAAACTCTCTCTCCCAGGTCCCATGCAGATCATGAGTACTCTTCTTTCTTCTGTGGCGGACGTATGCTTGATAATTGACATTGTCTGTGACATGTCTATGCCAAGAGGCAGCCATTCTCTTTGGCTCCTGGCTTAGATATTATGTCCAGAGGTTAGATTTACAGTAATATCTGATGTAAATCCCATGTCTAAATTTAAGGCTTTAGAAGCACAGAGTTAGTAGGAAATGACCTCAATGCGGTGTAAAATTTTGGTAGATAGGGAGAATTCAAAGATGCATAATGCCAAGCTTAGTCTATTGTCTTCTCTGTTCAACAGAGGTAACTTTAGTATTAGTGGAGTCTCTAAGTTATTGAACTAGGGGTTTCATAAGATCATATATCAATGGGGAGAGCGGAAGACCTTTTTATTCTGTTGGTAATATAAAATGCTTTAGAAAAGGTATCAGACATGTATACTTGGATTCATGGAAAAGAGTACTGTTTTTTAAAATATGCCTAGTAAAGCCAATTAGTGGAGGACAGCATCCAAACAGTCCCAAATGCAGCCTATCACATGGCTTCCCCACATCCAAGGTAAGGACAGAAAAGGCATTCGCTCTTCATTGATCTTAGATATTAGCCTAATCAAAAAGCTTGTTCAGTTTATGGTCAATTAACACCTGATAATACCTACCTGGGCGTAATGGATTAAGGAAAGGAGAAGGGTGGGATAACTAACCTGCAAGAAATTAAGCATATATCTCAAAATCAGTGTTTATCATGCTGCTTGTTCAAGTAAAAAGTTATCTTTTATCAACCCTAGTCGCACTCTCCATTGTGTGACCTGTCAGGCTTGTGCGGCTGCTATTCAATGAATTTATTTTCTTTTACTAATTAAAAAAAATTATTCTCATTGACATTTAATGGCTGTAGCATCTAGGGGGTTAAATGACTGGCATTAGACTCCAATGTTGCCTACTTACGATGCTGATAGGAGCTGGCACCCACCATATATAAAGTGGGCAGAGCTCTTAAGCCTGCTTTCTACTTCTACACTTGACATATGCTACCTACTGTTTTGAGTTATTACTAGAGGTATTATTGTAATTTTTTTATTTACTTTTATTGTAAAACTTCTGAAACTAATAATTTCATAGAGATCTTGTCTCTTGGTACTCGTTCGAGTATTAGGGTACATGAAGGTGCTCGGTGCATCTCGCGATACTCAAGGAAATGGCATCTTCCTCTTCCTTCATGTATGGCACCTTTTTCTCAGCCAATCAACATGCAGGGGAGGCTTTGGAACCTCCTAGCATCACGTGGGAACCCTACATGTCGATAGCAGTGATTGGCTGGCCAAATCAGATGACCTGGGCATATAAGAATCAGGTCCTGCGATGCTCACTTCAGACGCAGGCTTGATGAGCTTAGGGAGAGAGCTGCTGTCTGTCAGGGAGAGTGTTAGGGCGGGGAAAATAGTGTCTGTTAGGCAGGAATCCGACACGAAGAACCCAACAGTCCTTCTAAGGGCTACAACTTTTTTTTGGCCTCCTCTTGGCTGCTGGCTGGGACTTGTAGAGCAGCTACAGCCATCTTGGCTGCACACTGTGCAAAGCGACAGGTGTCAGAAAGGGGACAGCACGTGGTCCACATAGACCCCAAAGAAATTGCCCAACTCAGAACTCATTTTTGTTACTGCTGCTTCTTGGATGGTTCACCTGCTACCTCAGTTAAATTTGGCCACTCTGTTGTCAACGCCATGCTGTGTCAGGCAAAACTTTTGGGTGGTTTAGCTGCTATCTCAGTCTAACAAAGCTACTCTGGGGTTCACCTCCATGCTGTAAACTGCAATCTCAGTCAAACTATGTTATTTAGGGGTTCACCACGAAGGTGTGCCAGACTACAATTCTAGGAGGTTCACTTGCAATCTCAGTCACAGACTGTCATTCAGGGGTGCACAACCGTGCTTTTTGAAACCAATTGTTTCTGAGGGTCACCTCCAGGCTCTCACACACGATTTTTTGGAGGCTTGCCACTACACTGTCACCCAAAATTGTTTTAAGGGTCACCACCCTGCTGTTGCCCAGAATTTGGTGTAATGGTGCGATAAGGCAGCCTCAGAGGCATCCATGCATGCTGCCCCTGCTGTTCCCTGTCCATTTCCGTGGTGTTTCCATAATTTTCTGAGGTTTCCAGGTTTTCAGGCAACCTTCCCTGGGCTGAGCTCCGGTCCCCTGCAAAAATGATCGAGTCTCCCATTGACTTCAATGGGGTTCATTATTTGAAACAAGCGCCAGAGCATCGGGAAAAATTTGACTCGAATAACGAGCACCCGAGCATTTTAGTTCTCGCTCATCTCTACTCAGAAGACATCATTACAAAGGTAACACCTCCATTATAAAGAGACAGATACCAAAACCATGTACAACGTGTCGCTATTAATACTTTTTTCGTGTTTTGCTTTACTTTGTGTAATGCTCCTTAGGCTATGTCCACACAACGTTTAATAGCGTCCGTTGCAAAGCAATGGACACTGTTAAACTGTCAGCCGCCGGGCTGCATTCAGGACGTTTCTTCAGGAACGTTGTGCAGGAACGTTCTTTTTTTAACATTGACTTGTGACCACCGTCGAGTGTTCCTGCAAATCAATTAGCCATTCACTTCAATGTAATGTGCACCGCCAGACGACTTTACATTGTTTGAACAGCTATTATTTCCGGATGCTGTTCACTGAATAGCGTCCGGAAATAATAGACAGATACATTATTTTAACGCTTGTTCTAAAGAATGCAATGCCGTCCCTGCAGTAGAGAACGGACGCTAATTCCATTGCAATCAGTGTCCGTTCTTTACTGAAAAAGGCCGGTGTGTGAACACAGCCTTATAGTCTACATATGGCATACAAAGTGGATAATGTAAGTACTTTTAATGAATCCTGGGAGAAGCTAACTGTTGCATGCCTGCTGTCTGCATAACTTTCTCATCAACCCATCACCCTAAGCAACACAGTAAACAGATTCTGTTTCCTATCACGTCACTAACCCAAAGGTACAAATGAAAAAAAAAAAAAAAAAAGAGCGAGCCAGTTAAAGTTCATAGTAGTTACACATTTAATTGCCAAACCATTGACAGCGTTCTTGTGACACAGAGTCCTTTGTTTGCACTATCATAGATACTAATGATCTCCTGTATGAGCTATGCAAGCAAAATCTGCCTAATTATATAAGGATTATGGTTTCTGGAGAAGGTCAGGAGGCAAAATATAGGTGCAAAAAATAAATCAACTGTTATTTGTTTACATTAGTAATACACAAATGTAACATGAAAAATCAATCCAAATAACAACAATAGTAATACAAACGATAGTAAAAATATAGATGACCTAGCTAATTCTCTGACCTTTCCCCTGCGCACGAGAGACGAGGTACATGACATTGACTTAAAAAATGATGGATGGACAGAGAAAATGTGGAAGTGAGAGAGAAAATGAGAACACCAGTGAAAAAAAAAAGATTAAAACCCCAGTGGAGAGCTGGACTTTTTTTTTCTCAATTTCCCTTGAATCCTTGCAATAATTAGCTGCAGTAAAATGAATATTAGCCTATGCTTAAATGCCTTTCCAGCATGTTACCTTGCATTGACCCAGCAGAGCTAAACCAATTATTTTTTGAACTTCATGGCTTTAAATAATCCTCTGCTCTAAAACTCCCTCTACCCCTCAGCTACTTAACCGTAGGCCCGGCTGCCCTAAATCCCTTTCTTATACTTTGTAGCTTTTTAAGCAAGGCCTCTCTTTAAGCAGACATAATCCTTTCTCTGTAGAAAACATGAAAGACCTTGAACAAATCAAGATTTCTCCATGGAGAATTCAGCTAATCCCGTGCTTAGCTCCTAACAAGAAAATCCATCTTTCCACCAAGTACCCCATTACTAGGACTAATGCCTGACTGGAATAATAAGCAAATTATTGTGCTTTAATTGTAGCATTGCTCTGTCACATGGAAAAATTCAGAGAAGAATGTGACTGTAGACTTCTTAAAGAAAAGACAGGTCACGCCTTTTGTTTTTGTAAGAGATTATTATGATTTAAAATTAGACAAATTTGACTGACTTTAAAAACCCGGTGCATATGGCAGCGCCTGATTAGAACACAGCAGCTAGTTATTTCTGCCATATACGATTGCTGTGGGATGATGATTATAATTCATTACATGTACCGTGGTGCATAGTTTATTCATGTCACCGTGGTTACATTCAAGTTCAGGGAGAGCGCACAATATAGCCCTTAGATGTCTAAGGCTGGAGAGAATCAACAAGATAGTGAAAGAGCGCAGTGCATTGTGGGAAGTGGCCCTGCTGAGTTCAGTTCACAATGTGAATGTTCTTTTCATATAGAAGATCTAAACCCATAATTGACTGTGATGTGATGATCAAAGAGCTGTTTATTGATTTGAGGCTATTAAGTGTATTAACCAACTTTCAGTATTTCCCAATCAGGCTCCTATATGGTGTTTTTTATTGGTTACTTTTATCACCTATTTAGTCTTTTATTAATGGTAACCTTATGTATGTGGGAAGTTACATTTTATTTCATTTACTGTAGTTGTTAACACGCATTGCTTCTACATTGTTATATTAAGTGTTTTAAAAGCTTACTTTTATTACTTTACTTTTATTACATTTGGGACTTTTTTTTTTTCTAATGAAGTAAATAATTTTATGTTAGTCAGTAATATTAATGATAATAATAATACGTTTTTTTAAAAGCTTACTTTTATTACTTTACTTTTATTTATTTACTTTTATTATATTTGGGACTTTTTTCCCCATTGAAGTAAATAATTTTATGTTAGTCAGTAATAATATTTATTAAAAATTGTACGCTCATTTCATATTCCATTCTACTCTATTTACAATAAGCTGTTATTTGGTATATCTGTCTATTTGATCATTTTTCATGCTAGTCGAGGTTATAATAAAATAAGAAAAATTATTAAGCATGTACAGTAGCTTATTACCATGCACAATATGTTTTCTATTTCCCCAGCATAGCCTATTCATTAGCAAATGGAAGTGTTGGCTCTCATTGTGGTTCCACTAGATGGCGCCGCTTGCCTTTGGAATGAATTACAGGGCTTCTAGATAGCTTGAGGACACTTCTGGAGATGATGAGTGTAAGAACAAAGCATTAAAAGGGCAATATGCTGCATAACCTTGAATACTCAGTGTTTCAGCGAATGTGATGAGAGCTGATCAGACAAGTCTTCATAACCAGAATGTATGCAAACAACATTAAATATATAGCGCGCTGTGCACAGGCATTCCAAATGCTCTTAAATTAACAGCAAGTAGTTCCGAAAGCATTAATTTTCCTAATTCAAATTCAAGTTGATGCTTAATTTTATCTTCACTGAATTACAACCAGATAACATCTCTTTCAAAGTGTCTGCAAGTGCCATAAAGACATAAAGAGCAAGTATCCATGCAGTCTAATAGTAAACTATATTCATGGTGCTGTAAAGCAGCCTGGGATAATATGTAATTAGCATCCAATTTGTATATGCATTAAAAAGGTAAATGCCATTTCCAATTCATGTAAATCTGCAGTGTGATTACTTACATTGTCCTTACTGGTACACTGTACAGAATCTTTCACGGTTCAAGTAGAAAGGATTCATGCATAAGGCCAATTCAGATATAGTTCTGTTGTGATGCTGTTTCCTCAGTACCCTCTCATATAGCTCTATAATAGAGCCTAAATTTTCCATTATGCCTCTGCTTAACCAGGATAAGTCTCTTCAGAGCACTTGCCCTATCTAAAAGCAGCAAGTGAAAGATCAGTGACATAGAACTATTGTCCTCTAACATTGCAGAATCTCATGGTATTCCTATGAGATGCAGCTTCAGCATGTCTCCTCTATCCCCACCTATGATAAGATTATTCCTTTCAGCTCATACAAGCAAAGCGAAGGGACAACAGTGTCAAGCTGTACCTAAAAGGATACCCTAGAGAATTTGCACATAGCAAAAGGCAGAGACAAACAGTGTGAGTGAGGGACATTGTATTACTCTGCAGCCAGTCATACTATGGTCTCACCTACAATGTCACTGTATCTCTGGTCTTCTACATTAAGCAGAAATGGTGTCTGAGAGTCACCAAGAGGGTTTTAATCACAGGGAGGTTCTATCACATGGCTCTGCAATAATGAAAGGGCTCAAACTATAAGGATATGACTGAGCTGGGATGAAATGAATTACACTAAAGGAATATACAAAAAATTGAGCAGATCTTTAATTTCAATCTATTATAATTGTATATCTTGTGTAAAGACTTCTCAGGTTCCCATTACCATGTCAGAACCTGGGCCTCAAGAGGATTTCATCTCTCTCTCATTTATACATTACTTTGAAGTTATATAGACAAAGTAACCATTTATTAATTTATTTCAAACAAAACTGAAAATGACCTACATCAAACATATATTGAATTAAATCAATATACCGTGGCTTGCAAAAGTATTCACCCCCCTTGGCTTAATACCTGTTTTGTTACATTACAACCTGTGTTTAATTTTTTTTTATCTGAATTGTGTGTGATGCAGTTGTACAAAATAGACTAGTCACAGCCCAGATCTTAATAAATTGAGAATCTGTGGTCAGACTTGAAGATTGCTGTTCACCAGTGGAAACCATCTAACTTGAAGGAGCAGGAGCAGTTTTGCCTTGAGGAATGGGCAAATATCCCAGTAACAAGATGTGGCATGCTCATAGAGACTTATCCATATCCTAGGCCATCAATTTTTACAATTTTTCATGAAGTACTTAAAGTGACACTGTCACCCCTTTTTTGCATTATGACTGCTCTACACAGATGTAAAGGGTAAATTTAGCAGTTTTCAAACCCATTTTATATCATACGTCATGATGCTTGTTCCAGTAAAAAAGTGATCTTTTATCATCTGAGATTGGGATACCAGGGCGGGGCTTCACACCAGAAGGACCACTTAGCCACACCCAATGCCACTTAGCCACGCCCCTTCTGTTATGTCATCACCACATAGGCCCCACCCCCTCAGCAGCCATTGGAAGGGCCGGCCTAAAGGTCTAGGCCCCACCCCCACTATATTGGCCCACGCAAATGGCCACTGAGGGGGCGTGGCCCATGCGCCGATTAAGTCAGGTGGCTAAGTGGCGCTGGGGGTGTGGCTAAGTGGCGCTTCAGCCGTGAAGCCCTGCCCTGGTGTCCCAATCCCAGATTATAAAAGATCAATTTTTACTGGAACAAGCACCATGAGGTATGATATAAAATGAGGTTTGAAAACGGCTAAATTTACCCATTAAACCTGTGTAAAGAAGTCATAATGCAAAAAGGGGGTGACAGTGTCACTTTAAATTATTTAATGTCTGTCTCTATGATAAAATAGGGAGTTAAGCTGCATTTACTAAGTGAGGGAATATGGATTTTAAGCAATAAGGTGCTGTCATAAAAAGGACATTTTAATTCCAATATCAGTTGCAGATCAATACTAACATAAGAGGCCTGGTATTTACATTAACCTGTATACTGTACATACACCAGATTGATTAGCAATTACCACTTCCCACCCACTTCCTTCCTTTTACTCTTCAACAAGTGTGATTGTATTAAATAAATGTATGCATCATAGTTACAGTCTAGCTTAAAGGGAATCTGCCACTAGGTTTAGGCTGCCTTAAAGAGGGTAGCATAAACTTGTGACAGAAATGCTGAACATAACAGTGTAATACTTACATAATTTTCTCCATCAGTTCTCCTTATATGCAGGAGAATGGGATTCTTGCCTTACCACTCTCCCTGCCCTCCAGCTGCTGATTGATAGTTGACTGCCAATACACGGCATGGATAGATAACTGCCAATCAGCAGTTGGTAGGTGGAGTTCTCTGCTTCTCATGAATATTGAGGAGTACTGAGCTCACACACATAATGGAGAGGACTACTTATTGTCCATGTTATTCAGGAGAATATCTCTGAATCATCTGCACAGAACAATGCAAGTGATACATTATTATATTCAGCTTCACTGTCAATAGTTTATGCTACCCTTAGACAGAACAGCATAAACCTACTGACAGAGTCTCTTTAAATCGGCATTGACAAGAAAAAACCTTTTGTGATGTTACAGAGTTTTATTGGTCAGGGTCTGAGTGTTCAGATTGTGACTGATCAGAAGAAAGAGCTGAGAGCAGTCTGCCTTCTCTGTGAGTGCTCACATGACCTTGGAAACGCCGGACTTCTTGTGTTTAGACTCTTTAACCCCTTAAGGACAGAGCCTGAAATGGCCTTAATGACAGAGACAAATTTTATGAATATGACCTGTGTAATAACTTCGGGATGCTTTTACCTATCCGGCTGATTCTGAGACTGTTTTCTCGTGACATATTGTACTTTACATTTCTGGTAAATTGGAGTCGATACTCATAACAAATCTTTATGAAAAAAACCCAAATAATGTGAAAAAATTTGAAAAAATGCATTTTCCCAACTTTGAAACTTTTTTGCGTATACAGAAAGTGGTTATACCACATAAATTATATATTAAATAGCATAAGCAACATGTCTACTTTATGTTGGCGGGATTTATTAAACTATCTTTCATTTTTTTTAGACAATAGGGAGCTTAAAACATTAGCAGCAAATTTCCAAATTTTCAGTAAAATTTCAAAATCTGATATTTTTAGGGACCTGTTCAGGTTAACCAAGTGTATTTGAGGGGCCTGTATGTTAGAAAGCCCCACAAAGCACCCCATTTCAGAAACTGCACCCCCCAAACTCTGCAAAAGCATATCCAGAAAGTGTTTTAACCCTTTAGGGGAGTCACAGAAATAAAAGCTAAGTGTGTAAGGAATTGGAAAATTTTAATTTTCTGTGCAGAGATTTTATTGTAATCCAATATTTTTCATAATTATAAACCTATTACCAGAGAAATGCACCCCAATAATTATTGTCCCGTTTCTGCAGTTTATAGAAATACCCAATATGTGACCCTATTGCGCTATTTGACGCAACCACAAGCCTCAGATATAAGGGAGCGCCTAGTGAATTTCAACGCCTCCGTTATATTTGGTCATTTTTTACCTTACCACTTCAGGTTGGCAGAGGCTCTGGGGTGCCAAAACCTAAAAAACACCCCTAAAGGGACACCATTTAGAAAACTACACCCCTCAAGGAATGTAACAAGGGGTGCGGTGAGCATCTGGACCCCATAGGTGCTTCACAGATTTTCCACACTATATGGCGTGAAAAAAGAAAAATTTATTTTTTACACTAAAACGTTGTTCTAGCCTTCAATTTTTCATTTTTTTAAAGGGATAAGAGGCAAAAAAAGACACAAAATGTGTATCGCAGTTTCTCCCAAGTACGGAAATACCCCACATGTGGCGATAAAGTGCCAAGAAGGCGCAGGACGAGCCTCCAAAGGGAAGGAGCGCCAATTGGCTTTTGGAAGCTGAATTTCACTGAAAAGGATTTCAAGCGCCATGTCGCATTTACAGAGCCCTCATGCTGCCAAGACACTGGAAACCCCCCACAAGTGACCCCATTCTGGAAACTACACCCCTCAAGGAATCTAACAAGGGGGGCATTGAGCATATGGACCCCACTGGTGATGGGCACAAATGTGGAACAATGTGACGTAAAAGTAAAAAATTTCATTTTTTCACTTTCATGGCACAAATGTGCCCGTCATCAAGGGGTCCATATCCTCACTGCACCCCTTGTTAGATTCCCTGAGGGCTGCAGTTTCCAGAATGGGGTCACTTGTGGGGGGTTTCCAGTGTTTTGGCAGCACGAGGGCTCTGTAAATGCGACATGGCGTTCATCATCCATTCTAGCCAAATCCAACCTCCAAAATCCAAATGGCGCTCCTTCCCTTGGGAGGCTTGCCCTGCGCCCACATGGCGCTTCATGTCCACATGTGGGGTATTTACAGACTCGGGGGAAATTGCTCTACACATTTTGTTTTTTTTCCCTCTTTTAACCCCTTGTGAAAATGATAAATTCAAGGCAAAACCAACATTATAGTGTAAAAAATGTAATATTTCATTTTCACGCCACATTGTTCCACATTTGTGCCCGTCACCAGTGGGGTCCATATGCTCACTACAACCCTTGTTACATTCCTTGAGGGGTGCAGTTTCCATAATGGGGTCACTTGTGGGGGGTTTCAACTGTCTTGGCAACACAGGGGCCTTTTGAATGCAACATGGCCCCTCGAAATCCATTCCATCCAAATCCAGCCTTCAAAAACCAAATGGCGCTCCGTCCCTTCGGAGGCTTACCCTGCACCCGAATGGCGCTTTATGTACACATGTGGGGTATTTCCGTACTCAGGGGAAATTGCGCTACACATTAAATGTTTTTTTTATCTTTTAACCCCTTGTGAAAATGAAAAAATCATGACAAGATTAATGATTTAGAGTAAAAATTTAACAAAAATTACAATAATGGGAATGGGAATGGTGGCCATACCTACTTAGCTGGTTAAAAGGGACAATTCTAATTTATTTGGGGGTATTAGGCCAATTATTAGTTTATAAGGTTGGAAATGACAGGTGTCCATCAAACTCAACCTGTGTTGATCCAGAGGAAGGCAAAAACCCCTCGTGAGGCAGACGACAGTAGCCTCATCACAGGGGAAAAATTCCTTCCCGACTCCATAATGGCGATCAGAATAATCCCTGGATCAACGTGACCCCTGAAATAGGAATAAGGGACAGAATTTAGATAATGTAGAACCTTAATGACATGTGGTGCGCCTTGAAGCGATCCAGTATGCAGAGGTCGGGGTGATCAGGACAGGTGTCACACTGGAAAATGGTGTCCTTCCTGATCCCCCTGTTACGCCACACTCTGCACTTCTTCTGGGGTCTCCTGTTTTCCAGTGTGGGGGATGTCACCTGGAAAATGTTGCCCTGGTGCGATACGGGGTCCTTCATATCCAGAAGCGCTGGGTCCGCTTCATGGCTGCTAAATATTAGGGCTCTATTACTACTTCTGATATGTTCAGATCGTGCCGCAAGCTACAGGGCAGCGAGGGACTGGAAGAGGGGGTGCTGGTATAAAAGTTATCCCCGTACAGGTGGTGACCTTTATCCAGCAGTGGGAAGATCAGTTCCCGGACGATCTTCCCACTTGTTCCGAGGATGGGGGGGGAGGGGGCATCTGGGGGCATCTGGGGCTGGATTCGGGTGTCCCTTCCTACATACACTCTAAGGGTACGTGCACACTGCGGAATCGCAACAGATAACCCTTCGTGCATTCCGCAGTTCGCACCCGGCGGCGGACTGATGCAGGCGCACGTCTCCGTCCGTGTCATAGACTCCATTCTATGCACGGGCGGATTCCGCTCTCCGTCCAACGTGTTCATTCTTTGGACGGACGATGGAATCCGCCCATGCATAACATGGAGTCTATGACACGGGTGGAGACATGCGCCCGCATCAGTCCGCCGGCGGGTGCCAGCTGCGGAATGCACAAAGGGTTATCCTTCGCCATTCCGCAGTGTGCACGTACCCTAAATCTGTAAGAGTACCCTGAGGTACGCTCACACAGTTTGTAGAATTTCACGCCATACCGTGATCTCTTATTGGGACAGTACTGGCGGAAAAGACGTGTCTGGGGGGCAGCGTACGCTACGCTACCCCCAGACACGTCACTGGATGATGAGGATGATGAGGATGAATGGAGGAAAGAAGGATCCCCCCATTCATCCTTACTGGCTGTTTCGGTGTCGGAGGCAATAACGTATGCGTCCGACACCGATCGGGCCGGTGGCACGGTGACCACCATTACTTTTTACAGTAATGGCGGTCGGTGCCGTCCTCGGACAGCACCGACCGCCATTTTTTTCCGGGTCATCGGGTCACCGATGACCCGGAAAGGTTCTGATCGCCGCTATTGGCTGATCTGAATTGATCAGCATATAGCGGCGATCGTAAGCCGGGGGGGTTTAACCACCCCCCGTGCCGTGAAGCTAAGATGGCCTGCTATGATTTATAGCAGGCCATCTTCCCCGACCGCTGTGTGTGAACACACAGCGATCGGGGAAACATCGGGCGTACCTATATGCCCGTTTGCGTTAAAGCCCACCCTGCGGGGGCGTATAGGTACGCCCGATGTCGTTAAGGGGTTAAAGAAGAAAAAAGTCTAAACACAGGAAGTCCCGTGTTTTCCATAATAAATAATAATAGAAAAAATAATGAATGTAAATTGCAAACTTGCTTTATTCCACATCTACTGTTGATTTAGATTTAGAAAGTTATGACGACAGGCACAATTTTTTTACTTAAAAAGTATGAAAGTGAACCAAGGATCTACAAGAACCTACTTCTGTTATTACCAATGTGATCGCTGGATCGGTATGTTTACTGGACTAATGATCTTGACCAGCACTGATGAAAGAAATGCAGAAAAGTGAAAAGAGCATCTGTGTTATTGAATCTTTTGCAGAGTAAATTATTACTGCATGTAGTTGCACAGCTGTTCTGTGACTCCAGCACAAAACCAAAAACTCTACATCATTCCTAAATCAATTTACTTTGGGGGTTAATCATTACTTATGCTGAAATGGCCCACATTTACTAAGACATAGGCATATCTTATACCAGTGAAAGGCTGTGGGGGAGATTTATCAAACATGGTGTAAAGTTGCCCCTAGCAACCAATCAGAATCCACTTTCCTTCCTCACAGATTCTTAGGACCGGACCCCATAGACCAAATGATAAAAGCCCTATAATCATGGTAATAGAGCGATTTTAAGGAACATATATTGTTGTATTTGTAACGACTTGAGGAACATATATAACAAGTCAGTTTTACCCTAGGGCAAATGGTGTAAAAACAAATTCCCACCAAATAAAAAAAAATGTGTTTTTTTAATCAATTTCACCACACATTGAATTTTTTCCTGGTTATCCAGTTTACTTTATGAAACAATTCAGCCTGTCATTGCAAAGTAAAATTATTGGCACAAAAAATAAGGGCTCATGTGGGTTTCTAGGTGAAAAAATGCAAGTGCTATGGCCTTTTAAACACAAGGAGGAAAAGAATGGAAGTGCAAAAATGTAAATTGGCCTGGTCCTCTAAGGGTTAAAATTACACACAACCTGACGTTCACTTCAGCTAGTCATGGCTAGAATACTCCTATTGCCTATCTACAGGGCCGTATTTACCACTAGGCACCTGTGGTCCGGTGCCTAGGGCAGCACCTTGCAGGGGGGCAGCACCAGGGAGCAGGGGAAGGAAAAAACAACTTTTTTTGTTTTTATTTTTTTAGTTTCCCTCCTCCCGTTCAGACTTGCCAGTAAATCTGGTGTCTTTTCCAGGGGGGTTGGTGGTATGGTGGTATTGGTCAGGTCTGGTATCGCCAATAGGTGCGTGAAGATGGGGCATCTGCAGGTTTAGTGCCTAGGGCAGCAGCAGCTGTTAATACAGCCCTGCCTATCTACTGCAGAGATCCACTCCGTCTACCTAGAACTCTGCTCAGTCTGCAGTACTGTGTTGGCTAATATATATTTATCAGTAAATAGCTGTATAGCTACGGGTGTATGTGATTAAAAAGCAATACTGCCCCCTCTTTACATGTTTCGTTGCCTAAAGCAACGTCATCAGGAGAAATTAAGGCAACACTGGCTGTCCGTCCCAGCTCTTTTATATACCTAGAAAGAATAGTATAATATATTGGCGCAGCTCACAATTATTGCTGTATAGGTCGAGGTTAAACTAAAAAATGCCCTTACCTAGAAAGGAGCGAGTGAGGAAATCGGAAGTACATAAAGTTTTTTTAGTCCTCTAAACCACAACAGTCCTATCTTACCAGTTGAAATGGTTACCTGTACAGGTCGTAATCATATACTAATCTGGCCAAGATTTGGACAGTAATAAATTAATTTAATATAATCATAAATAGCGCATGATATAAATATTCATCAACAGAAGATAAAAACATATATACGCATTCCTATAGTTATCAAAAATGAGGATTAATACATGGAACATTAAATAAATGCACATAAAGGTTCAATACACAGATAAATAAATAAATAGAAATAAAAAATTAAAAAATAAACAATAGAAAAATGAGTCAAAAAAAAAAAGGTCTCTTTAAAATGTGCGGTACCGCTGGGTGCCGGCCGGTTGCGAAGTAATATTGCTTATACCTTTAATTGTAAGCTACTAATTCCACTCTAGTTGCAGTTCAGTTTAGAGGGTGGTCTTGGACTTGTAGTCCTTCCAGGTACATATCAAGACTCGGACTGATAGTCTTTTTTAACGTGTTTTACAGACACCCTTTTTAGACTAATAGTCCTCCCGAGTCATCAAAGAATGGTCTGCTTTGTTAGATCAGTAATGATATTTTACGCAAACAGTGATATCAGACACAAACTTATGGCGTTTGTAGCGCCTCTCACCCGTCCCGAGGTGGCGATACCACCAGCCACCTCGGGACGGGTGAGAGGCGCTACAAACGCCATAAGTTTGTGTCTGATATCACTGTTTGCGTAAAATATCATTACTGATCTAACAAAGCAGACCATACTTTGATGACTCGGGAGGACTATTAGTCTAAAAAGGGTGTCTGTAAAACACGTTAAAAAAGACTATCAGTCCGAGTCTTGATATGTACCTGGAAGGACTACAAGTCCAAGACCACCCTCTAAACTGAACTGCAACTAGAGTGGAATTAGTAGCTTACAATTAAAGGTATAAGCAATATTACTTCGCAACCGGCCGGCACCCAGCGGTACCGCTCACTTTAAAGAGACCTTTTTTTTTTGACTCATTTTTCTATTGTTTATTTTTTATTTTTTATTTCTATTTATTTATTTATCTGTGTATTGAACCTTTATGTGCATTTATTTAATGTTCCATGTATTAATCCTCATTTTTGATAACTATAGGAATGCGTATATATGTTTTTATCTTCTGTTGATGAATATTTATATCATGCACTATTTATGATTATATTAAATTAATTTATTACTGTCCAAATCTTGGCCAGATTAGTATATGATTATGACCTGTACAGGTAACCATTTCAACTGGTAAGATAGGACTGTTGTGGTTTAGAGGACTAAAAAAACTTTATGTACTTCTTTTATATACCTGTCCCAAATTATTTAGGGAAATTAATATGAAATTTATCACTACATAAACATTAGCATTTTCTGATTTTCTTCTTATTAACTGGACTTAGGTAAATTGCTGGATGTCATAAATCTTGATTTTTGGATTTTGATATTGTGCCGTCTAAAAGCTTGGTACATAAAATGAGAATAGTGGAATCCAGTGTGAGGTGAGGAGGCCGGCACTCCAGGACGTGGTGGTAATAAAAATATAACTTTTATTAATTCATATTAAAATCAAAAGTGCTGTACAGGCAGACCGACACGTGTAGTGCAGGTGCACTTAGTCATGGTCAGACCATGACTAAGTGTGTAGGTGGAAAGTAAAGATGAGCAAACTTTTCAAAAGCTCGTTCCGACCAGACTTCCGGATTTTTTCGGAAAGTTTGGTTCGACCGAATTTCGGATTTGTTCGGATTTCATAGTTTAAAGCATCTACATGATAATACGGGGGTAGTGTATTTGGTTGAATTTAGGGCTCTACATGTCAGTAACATCATTATCTTTTCGATATCTTAAAGTCATTTTATTTTTTTTAGACTTCAATATTCACCATTACAGGGTCTATGCAGGAAATTCACCATTACTGGGTCTGTGCAGAAAAAAGGTCACAAATGCAGTGAAGGAGCAGCAGTAGTCATTGTAGGCCAGTGGAGGTCCAGCAATAGTCATTTGAGGCCAGTACCGGAGCAGCAGTAGTCAACATGGAGGACAGGCATCAGCAACAGTAGTCAACATGGAGGCCAGGCAGGAGCAACAGTAGCCAACATGGAGGCCAGGCAGGAGCAGCAGTAGCCAACATGGAGGCCCAGGTAGGAGCAACAGTAGTCAACATGGAGGTCAGGCAGGAGCAGCAGTAGCCAACATGGAGGCCAGGCAGGAGCAGCAATAGTCAACATGGAGGCCAGGCAGGAGCAGCAGTAGCCAACATGGAGGCCAGGCAGGAGCAGCAGTAGCCAACACGGAGGCCAGTACAGGAGCAGCAGTAGTCAACATGGAGGCAAGGGCAGGCACATCAGTAGTCAACATGGAGCCAAGGGCAGGAGCAACAGTAGTCTAAGTATGGAAATTGTTTATATGTATAGCACTTTTTTAAAGACTTTTATGCTATACACCTGCACCAGGTATTTTTGTCTGTCAGGATAGGACGGATGTGATATACACATTATCAGAAGGGTCCAAGTATAGAAATTGTCTATATGTATAGCACTTTTTAAAGACTTTTATGCTATACACCTGCACCAGGGATTTTTGTCTCTCAGGATAAGACGGATGTGATATACACACTATCAGAAGTATAGGACTTGTATATCTGTAGAGCACATTTTTGTTCTGTGCACTCTTTGCTGTCCTATGCCTAATCTATCTATCTTTCGCCCTCTATATTTCTCTCTCAATCACTAGATGTTTCTCCTCTCCGCTTTCCTAATCTTTCCTTTCCTTTCCTACAATATCTTCTCAGTAGTCTGTAGTACACAACAGCAGCAGCACCAGCAGCGTTTTGATAATCACGAGCTGTGTGCACTGCAGCTAGTAACAACCTCCTTCCTCTCTCTGTGCAGGCTGCGTGGTGCGGTCATGTGACCACTCCTAATAAAGCAATACCGACGTCACACAGGGGATGGGCTAGTGCAAGATCCCTGCTGATTGGATGTGTTCCGGGCATCATGGGAAAGCGCTTTTCCCGCCCGGAACACTTCCTGCTTTCTAGAATGGCGGCTGCCACTTTAGAAAGCAAGAAAAAAAAATCCGGACCGAATCCCATACCGGCTGAATCGGTTCGCTCATCTCTAGTGGAAAGATGTGTCATGTGTATTTTCCCCACTGTCACTAAAGTCCTTGTTACTTCCTATGAACAGCTGAAGGAAAGTGTTGTATGTGACATGTTGTTCTTATGTCCTATCACATATTTCCCCTCCTTTCTCTCTCCTATCACTACTTTCCTTTCCTCTACACACACAACCCCACCAATCACTAGAAGGCTTAGTTTCGCCCTATAAAATTAGGTTATTTACTGGTGGGAGTTCTGTAGTCAGTTTAAAGAGCAACCTAGAGATGCAGTTCCTGCAGCAGTGGAGCCAGGGCCTGGCTTAGGCCAGGACTCTTGTCAGGGACCAAAAGACTTAAATTATTTTCTTTCTAATGCAATCAGCCACCACTAGTATGCTGTGCTAGATGCCTCAGGAGAAAAGGACATCCTCTGAGGGTCATCTTGTCCACGCCAGGGATACTCTCAACACTGTACAGGGCATTGACCTGAATCCAGTTAGGTACTTACCCAAGTGGAACAAAACTGCAAATAGCTGCACAGCTGTCCTGTAAAGGTTCAGGAAGTCTGCTTCACCCAGAGCAGAGACCTGGGATCTTGTACTATCCTTATAGGACGTGTAACCAGACACTGTAGGGTATTAGACGGTCAGAAATGTGAGTACGAGTTTTCCTCTTCTTCTCTCAACTACACTATCCCGGCAGAGTGGATGGGGCCCTCAAGACGCTCCCGTACTCTCACCTCTGTTGTTGCAACTTCTTTTTCTAGCAACGCCAGTGCCCAAGTAAACCTACACCCACCTAGCAGCCAACATCGCTAAGCTAACCCCAGCAAAGTCCGGTTGGCAACTGCATGAAATGTATCGGTCTGCCTGCACAGCACTTTGGATTTTAATTTGAATTAATTAAAGTTATGTTTTAGTGTGCACCATCTTCTGGATTGCCGGACTCTTCACCTTATACTGGATTCTACTATACGATACAAGCGGCTGGCCCATGCTGCTGAAGTTCTGTGCACCCTCTCTGGATTTTAGTACTCTTGTCTTTTAGCAAGTCTGAACTGTATCTGTCCCATATCGTTCCTATTTCCATAAAATGAGAATGGTTGGGCTGGGAGGAAATGTGGAAGTGGCTAAGCAACTGGCTCAGTTATAGGAAACAGAGAGTGTTTATTAATGACACATACTTACTGTTATATACAACATACTGTTACTGGTGGTTACAGGGGGGCAATTTGGGCCCTATTCCCTTTAATGTATATTTATGATCTTTTAGAGGGATTGCACAGTAAATCATACTAAACTGGGCAAAGAGGTTAATACAGTAGAGGACAGTGCACTGTTGCAAATGGATCTGGATAGGTTGGAGGCTTGGGCTGAAACGTGGCAGATGAGGTTCAACACTGATAACTGTAAGGTTATACCCATGGGGAGGAAACATCTGGTCTGGAATTATGTATTAAATAAGAAAACACTGACTAACACTGACATGGCAAAGGACTTGGGAGTTTTAGTTGACAGTAAATTTAACTGTAGCAACCAGGGTCAGGCAACTGCTGCCGAGGCAAATAAGATCATGGGGGGCACCCAAAGGGGCATATATGCACAAGACAGATAAATAGCTGTACAACAGTAGTCAGACCACACAAAGAATATTATGTACAGTGTTGGGCACCAGTGTACGACAAAGATATAGTGGAACTGGGCAGGGTTCAAAGACAGGCCACCAATATAATAAATGAAATGGGAAGACAACAGTACTCAGAAAAATCGGGAAGGAATTTTTCTCCATAAAATGAGGATTGGATTCTACTTCATGGGGTCTTTTGCATTTCTCTGGATCAACACTATAGGGTAATAGGCTGAACTGGATGGACCTATGTCTATGACTATGTAACTAAAACTTGGAGACCATGCCCACTTTGTAAACCATGCACAGTGTTCTTGGAAATGATAAGAAAAGTGGCAAAATCTGTTGGAACTGCAAAATAAATGCAGGCCTGCATGTTTTAAAAATAAAAATCTTAACATCATGAGCATCCAGTAGAGCTTGTTAGAGGGGAGATTGGATGCACAGCCAGTCCAAAGAATATTTGCAAAGTCATGCATTCGATACAATGACTAATGTTATTTAGAATTTTAAATGTAAACTTGCACAGTCTAGGACTAAAATTCTAAGGCTGCCTGGAATATCTAAATATCTAAGACATGCCTGGAAAACATTAATACAGCCATAGGCTGCACCAGGGGCGGAACTACCGCCGTAGCAGCCGTAGCGGCTGCTACGGGGCCCCTAACATCAGGGGGCCCGTGGCCTTGGCCCCCCGAAGATGACCGCTTGCAACACCCGGCGGCCGAGCGGGCCTCCCGGGTGTTCAGTGTTCTGACTGACAGCGCGAGAAGCCATAGGCTTCCCGCCCTGTCAATCATTCTTGTGACTGCAAGCAAGCATTCTGCTTGCGATCACAAGAGTGTCCCACCCAATGAGCAGCTCTTTGGTAAAGTCCTGGCAGCGTCATCGCTGAGCACTCAGTGTGCGCCGCAGCGGCTGGGACTTCCGGTACTAAGAACACAAACCGGAAGTCCCAGCCGCCGCGGCGCACACTGAGCGCTCAGCGATGACGCTGCCGGGACTTCACCAGAGGGCCGCTCATCGGGCAGAGGCAGAGAGAAGAGGAGACCGTCGACCGACGGGGGAGCGTGGGTTTAGGTGAGTTATGTGTTTGTTTTTTTAATCAGAGGGGCAACACTGCGGGCTATGTGGGGAAGGGGATGCACAACACTGCGGGCTATGTGGGGAAGGGGATGCACAACACTGCGGGCTATGTGGGGAAGGGGATACACAATACTGGGGGCTATGTGGGGAAGGGGATGCACAACACTGCGGGCTATGTGGGGAAGGGGATACACAATACTGGGGGCTATGTGGGGAAGGGGATGCACAACACTGCGGGCTATGTGGGGAAGGGGATGCACAACACTGGGGGCTATGTGGGGAAGGGAATGCACAACACTGCGGGCTATGTGGGGAAGGGGATACACAACACTGGGGGCTATGTGGGGAAGGGGATGCACAATACTGGGGGCTATGTGGGGAAGGGGATGCACAATACTGGGGGCTATGTGGGGGAGGGGATGCACAATACTGGGGGCTATGTGGGGAAGGGGATGCACAATACTGGGGGCTATGTGGGGAAGGGGATGCACAATACTGGGGGCTATGTGGGGGAGGGGATGCACAATACTGGGGGCTATGTGGGGAAGGGGATGCACAATACTGGGGGCTATGTGGGGAAGGGGATGCACAATACTGGGGGCTATGTGGGGAAGGGGATGCACAATACTGGGGCTATGTGGGGAAGGGGATGCACAATACTGGGGGCTATGTGGGGGAGGGGATGCACAATACTGGGGGCTATGTGGGGGAGGGGATGCACAATACTGGGGGCTATGTGGGGAAGGGGATGCACAATACTGGGGGCTAAGGATAGACAACACTGGAGGCTAAGGATGGACAACACTGGGGGCTACATGGGGGATGCACAATACTGGGGGCTATATGGGGGATGCACAATACTGGGGGCTATATGGGGGGATGCACAATACTGGGGGCTATATGGGGGATGCACAATACTGGGGGCTATATGGGGGGGATGCACAATACTGGGGGCTATATGGGGGATGGGAATGCACAACACTGGGGGCTACCTATATGGGGGATGGACAACACTGGGGGCTACCTATATGCGGGACGGGGATGGACAACACTGGGGGCTACCTATATGCGGGACGGGGATGGACAACACTGGGGGCTACTTTTATGGGGAATGTGGGCCATCTAAAAGGGGAACTACACAGAGGGGCCATTTATGAAGGGGACTAGGGGGCATCTATAAGGGGAACTACACTGGGGGGGTTGACACAGAGGGGTCATCTAAGAGGACTACACAGAGGGGACCATATACTGTAGGGCAGGGATAGGGAACCTTGGCTCTCCAGCTATTGCAAAACTACAGCTTTATTTTTGACTGTCCATACATGATGGGAGTTGTAGTTTTGCAGAAGCTGGAGAGCAGAGATTCCCTACCTTTGATATAGGTGATGCACAGAGGGTGTCATCTACTATAAATGGATTACACAGAGGGGGATCTCTACTATAGTAGATGCACATGGGGCCATCTATATGGAGGACTGAACAAGGGGCAATCTATAAGCTGTCTACACAGAGCCTAATTTGTCTGTCTGTCAGATTCTGTGGATTCGTGGCTCGGAGTTCTTATAATGGCCCAGGACAGATGGAGAAGAAAATGAAAAGGAAACAACTCTAATGAGAGAAGGCGTCCCCTGTGAGTCACTTAATATAACTGCAGTGTAATTTATATGGTGTATAGAACCTGTGTAGAGCTGGGTGTGTTGATGGCATAGTGGTTGGTCGAGGAGGGGGGGGGGGCCCCAATCAAAAGTTTGCTGTGGGGTCCAGCCATTTCTAGTTACGCCCCTGGGCTGCACCCATGTTTTCCGGGACTCCCTAGGGCTGCATCAAACGTCTTCAACCATCGCTGATCAAATGGAGAACATTCTAGCTTGCTCGAGGTTCACTAATCTCTAGTTACTAGAGATAAGTGAACTTTTCAAAAGTTTTCCATGTTTTTCAGGAAGTCCTTGGGCTGCATCCACCTTTTCTAGGCACCTTTTGGGTTTGATCCTGAACTTTCAGCAGGTTCACTCATCTCTATTGGTTACACAATTACACTTTATCTGTGCAGCACAATCAGGTTGTTACAGTGATGAAAATCAATACAATGTGGAGTTGTGTCCAGAATTTGGATGAATTCCAGAGGATCAAGATTACCACGCATTAGCTTTAAAATGAAAATAGTTATGCATCATCTGTGTGGCAGAACTTGTCCAGAAATGTAAATGTAAAAAGATTTTCTGTGGACAATCATTTGGGGGGAAATCATTTGCTTTACAGTGTGACTGTCATTATTACTTACAAAATCTAAATCAACAGTAGACGTGATATACAGCTTACAAGTTTACAATTTACATTAATTTTTTTTTTTTAGTTATCATGGAGAACACGGCACTTTCTGTGTTTAGACTTAAAAAAAAGAGACAGCATAGAAAGTCATCTGAGCGCTCACAGAGAATTCAGTCATGTGGACACATTTAGCCGAAACACTCTGTACTCGCTGAGACTTCATGTGTTTAGTCTCTTTTTTCAACCAGCACAAGACTAAAAAGCTGCCTTTAGGAGACTGGACCTGGATTTCAAATATGTATAGCTTTGTTTTAAAGCATGATAAAAAAAGGTACAGGTATACATAAAAATTAAAACAGTTATCTATCATCTGTGCAGACATCAAAATGAATATTCACCATCACAACAGCGTGTTATCAGCCAGTGGTTAGAGGGAATCTGATGACAATAAAGCCAGTCAGGGACTTGTTTACATCAGCTGTCTCAGAAGGGAGGGGGAGGAGGGAGAGACAGAGAAAAGATCACACACACACACTTTTGTGTTTTCAGTAGGGATGGTCCAAAACTGCCAAGGTTCGGGTTCGTATGAACCCGAACGCTTGGCATCAAATTCCCGCTGTCTGCCCGCTCCGTGCAGCGGGTGGATACAGCAGGAGGACCGCCTGGAAAACTGGGATACAGCCTATGGCTATGGCTGTATGCCAGTTTTCCAGGCGGTCCTCCCGCTGTATCCACCCTCTCCACGGAGCGGGCAGACTCGGATCGGACCATCCCTAGTTTTCAGCAGAAAGCTGCAGCTCAGAAGTGGGAGAAGGAGACAAAATAGATAATAACAAGTATGAAAGGTATTGTTAGTCTCACCATGGGCAGCAACGTATCAAAAGTGATAATTGAGAGGAATACGCCTTAAAGTTACAGTATGAAATGAATATTCGGTCACTGGTGATATTACTTAGTTATATTACTTTTTTAATTTTGTATGATGCGGGCACCATTTCACTTTGGTACATGCCACAAGCAGCAGACAAACTAAAATTGGCAATAATCACGTGCGGTAATTAAAATATCAGGGTCCAGTCTCTACAATTTTTTCTGATTCTACAACAGCAAACTATATTGGAACACTCACTGGATTGGGCCAGAATTCATAGGTTTAAAGGGGTAGTGCGGCGTTTAACATTTATTTACTAAACACACATTACAAAGTTAAACAACTTTTTAATGTGTGGTTATTTAAGTAAGTGGCCCCTTCCCTGTGTTCCCCCCACCCCGGAAGTGTGGTGCATTATACTCACTGACCCCGGCCCCCACCTTGGGTCGACAACGTCATCTTCGGGAGGCCGGCCGGGCCGCTCCAGCTGTCACTCATGCTGACCCTCCTCTGCCGCGTCATCAGTTGCTCAGCCGCGATTGGCTGAGCATAACTGTGCTCAGCCAATCACGGCTGAGCAGCTAATGTCGTAGCAGAGGAAAGCAGGTGTTAGGGACGGCTGGAGTGGTTTTGCCGACCTCCTGAAGATGACGTTGTCAATCCAAGGTGGGGGCCGGGGTCGACAACAAAGAAGTAAGTATAGTAGGGGAGTAGAGCAGCAAAGACCTCAGCACTGCCGGCACAGCAATAAGACCAGCCACTATCGTGGAGCCCGGGAGAAACACAGGTGGGAGGTTATTCCAATAAAGACATCTGCATGGCGGTGCACGGAGGAATAAACATATGGTATGAAAATATGGAGAAGTAAGAAATTGTCCAGCACTCACCAGTTACTTGATAGCAGAACTTTATTCCGTCTTTAATTCATAAAAGTGAAGCGGCAGGGAGGGGGGGAGGTGCGGAACATGTCTCTAATGGCGACGGCCGTTTCTGGCCTCTAGGGCCAGCATGCGCCGTGCAACAGGAAGGGGAGTGAAATAGACATCAATACAGTCACATGACTAGTGGTAATTAAAAACATATCCATATAGCTACAAACTATCACAAGAACACAGTGTAGTCGTATCTTTCATTAAGGCCCAGGGGACCCGTAGCGTCAAGACCTGTGATCCATAAGGATTCCCTCCTAAGCAGAGTCTGATGCTGGTCTGCATCACCTCTGCCGGAGTTAACCCTTTCGAGTCCGAGAAATTTAATGCATTTAGTGTTGCCCCCGTGTACCCTACGGATATGATCGATAAGACGAGGCACCCCCTTGCCAGTACGTACGGAGTACATATGCTCCTTATACCTGGTCCATAGGGGGCGCTTCGTCTTACCGATATAATATCTCCTGCAGGGACACACTATCGCATACACAGTGTAAGTGGACTTGCAGGTAATGAAATCCTTTATGAAGCAGTCCCTATCTCCCAGATGTATATAAGCAGTACTTAACATTTGACTACAATAATTGCACTGACCGCATCTGTGGTTACCTTGCGGTAGAGACGTATTCAGCCAGTTACATTTTTTACTACTCTGGTCTGCATTGCCGCTAAGCATGTCTCCTATAGTCTTGTTTTTTCTGTGTGTTATACAGGGTTTGCGACTAGCGATCTCAGTTAGATCGGGGTCATTTTCTAATAAAAACCAATGTCGGTTTATGGCATTACGTATTACATCATTTAGTGGGGAATTCTGAAAAATAAACATAAATCTTTTTTCTGTTTCTCTGCTCCTCCTACTTGTGGAATTAAGGAGAGAAATTCTATCTTGACCGGCAGCTCTAGTGTATGCATCCTGGACTACACTTTGTGGGTAGCCCCTGCGTGCAAGTCTCCTCTCCAGATCGCCAGCCTGCGCCCTAAATGTGTCGTCATCATTATTTACTCTACGTAAGCGTAGCATTTGTCCATAGGGAATAGCTTTCTTTTTTAATAAATTGTTTATTTATATGAGTTTTTTTCGTCATAAACATATAACATAGTTATACCAATCAATGGCCAGTAGAGTAACAAAAATCAACAATAACAAATGTAAGTACATACATGTGCCGTCAGAAGTCAGGGCGTGGAAGCTCGAAATACTGAGAACATTTATACTGTAAATGAACAAAAAAAAGAAATAACATCCGAGCCCAGTTAAGTAGATCTCTGAGTTCCCAACAAAGGGAAGTGAATCTCAAATTAACCCAATACAACCAGGTATCCCACATAACGGGGGCGGCACTAACTACATTTAACAAGTAACAAGAGACAACGCAGACGTACATTAACAGGACAGGTACAATAAGGGGGGGGCTAGGCAATAGGCATAGGAACATTAGCTGCGGAACGGTGTAGCTCATAATAAGCGTCCCATAAGGACCACACTTTGTTGAAGGATTCCACACGGTCTTCATTAGCGGCAGATAAGTATTCACATCTCCTGACCTCCTGTACCCTGTTAATGAGCTCCACCACTGAGGGGAGTAAGGACTGTTTCCAGTATTTCGCTATTAGGCACTTAGCTGCTGTAAGCAAATATAGGAGGAGACGGGCCACAGGTTTTCGCATGTTCTTGGGAGGCACATTAAGTAGGTATGTGAGGGGGGTCTAAAGGAATAGTCACATTAAGAATTGTATGCAAGAAACCCTGGAACGCTACCCAGTAAGGCCTCAGAACTTGGCAGTCCCAAAAAACATGTGGGAGGGTCCCTATATCTGCACTGCAGCGCCAGCAGTTAGAGGGAGTGGTAGGAAACAGGCGGTGGAGGAGGTCAGGGGTATGGTACCAGTGCATGAGGAGTTTGTATTGGTTTTCTTTATATGTGATGCAGGAGGAAGATTTGGCTGCTTGGGACCAAATCACTTGCCACAATTCGGGGGGGATGGGTCTATGTAAGTATTGCTCCCACTTGGTCATGTATGAGTGTTGTATCTGGTTGTCCGGTGTATGGGCGATAAGGATGGTATAGATCTCAGAGATGAGGCCCTTAGTGGACGAGGCATTTTTACAAAGAAGCTCAAAGCTCGTGGGTTTCGGGAACGGCCTATTGTTTGTAATTTCTGAAGCGAAATAAGACACCTGTTCGTGGAATAGTGCGGCCTCTGGGGGCAGTTCAAATCGCTCCCTGAGGGCTTGGAAAGGCAGGACCTGTCTTTTAATAGGACAGACTATATCCGCAAAGTGGAACAATCTGGCCGTCTGCCATGGGAATATAGTGGCACGGTCATAACTATTTGGGAGGAGGTCGGTGTACAGAAAGGGGGTAAGTAGGGACGGTCGAGCCCTGAGAGAATGATCCCTGTCCCCTTTTAGCCAAATGTCTGTAGTGTGTCGCATAGGCCCCAAGAGCCAAGCTGTGGTACCTAAGTATTGTGGAGACCATATCAATTCACTGGGGTGGATCGGAGCCATCCATAATTTTTCAATTTCGGCCCACTTACTGTAAGCCAATAGGGACGTCCATGAGGCTACCCTCCGAAGGTGGACAGCTAAATAATAAAGGAGTACATTCGGCACCGAGAGGCCTCCAGAAGACCGTCTCGAACACATTACTGTTTTGGCTATACGGTGGCGACGGCCACCCCAGATGAAGTGCATCCATGATCCCTGGAACCTACGTAAAACCGTATTTGGTATAGGGATTGGGAGGGTCTCCAGTAGGTACAGAAAACGGGGTAAAATATTCATTTTAATTGCATTAATTCTCCCAATCAGAGACAACGGCAGGGTGGACCATTTAGTAAATTGTGCTGAGACCTCTCTGAAAAATTGTGGAAAATTATGTTTATAGAGTGTTGGAAAGGATTGGGTAATGTTAACCCCTAAATACTTTAAGGTAGAAGGCACCCAACGGTAGGGGTAGGAGTGTTGGAGGAGTCTAATTGGGGAGGTGGGCAGATTAACCGGGAGGGCCTCTGTCTTATGAGAGTTGATCCTGTAACCAGACAAAGCACCATATTCCTCCAGTAAGGTATGGAGGTTGGGCAGGGAAACCAAGGGGTTCCGTAGAGTCAATAAAATGTCATCCGCAAATAAGGACAGCTTGAACTCCCTATCCCTGACCCGGACCCCCTGCACATCAGGAGACAGACGTATCCGCGCCGCCAGCGGTTCTATACTCAGAATAAATAAGAGCGGTGAAAGGGGGCACCCCTGCCGAGTCCCGTTATGAATTGGAATAGAGGTGGAAGTAGCATGGGGCATCTTAACCCGGGCCGTAGGGGAGGCATAGAGAGCTTGCACCGCCTGAAGAAAAGGCCCTGAAATCCCGTAGGACTGCAGGGCTGCAAATAAAAAGGGCAAACTTAGCCTATCAAAGGCCTTCTCTGCGTCAAGACTAAGGAGAAGGCCCTGGGAGTGTGTTTTATTCATCACCTCAATTAGGTCGATGGTACGTCTAGTATTATCACCGGCCTGCCGGTTCATCACAAATCCGACCTGGTCAGCATGTACCAGGCTCGGGAGGAGGGCCCCCAAACGCAGTGCCAGCACTTTAGTGAAAATTTTTAAATCGGCATTGAGCAGGGAGATAGGCCTATAGCTAGCAGGATCCGAGGGGTCTTTTCCTTGTTTAGGGATGACTGTTATGAATGAACTCAACATCATGGAGGGAATTTGCTCATCGCCACTCAAAAATGAATTGAATAGGGAGAGCATGTGAGGCAGCAAAATATCATGGAATGATTTATAGTAGGCATATGGCAGACCGTCCGTCCCGGGAGGCTTTCCAGACGGGAGGTTCTTAACTACCTCTTCCAGCTCCTCCATGGTGATGGGCCCGTTCAGGGAGTCTAGGTCAGCGGGGGAAAGCCGTGGCAGGTCACAAGAGTCAAGATAAGACCGGAGGAGAGTGTTCCTGTCCAGGGGATCGTCAGGGAGGGTGGTAGGGAGAGAGTATAGAGATTTATAGTAGTCCGCAAAGATAGTGGCAATACCAGAGGGATCATATTGGAGATTACCACAGCCATCTTTCATAACGTATGGAGCTTTTTTAATGGTTTGGTCTCGCAGTTGAGATGCCAAAAGCGTGTGGGCCTTATTGGCCTTATCATAATATTTATGTTTTGTAAATGAAAGGAGGCGACTGGCCTTAAAGACGGCCAGGTCCTTCAGTTCATTGCGTATTGCCACTATGTCTCGGAGTAAGGGGACGGAGGGGAGTCGAAGCATACGGGCCTCTTTTGTACGTAAAAGTTGAGTCAGTTCAGCAGTACGCAACTGCGCGTCCTTTTTAATACGGGAGGAAAGAGAGATACAATTACCCCGAAATACTACTTTATGGGCGTCCCACAGTGTGGCCAGGGAACTAACGCTACCTTCATTTAAGCGGAAGTATTCTTTTAACCCCGCCGCCAGGGTATCCCTGTGCGGACGATGCTTCAGCAGACCCTCGTTGAGGCGCCAATGGCATATCCTAGAAGATTGCGAAAGAAGGGATAGGTCAAGGGTCACTGGAGCATGGTCCGACCAGGTAATGGAATGAATCTCCGAGGACGAGGTAGCTCTCAGGCCTAGAATGTTGCTGAGAAAGAGGTCAATGCGTGTATGAGTGGAATGAGGGTGGGAAAAGAAAGTGAAGGTTTTTTCCATAGGGTGACAGACTCGCCATAAGTCGTACATCTGATGTTGTCTAATCAGCCGGCGGAAGGCCATAGCTAAATGGGTTGTCCCCCGTGGTGGTTGTGTTTGAGAAACTGTTTGCCTATCCCAAGTCTCAGAAGGAGCAACATTAAAGTCCCCTCCCACCAGGAGTAAGGTCGGGGGGAGACGGGAGAGTTTAGCAAACACCCCCGAGAGGAACCTCATCTGTCCCTCATTAGGTGAGTAGACGTTACATAGTATCACTGGAGTCCCTCCCAAGGTCCCCGTCAATATAATAAATCTACCGTGAGGATCTAGTTCACTAGTAGAGAGTTGGAACGGACAGTTGGCACCAATAAGTATAGCCACTCCTGCCCTTTTTTTGTCCTTTGGGGCTGAGAAAACCGTGGGGTATCTGTAGTGGGCGAATTTGAAGTTGCTCGACTGGTCATGGTGCGTCTCCTGAAGGAATACTATATCAGCGCGCAATGTGGTTATTTCTTTCAGAAGCAATCTCCTCTTAATATCAGAGTTGAGACCCTTCACATTAAAACTAAGTAATCGCACCATGATCCAAACGGTCAACGCTCAAAAAAGTCTTACTGTAGGTAGGCCCTAAGTGGTAGGGCATGTGAAATGTCAGGTCAAGGTCCCAGCGAGCCCTCACCTGTCGGTAGACATGGAGTGTCCGGCTAGAAACTGATCTAGCTAGTGTTCCGTTCCTTCTAATCCAGGACCAAACTACAGTCAGGAATGCCTGTGGGTACAAAAGGGAAGACATACCAAGGACAAGACCAGGGGTTGGACAAGACACGACAGTTAAGTCACGGAGAGATCTGTTAAAACAAAAAACAAAAGCAAACAAGTTGTTATACCAAAGAGATAACCCGTATCTCCTCGGTGTCCGGGGAGAAACGGCAGCCCATATAAGAAAGGGCTGAAATTCAGGCCCAACAAGGAGGAAGCAGTAAGAGGCCAAGGGCTCGTCATTTCTCAGCGGACCCAAGGGGGAAATGAATAGGAGGAGAGCAAGTAACTGAATAACCATAATAACTAATCTGAAACTGAGCTATGCCTCCGGTCCCAAAACACTGCCAAGACATTGTATTATCAACTAGAGCGGTATTTAAGTAAGTAGTAAGACCCAAATTATAATTAACTAACAATCAATCAAGGGACTCCATCGAGGACCCAGCAGGGGAGACACCGGCACAAACGGTGATAGAGTCAGTCCGGGCTCCTTTGACCTGAGGATCTCGGGTGGTGTTGGGGAGATCTCTGTGCCGTACGCTTCCTCCGTTCCCGCGCCGGCGTCCACACCGGGGGGGGGTGGAGGGGGTGGGGGGGTCATCTCCCAGTTCATCAGGCGTGGGACAGTGATGTCCAGGGTGTTACAGAATTTCTCCAAGTCCTCCGCCACTCTCAAGGTCGCCGATCTGCCATCTCTCCTGGCTGTGAGACTGAATGGGAAGCCCCATCTATAAGGGACCTTTAGGTCCTGTAAGACTTGCAATAGCGGGCGAAGTCTTCGCCGCTTTTGTAGAGTAATCCAAGAAAGGTCTGGTAGAATCTGTAGGGGGGCGCCATCAAACTCTATATCTCTCAGTTCTCTTGCCTTAGCCATTATAGCCTCTTTAATGCAGTAGTCAGTAACACAGCAAATAATGTCACGCGGCAGGGAGGATGCACTCCTAGGTCGTAAAGCCCGATGAGCCCTATCCAGCTGTATTTTGTGATGTGGTGGAGCGCCTAGGATCTGGTTAAATATAGCTTCAACCGTGCATTTTATGTCGGCATCCCTGGTGGCTTCAGGGAGGCCTCTGATGCGTATATTATGCCTGCGACCTCTATTATCCAGGTCCTCTAGATGTCGCTGATATTCCCCCATTATCGCTTGCTGTGTAGAAATAGTAGTATGAAGGTCGTTTACGTATTTGCGCGTGTTATCGTGATCATCTTCCACCATTTCAATTCTCAGTCTCATGGATTGTATATCCTGGCGGACTGCAGCAATTTCAGCCTTACAGGTCTCTCTCACTTCAGTGATAAGCACCCGAAAGTCCTCTTTAGTCGGTAAATTATGCAAGAACTGAGACCAAGGGGGTGCAGGCAGGGTATTAGTGTCTTCCCTATCCGAGGTGGTGGATTGAGATGACCACCAGTCTCCATGATCATCAGGGGTTGTGGATCTAGGAGGGTGAGTGGAGCGCTGGGCGGCCATTTTGCGAGTCGCTGCGGTGTGTGATGCAGGCGCAGCGTCTGTAGGGCCATGTGGCCCCTGTGCCGAGAGGCGTTGGGGCAAGGGCGGCAATGCATCTGTCCCCTGTATGTAACCCTGATCCCGGGATTCTCTGGGGCCTTGTGGCGATGGGCCTGATATGGCAGTTACTGGACTCCCCACATGCTCCCGGCCTGTCACGTGGTCCGCCGGCACAAACGGGGCGGCAGATGGGCACAGTCCACTCGCCCCCGCGTCCTCTGCCCCCACAAGGGTCCCCGTCGGGGCAGCGTGGGATATGCCACCCTCTGCTCCTCTCCCCTGGGGCCGCAGGAGAAGTTCCGTAGAGGGAGAGCCTGGATCTAAAGCCCGGCGCGTCCTCCTCATAGGCGTCTGCGCCATCTTGGATCTCGGCTGGGAGGTCTTGGGCCGCAGGTATGTGTCCAGGGTGGCGGCAGCGGGTGTTACCGTGCGGAGATTTTTCACCACTAGCTTCCTGGAGCCCCTCTTGGTCATCGCAGGCGGTTTGGGTCACGATGGAGCGGGTGATACCGCTATACTCAGGCAGTGTGGAACGGAGCTCTCAGCTCATGCGACCGCTCACATCTCCTTCCGGTCACGCCCCCGGGAATAGCTTTCTTAACAACGTTCTGGTGTGAGCTGGCGAAGTGGAGAAGGGAGTTGCACGCAGTAGGCTTTTTATATACAGAGGTTTTAATATTATCATTTTTTATTTCCACGAGGACATCAAGGAATTCTAATGTAGTTCCACCAAATTTATGTGTAAAGAACATATTTCTGTTGTTTTGTGTGTTGAGAAATTGCACAAATTCGCAAAAGGACGCCCTAGAGTCACTCCATACCACAAACACATCATCCACAAATCGATGATAGGCCCTAATGTGTCTAATAAAGGGGTTGGTTATGGAATATATGATATCGTGTTCCAGTTTGGCGAGGAACAGATTTGCATACGTACAGGAGACCGGCGTGCCCATGGCAGTGCCGATCTCCTGTCGATGCCATCTGCCCTCGAACTGGAACACGTTATGATTCAGAATAAACAATAAAGCTTCCTTCACAAAATTACGCATAACAATGGGGTTACCCCCCTTTTCCAAAAACCAGTCTACCGCCTCTACACCCGCATCATGGGGGATGCGGGTGTAGAGGCTCTCGATATCTATGGAGGCTAGGGATAGACCTGCCTCCCAATGTATATCCTCAATAGTTTTCAGGAATTCACCTGAATCCTTCAGGTAAAAAGGTGTGTGTTCAAGTATGGGCCTGAGTAACCACTCAATGTATTGAGACAACCCTTCCGTAACAGAGTTCACAGCCGACACTATAGGGCGCCCAGGTGGATTCTCCAAGGATTTGTGTATTTTGGGGAGAAAATACCACCTGGGCGCCCTAGGGGAGTTTGGCATCAGTTTCTCAGCCGTCCTAGCGTCAATGTCCCCCGCTACTACGTGTCTGTTAAGCAGTGATCTCAAATCCTCTTTTACCTTTGCCATAGGGTCCCTGCCAAGGACAGAATATGTATTCGTGTCGCTAAGTTGTCTCTGGGCTTCAGTGTGATAATAAGCACTAGACATTATGACGGCTGCTCCTCCCTTGTCCGCCCTCCTAACCACTAGATCTGTTCTAGATCTCAACCATTTAAAGGCTCGCTTTTCCCTGTCTGATAGGTTTTGTGTGGGTTGTGGGTAGGATAAGGCTTTCACATCCCTGGTTACCAATTTATGGAAAAGGTCCAGGGCGCCGCCCGGGGCAACCTGGGGTGTGAAAGTAGATCGTTTGCCTCCCTTAAAATGTGATTGTTGGGTGACATCTGCTATGGTATGTGGGGTTTGGTCGTGGGCCATGAACTGTAGACAAGCAATCTCCTGCTCGGTGAACCCCTCAGGGGGAATAAAACCCAATGGTCCGATAGAGCCTCTGAGTGTAGGTTTCTGGTGTTGTGTATGGAACTTATTAATTGCGAAGTGCTTAGTGAGATTTATTTTTCTGATAGCTTTGAACAAATCAACGTCAAAGTCAGAGGGTGAAAAACCCTCAGTAAGGCCAAAATCCAAACCCTTAGACAGCAGGGATTCAACATCTTGGTCAATAAGTACACCTGATATATTTATGACGTTTGGGGGATAGGTCGTCTCCTCCATGAGACCTGTTTGCGTTTCCTGCTTCCCCCTGTTCCTTGTCCGGTGTTTTCTGCCTCCTCGTCTGTAGCGCCCCCTAAAGGGCGAGATCCGGGCCCAGATTTGCGTGAACGGTCGGGTGGTTTGTTGGCAGATCCTCTGGTGGACTCATCTGAGGTGCTCGCATCAGATTCCGTGGTGCCCGTGTCTTGGGTACTTCGATATCCACCTCTGTTTTTCCCTTTCCCGGGTCATCTTCTTTTATTTCGATTCCAGTCAAAGATATGATTAGACTCATAGTCCGCTTTATCCCGCATGAACTTATCTTTTTTATGTTCCTTGGTGTCTGATTGCAGCAGTACAAGTTTTAGTTCCAATTTGCCGAGAAACGTATTAGCCTACTCCTCCGGCATCCTTGTTTTGTACTCGTGCTTTGCCCGACATAAGTCGGTTAACACCTGTTCATATTCCTTGCGGTTGCGTTGTAGTGTTAAGGTGAGCAGATTCATGGCATGTGCCAGGTGGGCGTTTTGCCACTGTGCCACAAATGTTGTATCCTCCAGATATTGGGTAGGAGCTTTGTAACTTCTGAAGCCCCGTGGTACTCTGCCGCTATCCTTGTAAGCCTGCAAGGAGTTTATTGTCCAAAACAAACGGGTTTCCTTCTCTGCCAAGTTGGTAATCTTGTGTTCCAGTGTTTTGTTGCTAATGACCTGTACAGAGTCTTTTAGATTACAGGACGCAAAATACATGTCCGCTCCTTCCCTCCCTGCCAGGAGCGCCTCCTCTGACTGTGTATTAATATCCATGTTAGCCTCCATGGTGGGCGTCTAGCTGGTGTGCACGTGGTATATAGAGAAATGTAGTAGGGGAGTAGAGCAGCAAAGACCTCAGCACTGCCGGCACAGCAATAAGACCAGCCACTATCGTGGAGCCCGGGAGAAACACAGGTGGGAGGTTATTCCGATAAAGACATCTGCATGGCGGTGCACGGAGGAATAAACATATGGTATGAAAATATGGAGAAGTAAGAAATTGTCCAGCACTCACCAGTTACTTGATAGCAGAACTTTATTCCGTCTTTAATTCATAAAAGTGAAGCGGCAGGGAGGGGGGGAGGTGCGGAACATGCCTCTAATGGCGACGGCCGTTTCTGGCCTCTAGGGCCTGTCGTCTAGCCCAGAGCATGCGCCGTGCAACAGGAAGGGGAGTGAAATAGACATCAATACAGTCACATGACTAGTGGTAATTAAAAACATATCCATATAGCTACAAACTATCACAAGAACACAGTGTAGTTGTATCTTTCATTAAGGCCCAGGGGACCCGTAGCGTCAAGACCTGTGATCCATAAGGATTCCCTCCTAAGCAGGGTCTGATGCTGGTCTGCATCACCTCTGCGCTTCGTCTTACCGATATAATATCTCTTGCAGGGACACACTATCGCATACACAGTGTAAGTGGACTTGCAGGTAATGAAATCCTTTATGAAGCAGTCCCTATCTCCCAGATGTATATAAGCAGTACTTAACATTTGACTACAATAATTGCACTGACCGCATCTGCGGTTACCTTGCGGTAGAGACGTATTCAGCCAGTTACATTTTTTACTACTCTGGTCTGCATTGCCGCTAAGCATGTCTCCTATAGTCTTGTTTTTTCTGTGTGTTATACAGGGTTTGCGACTAGCGATCTCAGTTAGATCGGGGTCATTTTCTAATAAAAACCAATGTCGGTTTATGGCATTACGTATTACATCATTTAGTGGGGAATTCTGAAAAATAAACATAAATCTTTTTTCTGTTTCTCTGCTCCTCCTACTTGTGGAATTAAGGAGAGAAATTCTATCTTGACCGGCAGCTCTAGTGTATGCATCCTGGACTACACTTTGTGGGTAGCCCCTGCGTGCAAGTCTCCTCTCCAGATCGCCGTACTCCGTACGTACTGGCAAGGGGGTGCCTCGTCTTATCGATCATATCTGTAGGGAACACGGGGGCAACACTAAATGCATTAAATTTCTCGGACTCGAAAGGGTTAACTCCAGCAGAGGTGATGCAGACCAGCATCAGACCCTGCTTAGGAGGGAATCCTTATGGATCACAGGTCTTGACGCTACTGGGTCCACTGGGCCTTAATGAAAGAAACGACTACATTGTGTTCTTGTGATAGTTTGTAGCTATATGGATATGTTTTTAATTACCACTGGTCATGTGACTGTATTGATGTCTATTTCACTCCCCTTCCTGTTGCACGGCGCATGCTCTCGGCTAGATGACAGGCCCTAGAGGCCAGAAACGGCCGTCGCCATTAGAGGCATGTTCCGCACCTCCCCCCCTCCCTGCCGCTTCACTTTTATGAATTAAAGACGGAATAAAGTTCTGCTATCAAGTAACTGGTGAGTGCTGGACAATTTCTTACTTCTCCATATTTTCAAAGAAGTAAGTATAATGCACCACACTTCTGGGGTGGGGGGAACACTGGGAAGGGGGCCATTCACTTAAATAACACACATTACAAAGTTGTATAATTTTGTAATGTGTTATTTAGTGAATAAATGTTAAATGCCGCACTACCCCTTTAATCGAACTTATTACTTACATTGTGACAGCCTCTCTAAACAATCCTTCAAGAGAAAATAGGCTTTTTTTTTAAAGTAAACCTTTCACCCCGACACTGGTGGAGCGGGTTTTGCAGGACAGGGTAAGTATCTGGGGCTCTACAGGGGGGTCGGGCGGGCTCTGCCCTGGGTGCCAGGGTGGAAGGTTTTCTTTTAATGTGACCTTATTCTGCTGATGACAGGACATGTTTATACATTGGCCTGCAGGGTTATTATTGAATTGCTGTGGGTATGGCTTGTAAAGGGACTAATACTATGATATAGAATTGCTGGTAATGTAGTTCCATAACAATCTTGAAAACGTATAAAAAATGACACTAGACTTTGAAAAACAAAATATACATTGAGTGCCAATATATGGATATGTCCAGTTTGACATAGCGGCATGATCATCTCTCAGGTTCCTGTTTCCTTTTGAACATTCCTTATAGTATTTTCCAGAAATCACATGTATCCATGTTTAGTCATCGGCAGAGCAGGATTCTGAAAGGGAAATTTAATCAGAGCTTTTGCAGAGGCTATGTTTTTTCATATACCCTCAAGCTGCAAACAAAACTAATACATTTTACAGAAAGATTTTGAAAGTGTTAATTAATGTGACAAAAATCTTTGTGTGAATAATTAATTTTCCTAACAGCGAATGTGTTTACATATATATCATTCTGTAATAAGAAAGCAATACGGTTACATACTGCAAAATAGTTTCCGAAAACATGGACAAGATTTATTTGATATAAAAGCTGCAATCCCCATAAAATATATATATTTTTTGTGAACCTGGAAAGTCATTACTGGCTTGAGAAGTACTATATAAGGACTGTAGTTTAACGGTTGCTGATTGCTAGAATATAGTATAAAACACAGTAATATAGTATCTAAGGTACAAAGAAGTATTTATTTGTTCTTTGGAGTGATGAGGTTAACTGGCTGGGCTGAAGCCAGAATCTCTGCGGATGTAAATAATTGCAACTTTGTCGGAGAATAGTCTGTGCAAGGGCATTTTATTTATTGGCAATACACTTTTCATGGTGCAAGAATGCAGACTGTGCAGCCTGCCATGTAATCTCTATCACTGAGGACACAATTCAATAATGTCTCTAGCCTAAGTCTGCATAAAGCAGTCAATAATCCAGTAACTTATCCCCGTGAGCTGGGTCTCTATTGCTTTTTTTTCATTGGTTTTGTTAAATTGTCACTGGGTAACCTGTGGCTTTACTATTCATTTCAATGCTTGGGGCTTCTAGGCTAGGGGTTAATCCTAGTAATATGTTATAGTGTGGTTTCCGTAATTACTGGTCTAGCCGCGGACATTGTAAAGCTGCCTCAACATCTAGAAAGAGAATCTTTCACATAATTTATGGAGTAGAGACTTTCCGGTTGTTATGTTAGTTTAGAACTGTTAAAATGTAACATGTTCAATATAATATGTTCTTAAAGGGGGGGAGCATTTTCCTCTGCTTATCCAGTTTGGCCAAGTGAGGGATATTAAAAAAAACACAGGGCAACACAGATGCAAAAACAGATAAAATTGTGTGCATCCGTTTGTATCTGTTTTCCCATTGACTTGCATTATTAAAAAAAAAAAGCATCAAAACAGATCCCCTTTTTATTTTATTTTTTAGCGTAGACAAAAACGTGGCTAACCACGATTTTATGCATGTTAGGGTGTGTTCACACGTACAGGATTTGCAGCAGATTTGATGGCGCTGATTCAAAGCAAATCTGCAGCTTCAAATCCTGTACGTGTGAAGGCACCCTTAAAGTAATAATTTAGAAACAGATCCGTTAAACGGACTGTAAAAACGCAGTGTAAACCTACCCTAACAAATCAGAAACTAAATTTGGACAGCTGATTCATACTATTTGATTAGCTATCAAGCAGATGCATAGCAAATTCCCCAAACTATCTAATAGGAGAAAATAAGAGCAGGATTATCCCTGCTATTTATACCACATGCATCTGGTCAGCTAGTTTTGAGGCCATGTTCACACAACGTATGTTTTGTGTAAATCACGGCCGTGATTTACACGCTCCGGCCGGGATTCCATCCGGCCGCAGATAAAAATGACATGTCAGTTTTCTGCGACCGCTTTTCATTCAATAGCGGCCGCAGAAAACCTGTCAGTTCACACAATGGAGCGTGCGGCGAATTGGGATGCGGGCGCACACGGATGCGGACGCATCCCAATTAATCATAAATGAAGATCATCAGGCCGATACTGCAATACCGGATGATTTTTAGTAACACCGGCTGTTCTGTGACAGGAGGGCAGCACCAGAGAGCAAGGGGAAGGAAACAACTTTGTTTTTTTTTTTTTTTAGTCTTCCCCCTCCCGTTCAGACTTGCCAGTAAATCTGGTGTCTTTTCGAGGGGTGGAGTGTGTATGGTGGTATTGATGAGGTCTGGCATGGTCGTGTTACCCAGTCCCAGTATGGTGGTATTGATCAGGTCTGGCATGGTGGTATTACCCAGTCCCAGTATGGTGGTATTGGTCAGGCCTGGTTTGGTGGTGTTTTCCAGTCACAGTATGGTGGTATTGTTCAGGTCTGGTATGGTGGTATTATCCAGTCACAGTGTGGTGGTATTGTTCAGGTCTGGTATGGTGGTATTATCCAGTCACAGTGTGGCAGTGTTATCCAGTCACAGTATGGTGGTATTGGTCAGGTCTGGTGTAGCGGTGTTATCCAGTCACAGTATGGCGGTATTGGTCAGGTCTGGTATAGCAGTGTTATCCAGTCACAGAATGGTGGTATTTTTCAGGTCTGGTATGTCAGTGTTATCCAGTCACAGAATGGTGGTATTGTTCAGGTCTGATGTGGTGGTGTTATCCAGTCACAGTATGGTGGTATTGTTCAGGTCTGGTATGGCTGTGTTATTCAATCACAGTATGGCAGTATTGGTCAGGTCTGGTATGGTGGTGTTATCCAGTCACAGTATGGCAGTATTGGTCAGGTCTGGTATGGCTTGTATTGGTGCTATTAGCTTCACTTAGTTCACTTGGTTCAGTTTTTCTGGTTGGCAAAACGGGTTATCAGGTGGATTCTGTGAAACGTTGCTTAATTTTTCACTGTATATGCATTGCAACAATAAACAGAAGTGGTTACAGTGAACCTTCCCTTTAAAGAAACACTTTCCTTTTGAAATGGTCTTCTTAGAGTTTTCTTCATTTGTAGTTATAAAAAAACCAAACCATATCTATTTCAATCACATGCCATAGCGTATAATATCAGCAAAGTGCAATGAGTAATGCTGAGAAAAATACTTTGTTCTCATTCTATCCTCGGGCTAAAATTGTATTTTTTCATTAGCGCGCAGGTAAAAAGAGTGTATTAATCATCGATTGAAGTGCCATTTAGCAGACTGGTATTGCACAGAATTTTAACAGAGCTTAAGCCTGTTTTGATTGTTTTTCAGAGATATAAGTGCTGTTGGGGGATGTTATAAGGAGCGATATTTGTATACATGGTTTTATTAAATCAATGCAAAAACTATTTAGAAAATGAACAATTATCACTATCATCTAAATGCCTTACCAGAACGTATGCATTACCTGATCAAAGATCTTAACCGTTTATTGAAAGATAGCATTTAAGTCATTTTCATTCCAATAGGGAAGTTGATCTTGGCCGTTCTTCTGGGAAGGCATCTGCCAACACGTGTATGATGTCAGATACTAATGTTAAAAGAGAAGTTTTGACTTGCTGTCATTGATTCAGTTCATTGCAAAGGTGTTGTATGGGTTTGAGGTTAGGACTCCTTACAGGTCTTTTGTTGTGAACACCAAGCTTGTCAAACTATTTTTTAAAAAATAAACCTTGTATTGTTCACTAGGGGGTGGTCATGCTGGAGCAGGAAAGAACCTTTTCCAAACTATTGCTGCAAAGTTGAAAGTATACAATTGTCTATAATATTTTTCTGTACTCTAACATCACTAGTACCCTTCACTGGTTCTTTGTGAGGGCTTTGATTTTACACGGTAAGCTCTAGTTTATAGTGGTACTATTTTGGCATAAATGCCACTTTTTGTTCACTTTTTATTCAATTTTTTGGAACTATAATGGCAGGTCTTAAGGCCTATACTAGATCCACAGCTGCCATGTCAGTTGCCAGCAAAATGCAATTGGGATGCAGCAGGGCATGTGCTGTCTAGTGGCTTAAGAGACTGCAGTCACTATTCCCTGTGGCATCTGAGTGGTTAAATCCTGTCAGTTTCAGGTGGGTCTCAGTTGTAAGTCATGCTGGCATTCACCTTGCATGGAGTGGGATCAGTTACTTATCCTGTTCCATACTTCCTGCCTGACATTTTGGCATTTATGTACATCAGGAAGGGGTTGAATACTTACACTTATAATTTGGTGGTGGCAGGTCTTGTTAGGTTTTAGGGTTTAAAAAAAAAAGTTTACTTTGAACTTTGTATTTGTTTTGATGGCACGGATCACATATATGACTCCTTTAATTGCCCTGTATGCTGACTGATGTGAGCTACTTTCCTACTGATCCAATGTATTCTGTCATGTAGTCCGAGAGTTTGTGTTCTTGATTGCTATTTTTGCTGTAAACAAACCAAAAAAGTTAATTAAAAAATGATCTGATTATCTGATCTGATTATCTGAAAATTTTTATTTTTGCCCAGGAACCCCAATGACATTAAATAGTAGCCTGGTGGAACAGACTCATGGCCTATGGAATCTACAAGCAGTAAGCTAGGGATGCATAAACCATCCCATTGTAGCTGTATACATAGTCGTTAGATGTGTCTAATACATTTAATAAAGATAGGGGAAATGCCATTGTTTACCCTTGTTGACCCAGAAGTTGATCCTTCTGGATTATACTTTCTTCTACCCTCAGAAGGCTATCCCCAGGGCTCGCCTAAGAGGTGTGTGACTGCACAGGGCGCATCACCCCATCAAACATTACCCAGCAGGGAGACATTACTATAAGGGGGCTGCACAGAGGAGAGCATCTACTATAAAGGACTGCACAGAGGGGGGGGGGGGCTCTTCTATAGGGGGATAGCCCAGAGGGAAGGCCTCTACTATAGAGGACTGCACAGAGGGTGGAATCTTTTCTGTTGGGGACCGCACATGTTATATGGGGATTGCATGGGGGACATTATTATAGGGGACCTCACAGAGGTGGAGGCATCTACTTTAGGGGACTGGAAAGAGAAGGGGCATCTAGTATAGGGGACTGCACAAGGGCATTACTATAAGGGACTACACAGAGGAGGCTATTACCATAGGGGACTGCACAGAGGAGCCCACCAACTATATAGGACTGCATGGAGAGAAGTATTATGGGGAACAGCACAGAAGGGGGACCACATATTAAATGAAGACTGCACAGAGGGGGCCACCTACTATATAGAGGCTGTGCAGGGAGGACAAACTACTATATGTGCTGGAGCAAGAATCCTAAAATTTCTCTCTTGCAGATTTCAAGGAGAGCATTCACAACCCGAAGCAGACTTCAAGATAGCCCTGGCTGGATGGAGAGAAAACATACAAACAAAAAAAGAACGACTCTGATCAGAAAAGACACCCCCTGTTAATAACTGGCTGTAACTGCACTTTCTTATAGGGTTTGTAGTGGTAGTCATAATGGTCATGGAGTGGTGCTATTACTTAGGCATTATTTGGTGATATCATTGGTAAAGTCTTCCTGTTTCATTCAGTGACAGTATGGGGGCAATATGAAATCACTGTATGGTGGTAATAATTTATAAAATAACTATGGGGCACTTTGTTCTGTGTGGGGACGAAGAATGTATCCTTAAAAGGGTTTATGTGGGCAATAAAAATGATTAGTGGTGCACTTCCTACCCAGTATATGAGTGCCCTCCTTGTATGCATCCTGGCCTCATATCCAGTTGATTCTGATTGCGTTGTATCTGGAGGTCGTCTGTGAGGGTGCCAGTTAACTAAGGAGGTTTGTTAGGTAATGGGACTGAAGGACACAAGACAGGTGAGGCCCTTGAACTGGCACATGTCCTGCTGTCCCTGCCTGCTTACTACAATCTGCCCTAGGCAGCAGCTAGGAACTGGGCAACGGTCCCTAACCTATGTGACACATAGAGATAAAGACGAAGAACAAACAAAAACAATAAATTCAAAATCGTCTAGCTATGACAGAAATTATTGGTCAATGCGGTACGAAATCAGAAGGCGGGAAGAATAGTCAGGAAGTCATGACAAAAAGGGAATACGTAACCAGAAACAAATGCTAGCTTAGTGACACTCAGGTAATGATCGCAAGCAAGGATGATGATGAGGGGAGTAGTCTTATGGAGGCTGGAGTCCCGGCCCCAGGGCATGATTGGGGCAGAGACTCAAGCCCCCAGCCCCTAACCAGAGCTGACTGGTGGTGCCAGCCGTCAGTCAGCATTACTTTAATAGCATACATTAATTAATAATTAGCGGTTCGGGTGGGGGGCGGTGAAGTCCCAGCCATGGCAATAACCAGGGACACCGTCGGCGCACCCCTGACAACCTACCAGGCCAGTCGTCAGGGACACCGTCAGCGCACTCCTAACAACTGGCTGTGCCGATTGTCAAGGAACGCTGTGGGCGCTTACAGGGAACCGGGCGCATGCTTCTGCAATGTCGGGCGGCGTGCTCCGTCCTGCTCCTGACACCGGCCCTGGCTATCCCTATACTAAACATCTAGTATGCTTCATACTTCAATTGTAAATTTCACGATTTATATATTTTTTTGTCTTATTATCAAATTTTAATAATTCATATTAGTAACACTTAAAATAAAGATAATCTCAAAGTTCCATCAATGCTGGAAAAGGAACATGAAGGTTTGGTTTAATTCTCATCTTATTGTTGAATTTGCCTATTTGTTCCTTTTTTCTCACTATAGGTCATAGCTAGATAGTGTTCCACAGTAATTCATTTGCGGATTACTGTAGCACCTGTAACTGAGCATGCCAACCTCAGCTCTTCTTATCCTTCTTTTTATCTCCGAGATTCATCTCAGGCTGTTTCCTCTTAATCATCCTTTGGATGAAATCCAAGTGCCTCCAGCAGAGCTCCCACATTCTGTTCTCTTTGACTTGTTTTATTTTCACTTCACTGCTTTTATAAAAGGCAGATCCCACACAATAGCTGTAGAAGCCAAAAAAAATCCTGTGCCATTTTTATTGACCAGAAGTTACTTTTTACTTAACTTGCCTCTTCTTGAATTATCAGCAGAGTGCCCCAAGCACACATGTAAACACTGGATATTGCTGTATTCTCAGCCATCCTTAGTAGAACAGTGCTCAACGGCATATGTTTCTACTCAGATGTTAAAGCAAGTTACCAGGTATGAATGTTGTTTCTATGTTATCCGTAGTAAAAAGAAAAATTAAAGGAGTGTAATATGCAATATAAAGAAATGCATAGTAAATATTTTTTTTCATAAAGGACTTGTCTCCATAACATATGTAGAGATGATGGAACAGGGCCGATGTTAAGGTTTGTTCGATCCCGAAGCATCTGCATTTGACTCCCGCTGCCTTCCCGTTCCGTGGGGAAGGTAAAGACAGCCCGAGTACCACCTGCAAAACAGGGATACAGCCTAGGTAATAGGCTGTATTCCTGTTTTCCAGGCGGTACTCGAACTGTCTCCACCTTCCCCATGGAACGGGAAGGCAGCGGGAGTCAAATGCCGATAGTTCGGGTTCGAACAAACCTGAACATCGGCCCTGTTTCATCATCTCTAAACAGATGCCCTTTGCATTTACCCAATTAGGACAGCAAGGTTCATAGAGACTGCTCCCCCCAACCAGGACCCACCTGTTTATAGCTAAAGCTGAGAGACACTAAAAAAGCAGTTCTAGTTCTTACGGAAAGTGGTTGGCTATCTTCTGCTAATCACTGCAATATGGCGCTTACTGGTCAGCTATCCTATCCCTTTCCTGTTATGAATAATGATGTGAATCTGCTTCCCACAGTCCATGGATACCATCAGCAATCTTGTCATAACATGTCTGGATATGGAGTACCATGTTACCATTCATGTAAGGCCGGGTTCACCCTGAGCAAACTAGCGGAATTCTGCAGTGGAATTGTCCGCTGCGGAATGCCATTAGCCTCCCTCTCATAATGTGAGTCTATGGGAGGCGCGCGCTGCTGTTCTCACAGCTTCTCTCCATGCTGAAGAATGAACATGTTCATTCTTCAGCGCGGACAGAGCAGGAGCGCGTGCCTCCCATAGACTCCCATTATGAGAGGGAAGCTAACGGCATTCCGCAGTGGACAATTCTGCCGCGGAATTACGAAAATCTAACTACCAGGGGAGATTACCTACAGGGTAACCTACTGGGAGATACTACCTGCACTGAGATGCCTTGGGCTTTGTGCCTATCACCCTAATGACGGGGTACAGATGGTGTGGATATAGTATCTGATGGACGGAACAAGCTGACCAGAGTATTGCAGATGGGATGTTCTTAACAGCATAGTAGTAATAGCAAGGAGAAAATAAACAGACATAGCAGGTCCTCCCTAAGGGCCCTATTACACAAACAGATTATCTGACAGATTTATTTTCAAAACCAAAGCCAGGAATCGAATAGAGACAGAACAGGTAACAAGGGAAAGACTGAGATTTCTCCTCTCTTCAAATCTATTCCTGGCTTTGTCTTAAAAAATCTGTCAGATGATCTGTTGGTGTAATAGAGTCAGAGTTGCCCAAGAAGAATATCCAGAGATTGCAAAGGAATATGATTTTACAACAAAAATTTAAGAGCACAGAAAATGCATTTCTTAGTGGTCATGCACTATAATTTCCTGAAAGACGTCTTTTCCATGTGGTCCTGTTCGGCTGATACTTATGCTCTTGAAGGTGTGACAAAAATATTTGCTTCAAATATGGTACTATTGGTATTGTTGCTGGTATTATTGGTCTTGGTATACTGGTATATTGGTGGTGTAAGTCATGGGAATAGCCAGATATCTCTCCAGGGAAGGAAAACCTTTTGCCAAAGGGTGTCTTGCATATTTAGATTTATAGGAGGAAATGTATCAATTGAGTACTTCATTGGATTTTTTTCACTGATCTCCCTGAGCTCAGTGATTGGTGTGTTTTGTTGGTCTACTTTTCATTACCCTCGTCAGCCAGAATCCTGCTTCACACTGACGAGGGGCAAATACCTGAAAAAGTTGTCTGTGGATGGATGCCTGCTTCGGTAAACCCTTGTCATGTCACAATACTCGCAACAGAGTTAGATTTTGACATAAAAGAGGCCACCCTGGTATTTCCCTATTTATGTTCCAATGCTCACAACCGATTGGGACTTAAAGGGCTACGTATCAGGGTTGTTTGGTAATCTCCCCACTGGGAGGCACCCCTTGGCAACAGGTTTTCTTTCCCCAGAGGGACATCTTGGTTATTACCGCGTTTTGAGACTTGCAACTAAGGCTCCACAATGGAGACTCTTGAGTGATCTCCCTGAGCTCAATGATTGCTGTGTTTTGTCCACATCTAGCAAAGCCGTTTGGAGCACTGAGGGTGGAGCTACCACCCCCAGAGCATTGATCTGCCCCCAGCTGACCAGGCCCTTCTAATGATTATCAGTGGATAATTGGTGGCCGAATGGATTGGTGCTCTGAGGGCATAGCCCCACCCCCAGTGCTCTGAGGGCATAGCCCCGCCCAGGCACATGGCACATGGTCCAGCATACCCAGGCACTTTTTAGAAATGAAAAAACATGGCAATTCCATTGTTTGTTATCTCTAATTGGTTGATATTATTATTAGATGTAGAGGATATTATGGAGTATAGATTTGTGGGGTGGGAAGGCTGCAAAAATTAAAAATGGCACAGATTTATCACAGCTCCGTTTTTATGTCTCACATTTCTCTGGTACAATGAAGGCTGAGCTGGTATTGGTTACTATGGCCAAGTTTTTGTCTCAGACAAATCGATAAATCTGGGCTAATGCGTTTTTCCTTTTAAAAAATAAAAAGCGTCTTTATTTAAGGTGATCCTAATAGTCAGAGGGTTTTATATCCATTCACACATATACAGTCTTGGTCGTGCAACCTTGTGACTGATTTGCTATAGTTATTGCCACAGTTTGCTATTATTGAGCCTTTATAGTGGTACATGCACTGTATATATGAGCACCATATTATTCTTAGCGTACTGCCTAATTAGGTGCATTATGCGTAACACAATATATTCGTTTTTCTGTAGTGTTCCTTTAAGGTCTTGATTTGCTACCTGGTAAATAAGAAAGCATATATTGCAGTTAGTAGGACTGCTGTGTAATGTAAGCATATATTATGAAATTATTATAACTAATATGAATACTGAATGAATTTTTGATCAAATGACTGTGACTTGGTACAGCATGTATATTTTGTTGATGGTTGCATACATTATTATTTTTATTACTGTCGCCCTTAATTTTGCATAAGGAGTAAATCTTGCTAGTTATTATGTCAGCATTTACTTTATATGAATATAATTCTACTTTTTTGCAGTTTAATATTTCTACAGCTCATTCGACTGTGTTGTCCTGTATTTGCATATCTTTTACATGGAGTAAGCTCTTCATTGAAATATAGAGCTATAAAACATGACTATAAACCTGTATAGTTGCTACGCAGTTGCTTAGCAACCTGAGGACAAGTCTTGTACAAATTTAAGTACCAGGTGCAGGTTAGGCATCTTGGAATTAACATTATGTACCTAGAAACTGGGGATTTCTTTCTAGGTGTGGAAAGGTTAAAATGGCTTTTATTTGAACATCACCTTTTTGGAAAATAATGATAATAATATGAATATCTCTACTTTTTAAGTTTAATGTATCCTTTAAATTGGAAATTCTTAGATAAGTTCTAACATGATGTAAAGTAATTAGTTGAAACGTCTTATTACAAAAGATGTGCACCTTAAACTTAGACATTAAACCATTCTTTCCTATTTCTAACTAAGGCTAAAAAAGTGTACTTTCAGGTCAGTTTAATGTAATACAAGCAATTTTTTTAGTTCGCAAGTTCCAAATGACCATGGGTCTATAGAACTGAACTGACAGAATAATAGTGATCTATGATGCTATACTTGCAGCTTTGGGCTTCGTTCACACAATGTATTTTTTGATGAAACGGCCGTTGATGCAAGTTTGCAACTACGGCTGTTGTTTAATCACATCGGTATATCACATTGTATGAGACCGGCCGAGTCTCATACAACGGGCTCGGTCTCATACAATGGCCGTTCTGTGAATATGGCCTTAAGGTTTTTCTCAGACAAAAATTTTACAGCATATTTTGGGCTAAAAAACACCTACAAGAAAAAACAAACAAAAAAAACAAACAAACTGCCAGCAGTTTTAATTAAAGGTCATGCAATGTTTTCATCATGTGATTCCAGGATTTCTATTGCATAGGGATGAGCGAACATGCTCGTCCAAGCTTGGTACTCGATCGAGTATTAGGGTACTCGATGGTACTCGTTACTTGGAAGAGCATCTTGCGATACGCGAGAAAATCTCATCATCTGTTTCCTGTAAGTTTTGGCGCAATTTCTCATCCAATCAACATGCAGGAGACTGGTACATCCTGCAATCATGTGGGACCCATACATGTCGATAGCAGCGATTGGTTGGCCAGATCAGATGACCCTGCCATATAAAAATCTCGGCCGCGGATGCTCGGCTCACATGCATGCTGGAAGAGATAAGAGACAGAGCTGCTGCTGGTCAGGGAGAGAATTAGCGTTCCAGTAGGCAGGGAATAATAGCAAAAGAACCAAACAGCCCTTGTAAGGGCTTCAAATCGTTTTTTATTTGTATTACTCCAGACTACTGGCTGGGACTTGCAGTGCAGCTACCACAATTTCAGCAGCACATTGTGGTGCTTATTTCTGTATTTCTTACTGAAGCCATACCCAAGCTCACTGCAAATTGTCCAGTGTAAGGGGGAGTCACACAGTGTATAGGTGCAGCCACCAAAAGATTGTATACCACAGCCTCCAAAGAACTAGTGGGACCACTAGTATATTCTCTGATTTCTGTTTTTTTTTTTTGTTTTGTTTTTTACTGAGGGCATATCCAAGCTCACTGCAAATTGCCCTGTGTTAGGGGGTGTCATACAGTGTATAGCTGCAGTCAGCAACAGATTGTATACCACAGCCTCCAACAGCCATGCTGTGTCAGTCTAAATTTTGGGGTGGTTCATATGCTACCTCAGTTTTAATCCTTTACTGTGTGATCACTGCCAGGCTGTTGCCCAGAATTTGGCATAATAGTGTGATTATGCAGCCTCAGAGGCATCCATGCATCCTGTCCCTGCTGTTTCCTGTCCATTTTCGTCATTTTCTGAGGTTGACAGGTTTTCACACGACCTTCCCTCTGCCGAACTTGGGTCCCCTGCAAAAATGCTTGAGTGTCCCATTGACTTCAATAGGGTTCGTTACTCGAAACGAGCACCCGAGTATCGGGAAATATTAGTCTCGAGTAACGAGCACCCGAGCATTTTAGTACTCGCTCATCACTACTATTGAGCAACTGAGAATAAATGACAGAAAAATGCCAATATGCATATGGACTTTATTTTCCTATGGGAGGAAAAATGCTACTGAAAAAAAGTGCTATACACATAGCCTGCTGCGACTCAGCACAACTGGATAAAAACAGAAAAAGTTTAAAATACGTTTCATATCCCTCCATTGACACTCAGCTAACACTGGGCTGCAAAGTTTTTAGGCCAATCAATGCCATGCGCCATAAATACAGTTGTAAAAATTACACCTCATGAAACCGGCCTAAAGCTGACCACTTGAATAATTGTTTTTTATATACTTTGTATGCAAGAATATTTTTACTATAGAGAACTTGATAAATTGTGAGAAACTGAAACAAGGGTATAAGCTTTTAGGTTTCCAGCAGGATAAAATAAAAAATGGAGAACACTGGTATTTTACCAGGAAGTGATGACAAGCATTGAAACCATGTAAACCACTGATATGAAATCAGCAAAGTACCAGTAAACTGAGTACTGCTTTTTTTTTATTAACCTCCCTTAGTTTTATCCTACTGGACATCCCTTATATCTAGGGATGAGTGAACCGTCCGAGGTTCGGGTTTGCATGAACCTGAACTATCGGCTTCTGATTCCCGCTGTCTGCCCGCTCTGTGGAAAGGGTGGATACAGCCTGAGGACCGCTTAGAAAACTGGGATACAGCCTATGGCTATGGCTGTATCCTAGTTTTCCAGGCGGTCCTCATGCTGTATCCACCCTCTCCACAGAGCCGGCAGACAGCGGGAATCAGAAGCCGAGCGTTCAGGTTCATACGAACCCGAACCTCGGACGGTTCGCTCATCTCTACTTATAACTAAGGCTGTGTGTGTCTTCCTGCCCTGAGCAAGTTACTTCCATTTGTTATCTTTCTGCACATTTTCTTATTTTCTACATCAATATTTTTATATCCTAAAATTACAAAGCATTTTTAATTTTGGTAAACTCTATTACATGGACACTAATGATATTCACCCTAGACAATACAGTAAGTGCTACATCCCACAGAAAACAGCTGCGTACACAAAAAAAAAAATAGAAAAGAAGTTAGGCATTAACAATAACTAATATAGTGAGTGTATTGAATGTAATTGTCAGTTCCCTTTAACTACACTGCAGTCAGGCAGGAGAGATGCTTGTACTCTACAGCCTTGTTCTACCAAAATAAGTGACAGGGAACAAGGTTTATGGTGACACCTCTGCTCTATGTCACAACTGAAATTGATGATGAATAGAAGTGGCATTGGAGTGAAAAATAGTGAGGCAGTGGAAGAGTTTTTTTTTTTCTTAAAGGAGACATTAATAGGTAAGGGATAATATTACTCTGCTTGTGTTTTAAGAAACATAAAATAATAAATTTGGTCATAATTCTTTCATGGCAAGCTAGAGGAATTCAGAAATTGTAAGTACACTAAATCAGTGGAAATTAAAACCTCCTTAAAGGGGTATCTCAGAGACTAAATATTTATGTGTAATACATTACTTTATAAAATTAATATCTCTTTGTATTATAACTTTATTAAAAAAAAGCTATAGTTTTTTTTATGTATATATTCACTTTCGTTGACAGGCAGTAGTAGTAGTAGTAGCTACCAATCCCCTATGTTCCCACCAACATTTGTGTCGGGAACTGCAGGGCTACGCCCCTTTCTGCTGACAGTCAACCGAAGTATACATGTGTATAAAAAAAGCTACACTTTTTTTTTTTTTTTTTTTAATAAAGTTATATTAAAAAGTAGTTTTAAGGGGTTTTCCAGGAAAAATTCATACTCAGCCATACTGTCAGGGCGGTGGAGGACATGACAGTGATGTACATTACCTGTCCCGCTCCCCTTCTGCTGCCAGCCCGTCTGCTCATCCACTGATGTCCCATTCCCATAGGAAATGGCCAGTAAGCATAGATTCTATGTAGCCATTTCAGGTGGGAGCGGCACATTATGACAGTGGGGCAGAGTGAGCAGCCCGGGAACCAGCAGCAGCGGGGGAGCGGGACAGGTAAGTGTACAACACTGTCATGTCCCCTACAGCCCTGGCAGCATGGTTAAGAAGGAATTTTTTTCACGCAACCCTTTTTACTTTACTAAAGGAATGTATTAGCAAAAAAAAAAAATAATAATCTTCAGTCCCCAGAGTACTCATTTAAGGCAGCTCATGAGACCAACCATATCGAAAGGATTAGTGATGAGCGAATACTGTTCGATCGAATAGATATTCGATTGAATAGTGAGATATTCGAATATTCCAAATTCGTATGAATACCCTGCGAATGTTCGATAAATATTCGATAAGCGTTCAGATCCCCCAGCTTCCGGTTTCACCCTCCAAATGGTCAAATAGATGTTTTTCACTAATCGAATACTTTTTCCCATAAACTTTAATGGGATCGAATATTCGATCAAATATTCGAATAGTTGCGCAATATTCGTTCGAATATTCGAATATCTCACTATTTGCTCATCACAAGAAAGGATGTCTGACATAGGTGGTAGGTAGCTTCCAGGTAGGGAGAAATGCCAATTGCATGCAATACTACATAGGTAGATAATTTTTTGACAAGATGCTTAGGGCCTTTCATCATTATGGAGCAAAAAAGAACTTAAGTGGAAACGGGATGAATGGATGTTTCAGTTTGACATGAAACATGAAAAGTGTGTGCAATAACTAATAAAAAAAACTGGAAACTTTTGGCCCGAGGAATATTAGATATAAATGCACAGGTGGATTAAGGGTGCTATGCTGAATAGCTTACATACAATGGATACTCACTTTAACTATTTCCATAGATAAACTACACACACAGGCACATCTGGAAACATATGGTTGTATTTACATGGCATTATGCACTAATAAAAATTTTTCTACAGTATTGTTCTGTTATATACAAAAGTTCCAGCGGACTTACAAATGAATCTCTCTACATATACTCAATTAATTCCCCTATAACAATCTGTAACTTATTACTATCAATCCTTTATACCAGCATAACCACAAAAAAAATCATTGTTCTGTGTAACAAGCTTCAGTTTGCTGCTATCACAGTTCTTCCTGCAGTATTAGACCTCACCAGTATAGTTACCCATTAGCTGATTGTGCTTGTGACCTCTAATACTACAGCCAATGAGTATGTGCACACTACAGAATAGGCAAGGAATTTCAAGTGGAATCCCTGCCACAGACTCCACTTGAAATTCTGCCTGTCCCATTGATTCAATGGATTTTCTCAAGCACAATACGCCATCCGCCCAAAGAATTGACACGTCATTGAATCAATGGGACAGGCAGAATTTCCAGCGGATTCTGCGGCGCAAACTCCATTTGAAATTCCATAGTGTCAACATACCCTTCTAGTTCCAATTGTTTGGAACTGTTTGATACCCCTCTATCTGTCATTGTCATAATCACCCAGGAAATGAGAGAACATGTGAGATTACCCTGCTTTAAATAGAATTATCTTTTAGACTTAGTTGACTGGTAGCGGTCGTACGGGCTGTGTGGGTCATTACTATGTGAAAAAGCACATGAATGTAACCACATCAACAAACCAGGCCAACATGTTTAGATGCCTACTTCTACTGTGCGGACAATCTCTGTTTGTGAACCCAGCCTTATACTAAATTGTCTAATTTCCATTTAAAATCTCTTTTTTATGAGGGGTGAGCATCATCTTCTGAAAACCTATAGTTTCATTCTGCCCTCCTGCAATTTACTGACAGCTAGTAATAATGTTCTGTAGCTGTGGTTAATATTCCTCGGAGGCTAGTTCTGGCATAATACTGAAATCAGATCTAGCCTGACCAGTCGAGTGTATGGCATCATATTTAAGTGCAGTTATTGGGACAGGTTTTACAGACAGTGGGCTAAGACTATTCAGGAACAATTGCTTATGAGATAGTTTGAGGATTTGTCCCTGTCAAACAGTTAATATTACTTTAATACATGAAGTAGGCTGTATAAGACGGCAATAATGAAAAATGTCAGGGAAGACAATATCAATTGTTATTCAACATCCACATCAAAGATTACTTTTTCGTCAGTAGCTTTCAGAAAATGTATTTTCTATCAGATCTGATTGCGTTCTTCTTTGAAGTGCTCCATCCTCCCGGTAGATTTAATGTGACATCCAGGCACTTTTTAGTCCCTGGGCCTCAGAGGCGATTCGAAGTGGCACAACAAGCCATCACAGGTTTATCCTCAAAGGCCGACACTGTCTGTCTGATTTATTGTAACTTTAAGAATCATCTTCAGCAAAGCATGAGTCTTTCTGCCCATCCGTAGCTTCAGACTTTTATCAGTTCATTTGTATGCAGCCTGTACATCCTTGAACAGAGAGCCCTATAGCCACTCATGGAAAATGCATTACCTGCTACTAATCCTTTTTATCTTTAAAGTCTGTATTTTTTATGTACAAGTCATTTTGGGTTATCATAAAATATACATAATTCTCTTGGATAAGAAAAAAAAAAGGGAAAAAAAAGAAAAGAGAATATATAATCAGTTGCTGGCTTATCGACATGAAGTATAAACAAACAGCTCTCTTTATGTAAACATGGAGGGATATAAGATTTTGATTATATTCAATGGGGAACAAAATGCTCCCATTTTTGCTTCTTGCAAGAAAGTTTAATAAAAAGATATGTCTCTTGAAGCGACAGTCTGCCACGATTTTCATTTTTGGATTCAATTATTGGAATATTGGGTGTTTTTATTTACGCCGGACTACATGTTGGAATGTCTAATTACAAAGTGTTAGGAAGGATTACCGACTACCATTTTAGTATCTAAAGCGTTCTGAAATAAATAGACATCACTGCTTGTAATCTGTAATGGCAGAAGGAAGTAATATAATCATCCTGACCTATTAGGTCAAAGGATGGGAAGCCTGATAAAATAATGTGAACGTGGCACAGACTGTCACACAATGTGAAAATCAGCAGTGCATGCAGCAGAAACAGTGGTAAAATTAAATAGCCAAAAATACATAGACGTTGCTTGTTTTTTGTGGGCCTAACCATATAAGCCTCAGTCGCTACTGACAAGTGCATACAATTAAAAGTGCAGTCATGCCTCAGCCTTAGAATAGTAAAAGCCTCTTTGGCATAGATCAGTTGTGTATTTTTATATTGTTCTTTAGCAATGGTTTCTTTCTTGGCCTTCTCCAATAAAGCTCTGCTTGGTTTAGTGTACGGCGTATGGTACTTGTAAAAAGCATGACCCCAGACTGTTCCACATTGGCCTTCAGGTCTTTTGATTTTTGACGTGGTGTTTTTCCCACCATTTGCACCAACCTTTGAAGACATCTCTGGTCAATTTTTCTCTTTCCTCCAAGCCCTAGGAAGTTTTTTTGACGGTTCTATGATTGGCAAACTTCTTAATAACATTGCGCAGTGTTGAAACTGGCATACCAAGGTTATTGGAGATCGCCTTATACCATTTGGAAGTCTTGCATTTGCTAATAATAGCAGTTCTGATCTCCTTAGACAGCTCCTTTGTCTTCACCATTGCGACAAAGGAACAGGGCTTAACTTGTGGCTTTTTTTATACACATAACTTATTAAATCATTTATTGACTAATTCATCCCACGTGGACATTGAAAATTTATCACATGATTTTTATTTGTTATTTAACACAGGTGGGTCAAAGCATGTCTTCATTCTAACTGAATGTAAAGGATGCCAACACCAGCATCACATCAAGCTTTAGAATTTTTTTTTTGTTTTCTCTCCCATTGTTTTTTGTTTTACATTGTTGATCATCATTTTTAACCTTAGTGCTCTAAACAAAAAAAACTGTTTCAATTGTTTTTTTTGCAGGAGATATTTCAAATTATGTATCTTCATTTTATAGGTGCCAATAATGATGAACGATGTAGGTCCCCTTGTGCCTCCATGTGGAAGTTAGGTCCCCCTGTGTCGGCATATAGTAGTAAGGTCACCTCTGTGCCCCATATATAGTATTTAGGCCCCTCTGTGCCCCCCATTAGAAGTTAGGCAATCTATGCCCCTGCATGGTAGTTACAGCCCTCTGTGCATTTCTAGAGTAGTTAGATCAACCATCTGAGCCCTAATCTGTTTTTGTGCATTAAATATAGATCCCTCTCTGTGCCCCTATATAGTAGTTAGGCCCTTCTGTGCTTCCATACAGTAATTAGATCCCCTCTGTGCCATTATATATTAAAAGGGCCCCCTGGGCCCCCATATGGCAGGTAGGCTTCTCTGTCCATCAAGGGGGAGAAATAATGTTGCTTGCTGCCACTAGAGTCACTTGCAGCGCAAGGAGCTAATAACTTTTCGCTGTCAGTGCACCATATTTAACTGTAAGCACTCCTTATGTGTGCTTACTGGTGAAGTGCTAGGGGGCTAGGAGGGGAGAGTATTTATGGGAACTGTAGTGCTTCTCATGGGTAATCCAGGCCACAACAAGACCTGGTTGCATCAAAAGAAGGGTACAACACAGAGTGAGGAAATCTAGTTAAATGAGAATTATTTGAGCTATTGTGGTATCAGATATTAAGCATTCAGACACATATAGAAATTTTTTATGAGCTCTTATAAACTTGAAAACCTCCTTTAAAATACTTGTAGAGAATGCTCTGTAATAATTCCTTCACCCTTTCTGAAAATTAGTTAAATATTTTTTGCTAAATGGGAATGACACAATTGTACTTTAATGCTCTTAAAGTACAAGCAGTAATCCTAACTATCCCAATTAGATATTTTAGCAAATTATTGCAATTTAATGTAAAATGAAAATTCATATAATTTCCCACTGTTTTCAAGATCTTTGCTTGCAGTCATTCCGTGGAAGCCCCTATTGTTTATTTCTAGTGGATACTAATTTGACATATTCATGTGATAAATGTAGTATATATGTTGCTACCTATTGTAATGTATCTGTCAATATCTATGAAAAATATTATATATTTTGATGGTTCTGCAATTACTGCAGAACAGGCAACTGCCAGTTGGTATTAGGTGAGAGGCTTTATTTTTTTCTGATATACTATGTGTATTGACCTTGAAGGGGCTCCTGTTCTCAACATTGATTTATACTTCTGTAAGGCTATGTTCACACACCATAAAATAGAGGAAAATATGGCACTGAATTTTAGATAAAAATACTGCATTATTTTCAATATAATAATGCACTCTATGGAAGTCAAAAGGAAATTGGGCAGCACTGAACAGATCATATAGAATACCAGCTGTAATTGATTACAACTGTTTTATGACAATCGTTTGCATTATACAGCTGTATTTTCACTTCAAAATAAAATGGCCAAAAAAGGATGATTTTTCCCCCCCTCAAAATTACTGTTCTACTAAGCTATAATTTTCTGTGTGTAAACCTAGTCTAATAGGTATTTACTACATTTTATTTCATTTTATTTTATTTTTTATTTAGGGTTGTCTTGTCTAGGGCTTAAGAACCAATTATTAGTTTTCTATGGAATCATTAACTCAAGTTACAATATTTTCTAGTTCCAAAGGTCATAAAATAAAAAAACACTAATCATTTTTATTGCCCACATAAACCCCTTTAAGGACACCTACACAGTATAATTTCTGCTTTAGTGCTTTTATAACATTATGTTATAATATGATTATAAGTGATATTGCCTCCATAATGCTACTGAACAAAACAGATACTACCATTAATTTTACTGCACAATACCTAAATATTACTGCCACGCCATGACCACTATCACTACCCATGAAGACCCTATAAGAGAGTGCAGTGAAATCTGGTGACTCACAGGGGACATCTTCCTCTGATTACATTCATTCACTTTTCCATTTTCTCTCCATACAGCCCAGGCCATCTTGAAGTCTTCTTCGGGCCATGACTCCTTTCTCCAGAATCTGCAGACTCTATGTGCAGAGCGCCAATAACACTGATCAATGCTATGCTATGGCATAGCTTTGAACAGTGTATGCAATCTAAAGATTGCATGTAAAAGTCCCCCAGGGGGACTTATAAAGTTAAAAAAAAAGTTTAAAAAATACTCTAAAGCCCCTCCCCCAATAAAAATTTAAATTCACCCCATCCCATTATATGGATAAAACATAAAAATAAATAAACATATTATATAGCGTGCATAATTGTCCAATCTATTAAAATATAACAATAGCGATAGGGCATTGAACGGCGTAAATGAAAAAAGAGTGAAAAAAGCACCAGGATTTCAGATTTTTTTGTGAAAAGTGATCAAAACATCCATTCTACATAAATATGGTATTAATATAAACTAGTGATCAAGGCGCAAAAAATGACACCCCATACAGTCCCATTATTGAAAAATTTAAACTGTTATAAGAGTCACAATAAGGCCATTTTACTAATTATTTGCTTAAAAAAATTAATTATTAATTTTTTTTTTTGTTTTTTTAGAAAATCTGTGTAAACTTGCAAATTTTTGTGTTCAGACTGACCTATACAATAACAGTGTCATGTCCCTTTTTTCTGTAAAGTGCATTACGCACACACAGGAACCCCCTCAAAGGTTACAATATTGCATTTTTTTTCTAATTTCACCAATATTTTGGGGGTTCCGTCATACATGTTATGGTAGATTGAAAGGCGCTATTACAAAGTACACCTATTCCTGAAAAACAAGCCCTTACTTAGTCCTGTAGATAGAAAAATGAAAGCACTATAGCTCTTAGAAGGGGTGAAGGAAAAAACTAAAAAGCAAAAATAAAAATTTGCGCCATTTAGGTCAGCTTGGGCTGGGTCATGAAGGGGTTAATATTTTGTTGTTTACATATTGATCTGCTAATGTAAAAAAAAGTGATGTACCTAATGGTATATTTGCTTTAAGGATAAAATGAGCCCAGTCCTGAAGGGGTTAATTTCTTTGGGCAGTATTGTCCTGCACTTTACCAAGTTACTTACAGTATGTCTTACATGTAAACTATCCAGACTCTATTTAGTGATCTTCCCAGTTTACCATAACAATGATTTGTAGAACACGATGGTTATTTTAATGTAATAACAGGTGTAGAAGCACAGGCGGAAGAACACTGCAGTATGACACCGAGTACAGCACTAAATCCTTCTCAAGCTCCTTTTTCTCATTCCCCAGTATTCCCTTCAGTTGGCACAATAGCATGTTCTAAATTAACATGGCTAACTTATTTGTCTCCAAGCAATGGATCCTTCCTTGACAGGGCAGGGCCAGACTGTCCATCTGGCGATTGGGGCAAATGCCAGAAGGGCCAGTATGTTAAGTGGGCCAGTCCATGAACAGCAGTCCATGAACAGCACCCTCCTTGCAATTCACAACATAGTTGTCATAAATGGAACTTTGGCGCAGTCCTCGGTGCGTAAGGTACGACCGAGACTGCGATTTTGGCCATAATCTTCCATTTATTCTGTGTTTTGTTTGCCTTGTTTTTGCCCTGTCTGAACTGTGTCTTATTTCTTCTGGTCTGCTAATTGGTTTCCCTGTCCCACCCGTGTCTGTGCTGCAAAGTTTCCTCTGGTCATGTAACAGTTAACCTGCCTTGCCTCAGTGATTGACAGCTGGTCCCTCCAATCATCTTCTGGACTTGGTTCCTGGTGTCCTATGTAAGATTTCTGTTTCTGCCTGTGCCTTGCCGGTTATTGACTTAGTCTCTGCCTGCTTGTGTGTTCTGTTTCTTTGCTTCTCCTGATTTCTGCCTTGTATTTTTTGACCTCGCTTGCTTGCTGCCTGCCCCCGACCATATTGCCTGTTATTCGACTACTCTTTGGATCCTGATTTTGTACCTTTGCTGCCAGACTGTTGTGACCCGGATTGCTGACCATTCTTTATTGTGTTTTGTCTGTCTGTCTTGTCTTTTTGTCCCACCAAGCCAGTGCAGGGACTGCCGCCCAGTTGCTGCCCTAGGGTTTAGCCTAGGGGGGCAAGTAGGTAGAGTCAGTGGGCGAGGCTGAGCTTAGGGCTCACTGTCTCTGTGTGTCTGGTGTCACCGTTTCCTGACAATAGTAATGCATGTAATGGTTAAAGAAAGCTGTATAGTCCAGACAGCACAGTGCAGAAGAGGAGCCAGCCGTCAGATTCCTGTCCTGTATCTAACTAGCCACTTCCCCATACCTTTCTTCTAGTTCCCAGCTGGCCCCACCCCACAGGAATGTAGACAGAGGTTAGTGTTGGACAGGAATCTTAGATGCAGGGGTCCTGCCAGCTTCTGCTCGTTAATTACAGTTTATCAGTCAACAACAACAAAAGCAGGTAAGAAGAGAAATGTGTGTGGTAGGTCCTGCTGACTGATATATACATAGTGAGAGTGCCAGATGTATTGTCAATAGTATATTTCCATTGTATTTTAAATATTTATAAATTTCAAAAATACTAGCCCTTTCTACTGGGTGCCTTGCTTAGTCTGACCTCTTCCCATTGACCTGTCTGGCACAGGTGACCCAGCCAGGAGTATAACTCCCACCAGCTTAGCTCATTGAATCTTCAAGGCACGCAAGCTCCCTCACCACGTCAAGCCCCTCCACCCTTACCCGATCACCCATCCCAACCCGCAATTTACCTTTCCTTTGCTATAAACTACCTAGAACTTGGCCCCTCCCATTGCTCTTCCCAGACCAGGCCCGCCCTAGCATCCTAATGCGGACCGTCCCTTCACCCTTCCCAGGCCCACCCCAGCCCTCTAGCATGGACCCTCCTGTCGCAATACCGAGTCCAGGCCCACCCCATCCCCCTAACATGGAACCTCCCTTCACCCTTTCCAGCCCAGGCCCGCCCCAGTGCCCTAATGCAGAACCTCCCTTCACCCTTTCCAGTCCAGGCCCTTGCTAGCCCCCTAATGCAGACCCTCCCTTCACCCTCCCCAGGCCCCCCCAGCCCCCTAACGTAGACTCTCCCTTCGCCCTTCCTAGGCCCCTAAGGCAGACCCTCTCTTCGTCCTTCCCAGCCCACACCTGCCCCAGCCCTCTACCACAGACCCTCCAGTCGCCCTTCCCAACCCAGGCCTGGCTCATCCTTCTAATGTGGACCCTACCTTTGCTCTTCCAAGGCCCGCCCTTGCCCCCAAACATTGTACCTCCCTTCACTCTTCCCAGCCCAGGCCCGCCCCAGCCACCAACATGGACCCTCCCTTTGCACTTCCCAGCCCAGACCTGCCTCAGCCCCCTAACGCAGACCTTCCCATCACCCTTCTCAGTCCAAGCCTGCCCAAGCCCCTAATGTGGACCCCTCCTTCGCCCTTCCCAGCCCAGGCCCGCCTCACCCCCCTATCACAGACCCTCCCTTCACCCTTCCTAGCCCTGGTCTGCTTCAGCCCTCTAACTCTAACCCTCCTGTCGCCTTTCCTAGCCCTCTCAGAGCACCCTAATGCAGACCCTCCCTTTGCCCTTCCCAGCCCAGGCCCGCCCAACCTTTCTAAAGCGGACCCACCCTTCCCAGCCTAGGCCTTCTAGTAGTTATACACTGATGCCATTTCCTTACACAATATGGGCACATATAGGGATTATGGGGGAGATTTATCGCAGCCATTGGCCCCGTTAATACTGAGCAAATGTGGCGGAATTCTGTGGCGGAGCTCTCATTTTCTTGAATATGCACACATCTGGAATACTTGTGTGGGGCTAATAAAATTGAGCATGCCTCTTCACTTGAGAATGTCCTCCCCAGATCTCTTATGCAGAGTTTCAGGAAAGGTGGGACAGGCAATAATAAGCATTTTATAGATATATGACATTACCTCTCTTGGGTAGATTTTTTTCCCCAGGAAGTCCCCGAACCATGAGAGTGCTATAGTAAAGTTGTATTGTTTACTGATTTTAAGTAACAATATTCTCAGATATGAGAGCAATGGTATATGAGACATGGGCATTTTCAATGAAGTTGAAAGCTTCTATACACTAAATGGACATCCTTCCTCATCTACCTGCTTGAAGACAAGGGACTGATCTTTTCGCAAGTTTAGAGGGATATGGGGTTGATATGTTTTATTGTCTTAGGGCCCTATATCACCAGGCGATTATCGCTCGCATAATCGTTAACGATTAACGATCTCAAAGGACCTGAAAACGTTCACTTATTTCCATGGAACGATAATCGTTAGATTCGATCGATTTAACGATAATCTGAACGATAATCGTCCAGTGGAATAGGGCCCTTAGGGTGAGATGGCGGAAAGAACACTAATGACTGCAGCGAGACTCCTACTAGTTCCTTCTCCATAGCCACCCATACAGACAAATTTATTTATTACCGATCGAACAGAAGACAGTGAGGAGGTAAAAAGAGGGATAGGTAAGACCTGCATTAAATAATAGCCCTATTTCACGGAACGATTATCGTTCATAGACTCGCTCCAATGACCGCTCGTTAACGAGCACTTAACGATTTTTTTAAGCGAACGATAACACATAATACGTGTGGGAACGTGAACAATATCTGTAGTGTAACATCGTTTAAGACGTGGGGAAATGTAGGTAGACATTTCAAGAACGACTGAAAGATTTTTTTATTCAACGAAAAGATTAGCAAATTATTGTTGAAAGACCAACGATTTTTTTCGACATGTTGAAAAAAAATAGTGAACGACTCAACGACGATTTCGCTGTTGTCGTTCGCTCGTTTACAGCTATTCCACAGAACGAATATCGTTAACGAGTGGTCGTTTGAACGATTTTATGAACGATAATTGTTTGAAAAAGTTCAGTGGAATAGGGCCTTAAGTCAAGCATGGTACTAGAAGGGACATTGCAATATTTTATCTACCATACCATGAGAGACTTGAAAGGTTCTTTCCTTCTGTGGAGGCTTTGATGCCATAAAGAAGTGGTAGATAATTTTGTGCAAATAATTTTGTCTAGTCAGTACCAATTTTTATCCCTAGAAAGATAATGGTAGACCATGACCACGCATAAGGCAGCAACTAAGGACTGTTCTTTTTTAAAAAGGTCCAGTGCATAGGTTAACATTTAGTTGCAAATCAGTCAAAGAATTTATCGTCCATAAGAGGGGTAGTCCTCTATACAAGGTGATCTCCTTAGAAGGTTACACAATGTATATATTTATTGCCCCTCTAGAAAAATAAATGGCAGCAGTCTTTTTTATCTGTATAAGCCGTACCACTTTAATACTCAGTTTACCGTCAATCCTGGAATGTCTCCAGCCTATCTCAAATAGATGTCTTTTTTCCATCATGGTAATTAAATTTGCTCAGTAATACAGGCTAGTTAGGCCTCTTTCTTTGCAGAGTTGCCCATCCTTGTTGTATTTTCTGCTGATCATCCCAATAACTCCTGCTTAGCAGTACATCATGACATGCTCTCTGCTTCAAAAATTTTTGCTAGACGAAATTAGGTCACAGCTCTAAACCTCAATTTGTTTCATGCAAAGAACCTCATGTATATTTCACTCATCTGTCGTACTATTTATCCCCTTCCCGTTCCCAGTTGTTCTCTGCTTTGTTGAATAATATGTGTGATGCCAAGAAGACTCTGCTTTCAAATTAAAAAGAAACTCAATTTAACACTCATTTCCCAGCATTATGCTGTAGGTTTTTTTTCTTTCCCTCCGTCCTGCCTAGACTGTGTGCATAACAGACAAAATATTGAAGATGCTGAGAACCAATCTTTCTTTTATTAGAAGAGATTTTCTTTTCTTTTTTTTTTTTTTTTATCTTTGCAGTTTGCTGTTCCCCTTAGGTTTTCTTCTATAAACCAATTTTAATGGAGAAACATTGAGATTTTTCAGACATGTTTCAGCTAGTGTGATAATGGCTCATTAAAGCAGAAAGAACCTCGAAGGGGAACAAAGTGCTGCATATGCAAACGCGATAAAAATAAAACAAATCAGTTGAAATATAGATTGATTTCTGAAGGGAGATATATGGAAAATCTTAAAGTGAGGCAAAACACAAATTCCTATTATTTTGTGCAATGGAAATAGCGTAAATTGACGGTGACTCTGTCCTTGAAAGATTATTCCTGTGACTATGGAATAAAAAAAATAGCTATGGAGATATCTGGAACATGAAAACAGGTGACTACTTATTACATAATATACTGTTTCTATGTTTTAGATAAAAAAATAATACAAATTGAATTTACATTTCAGTCAAAGGAAAGAGAAACTTAGAGGATTGTAAAGAAAAGTCTTGCAACTTACGAAAGCAAGTCTGGATTCTAACAAAAAATTTACAGCACACTATACAATTCCATGTTAACGCTGGGTTCACACTATGTATATTTCAGGCAGTATTTGGTCCTCATGTCAGGTCCTCATAGCAACCAAAACCAGGAGTGGATTGAAAACACAGAAAGGATCTGTTCACACAATGTTGAAATTGAGTGGATGGCCGCCATATAACAGTAAATAACGGCCATTATTTCAATACCACAGCCGTTGTTTTAAAATAACAGCAAATATTTGCCATTAAATGATGGCCATCCACTCAATTACAACATTATGTGAACAGATCCTTTCTGTGTTTTCAATCCACTCCTGGTTTTGGTTGCTATACAGCCTCACAAATACAGCCTCAAATATACATAGTGTGAACCCAGCTTATAAAACTGGGTTCACACTATGTATATTTGAGGCTGTATTTGTGAGGCTGTATAGCAACCAAAACCAGGAGTGGATTGAAAACACAGAAAGACTCTGTTCACATAATGTTGTAATTGAGTGGATGGCCATCATTTAATGGCAAATATTTGCTGTTATTTTAAAACAACAGCTGTTGTATTGAAATAATGGCCGTTATTTACTGTTATATGGCGGCCATCCACTCAATTTCAACATTGTGTGAACAGATCCTTTCTGTGTTTTCAATCCACTCCTGGTTTTGGTTGCTATGAGGACCTGACATGAGGACCAAATACTGCCTGAAATATACATAGTGTGAACCCAGCCTTTAATACTGTAAAGGGATGTCCTTACCACGCAGAATTGTACAAAACTGCACCTGTGTAGGTTTATGTTTTAATGTTATCTCTTTAAGGCACTCTGTATTAGACCAGCCGGGTCACGGAACAGCCGGTCTCTCACCGGATCATCCTGGACGGTAATGTAGTGCTGGCCAGATGATCTTTTTGGCTGTAGGGTTCTGATGCGGGCGCATCAGAACTTGCCACTGAACACAATCAAGCAAGCGTCCAGAGCCGCTCACTTCATTGTGTGAACTGACAGGGTTTCCTACGGCCGCAATTCACTGAATTGCGGCCGCAGAAAACTGACATGTCAGTTATTTGCGGGTCCGCATGGGTTCCCAGCCGGAGCGTATACCATGTGTATACGCTCTGGCCAGGATCCCATTGAAGTAGAGGCAGTGTTCACAGCCGCATAAAGTATGGCCGTTGTTTAACGTAGTGTGAACATAGCCTAACTCAGCTTGTCAGCTGAGTTAGCTAGTCAGCTCTGTAAAGCTCATCTGAACAAAATCATTTGATTTCCTAGTTTTCCCAGTATAAGGGTCCTTTCACATTAATAAATTTGTCAGCCACAAGCAGCCACAAATAATCACTGTTCAGCCAGAACAATGTCGGTTGCAGCGCCTTTCCATGACAAGACAAATTGAGCGGCCGTGCTGCACAAATGATCCATGTATTGTTTGTGCAGCCATGGAAACTGATGACACGGATATACATATGTTTGTGATGTCAGTTTCCAGATCACACAGTAGAACATACTTAGCTAGTGCACGGCTGTGTAATCCAGAATTCTGTTCTCTGGCTATGTCCACCCACTGTGTCTTCAGGCCAGTCTCCTCTGTCTGTCAATCATTCTGTAGGAGGCGGTGGTCTGAAGATACAGTGGCTGAACAGGAGTGCCAGAGAACAGGATGCCAGATCACACAGCAGAGCATTAGGTAAGTATGCCCTGCTGTGTGATCTGGAAACTGACACCACGGATATAGACAAATTTATGCTGTCAGTCTGCCTTTGTCTTTATTGGCTCCATGTCTCCTGTTTGCACAGGGAGATGTGTGGTTGATAACAATAAATTTTGAAGCAAGTCTAAAGACACGATCAGCGGAGAATCTGCATTTTTCCCATCCTCAGCTGATCGGTCAGTTTTACACGGGCTGATTATCGGCTACAGCAGTGTTTTTTGCAACACCTTTAGCTAATAATCAGTTCATGTAAAGTCCTTTAACCCCTAAATGACCCATGGCGTATGAGTACCCGTACACCACTTTTCACTACAGGGCTATGAAGCAAGCTCAGGCTCGGTACCCTGGCTGTGTGATTCCTGATTGGACCACACGAAGGTAAGTATTCTTCCTCCGGCAGTCAGGGAAAACAATGTGCAATCTACTTATAGAGCCTATCAGCCATTGCATAGCATTGCCAAAGCCAGTCCCCCAATAAAAGTTTAAATCACCCCCCTTTCCCATTATACAAATAAAATATGTATAAATCAATAAACATGTTATATATTGCAGTGTGCCTCTTTGTGCGGTCTATTAAAATATAACAATATTGTACCAGCACGGTGAACAGCATAAACAAAAAGAGGGGGGAAAATGCCAGGATTGCTGATTTTTGTTACATTATACGTAAAAAAAGTATAAAAAGTGATGAAAATGTCCGATTTACACAAATATGATACTAATAAAAAAGAAATTACACCCCAAAAAGCACCCTAGGTGAAAAGAGTTATAAGAGTCATTATAAGGGCCATTTTAATCATAATTATTTGCCAAAAAATGTTTTACTGTTAAAAAATATTAAACATTAGAAAAGCTATGTAAACGAGCATATTCTTTTTTCAGACTGACATACAGAATACATATAAAATCTCAATTTGTATGTAAACATGGAAACCTCTCAAAATTGTGAAATTGAATTTTTCCCAATTTTACCCCATAAATAATATTTTTGGGGTCTTGTAACACATTTTATGGTACATTGAAAGGCTCCATTACAAAATGCAATTGTTCATAAAAAACAAGCCATTACACGGCCCTGTAGATGGAAAAATAAAAGAGTTATGGCACTTAGAAAGTAAGGAGAAAAAAACGAAAACAGCTAAAATGAAAATAGGTTTTGTTATTCAACTACATACACATTGATCAGCCATAACATTAAAATCACTCACAGAAAAGAGAGCCACAGGAATGATGCAACCTCCAATGGCAGACATAAGGCAGCTTTTCAGTTCTTGAAGCTGACAAGTTAAGAACAGGAAAAATTGCTTAAAGGGGTTATCCTTGTAACAAAAACAATATTCTAAACCAGCGTTTCCCAACCGGGGTGCCGCGGCACACTGGGGTGCCGGGAGAACCCGCCAGGGGTGCCGCGGGATCCCAGTGGAAAATGTGCGCTGTCACTTTAAGCATCCCTTTAAGCGTGGCCGCATGTGCGCTGTCACTTTAAGCGTGGCCGCAGCTTCTCGGGATGCACAGATCACTTTGATGTTCCGCCCGCACAGTGAGTGGGTGGAACATTAAAGTGAGCATAATGTAGGAGCAGGAAGTGTCAGCATCCTGCTCCTACATTAACTCCCATAGGCTGCCGACACTTCATGCCAGCAGCCTATGGGAGGCCGGGACGTGACCTCTCCGGCAGGCGTGATGATGTGACGTCATCACGCCTGCCGGAGGTCCCGTCCCTGCGGCTCGCAAGATGGAGCCAGAAGAGGAGGAGGAGGAGAGCTTCTGCCTGCAGCCACAGCGCGGATTAGGTGAGTAGGATGGGTTTTTTTTATGGGCAAAGCAGGGGGCATTATTAGTTCATGGGGGCACCTCTGGGGGCATTATTAGTTCATGGGGGCCACCTCTGGGGGCATTATTAGTTCATAGGGGGCACCTCTGGGGGCATTATTAGTATATGGGGGCACCTCTGGGGGCATTATTAGCTCATGTGGGAACCTCTGGGGGCATTATAAGTATATGGGGGCACCTCTGGGGGCATTATTAGTTTATGGGGGGCACCACTGAGGGCATTATTAGTTCATGGGGGAACCTCTGGGGGCATTATTAGTATATGGGGGGCACCTCTGGGGGCATTATTAGTTCATGGGGGCACCTCTGAGGGCATTATTAGTTCATGAAGGCAACTCTGGGGCATTATTAGTTTATGGGGGAACCTCTGGGGGCATTATTAGTTCATGGGAGCACCTCTGGGGGAATTATTAGTTCAAAAGGGGCACCTCTGGGGGCATTATTAGTTAATAGGGGGTACCTCTGGGGGCATTATTAGCTCATGGGGGCACCTCTGGGGGCATTATTAGTATATGGGGGCACCTCTGGGGGCTTTATTAGTTCATGGGGCACCTCTGGGGGCATTATTAGTTCATGGGGCACCTCTGGGGGCATTATTAGCTCATGGGGGCACCTCTGGGGGCATTATTAGTATATGGGGCACCTCTGGGGGCATTATTAGTATATGGGGCACCTCTGGGGGCATTATTAGCTCATGGGGGCACCTCTGGGTGCATTATTAGTTCATGGGGCACCTCTGGGGGCATTATTAGCTCATGGGGGCACCTCTGGGGGCATTATTAGCTTATGGGGGCACCTCTTGGGGCATTATTAGTATATGGAGGCACCTCTGGGGGCATTATTAGTATATGGGGCAACTCTGGGGGCATTATTAGTATATGCGGCACCTCTGGGGGCATTATTAGCTCATGGGGGCACCTCTGGGGGCATTATTAGCTCATGGGGCACCTCTGGGGGCATTATTAGCTCATGGGGGCACCTCTGGGGGCATTATTAGTATATGGGGGCACCTCTGGGGGCATTATTAGTTCATGGGGGGCACCTCTGGGGGCATTATTAGTTCATGGGGGCACCTCTGGGGGCATTATTAGCTCATGGGGGCACAGCAGGGGATCCTACATACAGGGGGCATCCCACATTCCTACTCGCTTTACTGCACATAACACCAAACAGCGCAGTTACTTTGGGAGCCTACAGGAGGGAGAAAGGAAAGGAAGTTGCTAGAAATGTGCGGAGCCTAAATTGTTTGTCTTGCAGGCTCTGAAAGTGTTGGGTGCGCATGGACCGCACTATTTGAGCCTTATGTAGGATTACGGTTTTCTTATTTTGTAGAACATTATTTAGTAGGGGTGCCCCGAGGAAATTTTTTTTATCCAAGGGGTGCCCCGAGGTAGAAAAGGTTGGGAAGCTCTGTTCTAAACAATCTCCCTTCCCAATACCACCTTATGTCTAATATACATGTATAACTATCCTGCATCTTTTCCCTGTTTTTTTCTCATTCTTATCCACCCTGGTTGTCTAAAATCATCTACTCTTGGTCCACTCTGACCACGCTAAGCTGCCTCTCCCCCCCCCCCTCCCTTTGTGGTCTGAGGACATGTGATCTCCTGTCTGGGTGCCAGGTTATCTTGTCTATTGACTTGACAACCCGACCCCCAGGAGACACAATCTGCATCATCTCCATGCACCTGTGCTCCTTCCATAGACTTACATGTGTCCCTGAGCCTAGGTTTCTGTAATATGAGTATCTCTGCTTGAATATGTATCTGTCTTTGTGTCACAGCTTTGTATATTGTAAGTGTTTATAGATGTTCTTACAGCCTGGATGGAACTAGAATGTTTTCATTCACAGTCAGCAAGCAGAGATTTAAACCTACACTACACCCCCACCCCCTGGTCAATAGATGCCTGTTATGCAGAACATAGCTACACCATGCGCGCTTCAGCTCTGCTACATCATCAGCTAGTATGGAATACATATTGAGGTGATGTGAAGCAAATTCTGTAAAAAAAACTAACTGTCCTGCTTTTACTGTGCAATATTGATGAAAGCAGTGGGCAGGAAAGAAAGCTAAGGGGGTGAGTATGCAAATGGACCAACCAGGAAGATGCATGATGGGAAATGTTTCCTACCTTGGTTATAGATCGGCTTTGAGAAAAACTCGTAACTCAGGAATGGCAGCAGCTAGAAAGACTTAGGGGGACTTGGTAAGACCAGTTAGCATTTCATTTTTTCGCTATTAGGTGGGTAACCCCTTTAAGGATTTGAATCTGTATAGTCTGGAGAAAAGAAGGGAAAGGGGGGACATGATTGAAACCTTTAAATATGTTAAAGGACTAAATAAGGTTCAGGAGGGAAGTGTTTTTAGTAAAAAACTGAACTCAAGAACACGAGGACACAGTGAGAGGTTAGTTGGGGATAAGATCATAAGCAACCTGAGAAAATATTGATGTAGACAACGCCCCCTTGTTATAAATACAGTCCCATAGCCATAGCCATATGTCTCATAGCCAGAGGCTATATCCATGTTTTCCAGAACTCCCTAGGGCTGCATCTAGCTTCTTCAGCCACAGCTATTCAGATGCAGATGATTCTGATTCACACAAACCCGAGTGTGCTCAAGGTTTCCTCTTCTCTATCCAAACACACTTTGACTAGCAATTTTTAAAGTGGTAGAGCTATGTTTTCATCTTGTACCGCTATTCTTCTTTTGATGCACCCTATGATCTTATTTGCCATGGCAGCAGCGGCCTTACACTGGTTGCTACAATTAAATTTAATGTCAACCTTAAAAGAAAAAGTCCTTGTTCATGTCAGTTGTGCCCAGTTTTTCCCCATTTAGTATTCTTGGCAGGCCTATAACTCAAAAACCTGGGGGTAAATGTCAATCAGGGGATTTATCCATTATACGGCCCTTTTTCCTTGGTTTAGCAGGTGACATTCAGTGGACATTATCCTCAATCCTGTTTATTGAGTAAAGAAGAATGCATTTTTTTAAGAGGTGATTTTTTTTGCAATCAATCTGAGGGTGTTGTTGAGAAATATTTTTACGTTATTTTTTTACTTTTATTGGCAATGTTTGCTGCCTTTATTTGTCTTTTGAACAATTTATTTTACCCTTTATACATTTTTAATACCTTATCATGACCTTTCTGTTTCAGTAGAAGTCGTCTCTTAACAGGTGCAAATTGCTCTGGTTGAAGTTTAGTCTTTTTGTAACTTCTCTTCTAAACATTGTATTGAAGCATAAAAAACTTTTCAGGTTGCCATTACCTAGGTAACCTCAAACTGATTTTCGATATTCTGTCTGACCTATTGGTTAAAATGAGGTCTTGCTGAGTCCAAATCTTATTGGGAAAGGTACATACTTTCCGCGAGGCTTCCCTCTGACATAACAAATGCCCACAAAACAGATAGCAGTTTGTTTCCTACTTTTTGGGGTTCGTTCTAGTTTCTCCGGCACTTTCTCTTTTTAGTGTAAGTTATTATATAGGTGTTCATATTTCTGGACTTTTACTCCCTGTGTTTTTTTTAATACAAGTCAAGTTATTTTTTCATTATGTCATTTCAGGATTTCATATGCAAATAGAAATGTTTTTTCTAGCCCCCCCCCCCCCCATCATAGAATTGTATGGGAGGAAAAATATGCAGTTTTTTTTTAAATGTCAAACGCATAGCCTGCTGCAGTTAAGCTAAACTGGAAAATGGCAAAATGCCCTGAAAAAAGCTCCGATATAAAACAAGTCAAATAGATATTGCATTTCATGGAGTCCCAGCTTACATCTGCCCCAGTGTTTTTGTGCCAATTTTGGCATTAAAATTGCTGTTTTTTATTTTTAAATAAAAAAAATTGCTTAGCCTGAGCATACCAAAATTGTCAAAATTCCTTTGCAAAGTCCGTAGATTTTTGGTTTCCAATTTTTTTGAAGTTGAAGTTTCCTTTAATAATTATTTATTTAGATTTGCATCCTATTTGTCTTGTTAATAGGTTTTACGCTATATCACATATGCCTGGAAGCTTATAACAGACCTCTACTGTTATTATTCTTTCTCCCTCCTCTTATTTCCACATTTCAGACAAAGGTTTAGCAGGAACAAATAAAAGTTGAAGAAGACCTGATGGTTTACTGGTAAGTCTGATCTACTAGATATCTGGACAGTAGGGAATACAACACCTATGTATCTCCTATCTATCATCCTATCACATATCTATCAGGCAGCATAAGGATCGTGATCTAGCTGTTGGGCCCAGCATGCAGCTATAGGCTACAGGTGATCAGAAGTGTAACTATGGCCCCATAGGATATATACAAAAATAATAATACACATATATTTTGTGAACATAGGGAAGAAAATTTCCCATGCTTGATAATATTGTATAACTGCTAAATAGCAGTTTACAAGAAGCAAATATTATCACCATATATGTAACCACCATACTGTTATTGAGCAAACCCAGTAAACCGAGACATACTACCAATAATACCAGTGTACAAGTAACAGATATGCATCCACACCATGACCACTACCATTACCACCAATCAGTGACTGGATAATACCAATGTACTCTAAATTAAAAAAAAAAATCTCCCTTATCAGTGACCACATAGAGCTAGATACAGCATAACACAGGCTCTGGAGACCTTATAAGAGATTATGTAGCTACATCCTATGACTCACAGGGGACATTTTATTTGCATGAATTGCAAGATATGAAGTTGAAGTTCTTCATTTTCTTCTCCATCTGACTTGCTTCAGCATCATCCTAATATCTATACAAACTCCACATGTACATTGCTATATCCCCTCTATGCACCTGGATAATATAGGTGCCCCTCCACATAGAAGTTAGACCTCAAATAGTAGTTGGGTCCCTCTGTGTCCCTGTATAGCAGTTAGGTCCCCTTTGTGAATCCTAGTAGGTAGCCCCACAGGAGGTAGTATTTCTCATGTAGCTATTCCCCTGGTAGTTAGCCCACCAGAGTTAATTGTATGCCCCATGTAGTAACTTCCCCTGTAGGAAATCTTCTCCATGTGGGTAATCACCCTGTAGCAAGCCTCCTTGCCTGTAGATGATCCCCATCAGTAGACAATCCCTTTGTAAGCGAACCCACCCCCCAGGCTCTTTTTCAGTGCACCACTTTTAACTATATGTGCTTGATGGAAGTACGTCTAGTTAAAGGCACAGACACCAACCTGGGTTGCCCGGGTTCACCTGTGGCCCTCGAGATCTACTGAGCGACTGATCGGCAGCGGGGAAATGGCACCCAACCTCCAGGTCAGTCTGCTCCTGGTGATGTGCAGGGAAAAAGCACATCAATAGGAGGCAGACCAGACCGTCCCACGGAGGGCACCGGCCTATCTGTCAATTCCCCGAAATGCCACATGGCTAGTTCAGTCCTGTATAAGTTTTAAATAGAATTATGAGAAAAAGAAATGCTAATATTCTTCTTGTGGGATATTTCTACAGACAGTCAGCAGCCTTTATTCACATTATGTGATATTTTGGTATAAACCTTTATCTGCTTGAAATGGTTTCTACTGAAACATTACATGGTTTGAAAATGGGCCGCCTTAGACTATATTTTCTAGTTATCCTTGGACCTTGGATTGGACCTAGTGAAGCATACACTTTAAGTGAGATAATTTGTCTTCCTGTGTTCCTGAAAATGGTTTGTTATTTCAAGTAAAACTGGAGGTATTCCAGATTCTTGTGATCAGTGAAGAGGGTTACAACAGATTTAGCACCCTCCAAGGGATGATGCCATTCTTCCAGGGCAAATTTCACTGCCAGCAACTTATGCAACCAGCGGAATCATTTGTAGTAGCTACCGTATCTAAGAGAGGAAATCAGCTGTAGAAGCTAAATGAAAAGACGAGTGTGGGAGCTCACAAGTATGTTTTGGTCCAAAGTGCGTTGTTTCTTAAGTGTGTGATTTGAGATTATGTGAAGTATTTGTTAATCCTGTAACAAATATCTGTGTACTCACTGCATCTCTATTTAGTTTTTTTTTTTTTATTTCTACCTTGTCAGTCATACTTTAATAATTATCTAATAAAGTGTGACTATATCTGTTAACCATATTGTGTTTTAGTTGTATATTTCTATACTTCTAAATATATAAACTTGCTTAAATATTTGGTCTCCAGGTAAAATCTCATGGTGCAGATGCCAAATCCTGGAACAGATCATATATTTGCCATATGTATCAAAGCATCTCTGTCTATAGGGGTGGGGTTGGGCGGAGGGAGAGCTGTGGCCACTGGAGAAGAAATCTCCAGTAAATGTTCAAACACACCAAAAGAGTAGAGATGATCGAACATCGGAAAATCTTAGGTTCTATAGAACTCGAACCTTGTCGAACCTTCTACATTTGATTCCCGATGCCGTCCCGGTCCGTGGGGAAGGAGGAGACAACACGGGTACAGCCTGGAATTCCGGGATTCAGCCTATTACCAAGGCTGAATCCTGCTATTCCAGGCGATATCCGGGCTGTCGCCTCCTTCCCCAGGGACCGTGAAGGCATCGGGAATCAAATGTAGAAGGTTCGACAAGGTTCGAGTTCTATAGAACCTAAAATTTTCCAATGTTCGATTATCTCTACTAAGGAGTACTTTCACAGAGATTTGTTAAGGATTTGTATGCAGTAAATCCATTCTGTATTGCAATTATAGTGATGTGAATAAAATTAAGATATCTTTTAGGGTGCCTTTACAGAGAGAGATTTATCTGACAGATCATTGAACAGACTATAAATAGAGAACAGCTCATAAAGGTGAGACTGAGCTTTCTCCTCTTTTCAAATTCATGCCTGGCTTTGGCTTCAAAAATCTGTCAGATAAATCTCTCTGTGTAAAGGCATCCTTACACATGCTGTGAAAACTATCGGCACAGATTTGATTAAAAATCGTATTTTGATTTTTCTGCACAAAAAATTCACATGATTTGCTGGTGTGGATTCGCATGTGTAAATGCTGGATTTATTACTCATGGTAAATTATATTAGGGCTGCGTTGCAAGTCTGATCACACAGCCAAAAACCACAATGTCATGCAGCTTGAATCATATTGCAACCCAACTAATGATAGTAAATGCTGTTCCATTGCCATGTAGAAATTGCATGTCAATAGAAAATCACCACCCGACTACTTTGTTCTGTGAAAGATAAGGTGCAGCCAGAGATCTCTGGCTGCGGCTTGACCCTTCCCTGAGAGCACAGAATTGCTTAGACTTGCCGAACATTTCTGTAAATAGCGAAGAAGGGGGAGATAACTGACAGCTGAACGATCATTCAGGTACGGAATGTGGCTCCGTACCCCGCTGCCTGGTCCCATGCAGAAGCTCTCCCCGCTACCCGGTCCCATTGGGGTGAGCACTCCTGCGCCTCCTCCGGTCCTCTTTGTGCCCCTGCTTACCCCACTGCTTGGTCCTGTTCGGGGTGAGCGCTCCTGCTCCTCCTCTTTTCCCCTCTGTTCTCCTCCTCCTCCAGTCATTCTGAGCCCCTGCAGCCCCGTGCCCCACTGTGCCTCAGGGACCGAGCGGGGGGATGAGTGCTGAGGCACAGTGGGGCAGAATGACGGGAGGAGGAGGAGAACAGAGGGGACAAGAGGAGGTGCAGAAGCGCTCACCCCGAACAGGACCAAGTGGCGGGGTGAGCACTGAGTCGCAGCGGAGATTGCAGGGGCACACAGAGGATGGGAGGAGGCGCAGGAGTGCTCACCCCAACGGGACCCAGGCAGCGGGGTACGGAGCCACAAGGGCTTATAGAGGATGGGAGAGCATGGGCAGCTTCTTCTAAGAAGGTGATACGGGGTGAGCGGCAGATAAGGAGCGCTCACCCCCCCGCACGGGACCGGGCGGCATGGCTGGGAGGAAGACAGGCAGAGAGATGAGATGGAGGGAGGGTGGGGGGACATTGCCAGCACGGGAAGGGAGGGAGGTATGGAGGGAGAGAACACTGCACTTCTACATAGATGTCTATTCTTTATACTTCTACATGCGCCCTCTGCGGGACCCTGTCGGAAAACATACACTTGAAATGTGACGTCATGTTTTTTTGTTTTTTTTTTAGAGAAATTGAGCCTGCCTGATCCACTAAATTGAGGGAAATAGCACATTATGTGCATTTCCCATAAATGGGGTATATTAGTGATTTGTCTAACTTTCCATATGTAATTAAATAATAAAAAATATATTTTACCTGGAGTACCCCTTTAATCTCTTTTTTCTAATAATATTGCTTTAACATACCATTCTACCATCCAAATCAAAGCACTCTGGATATTCCTGCTTCATGTTTATAACCTACAAGTGAAAAATAATGTACCAATTACCCCCAAAATACTGACTATATTAGAAGATTATGCTGATTTTTGACACCAGATAAGGAGGACCTTTTACAAAACATACTTTCATAGCTTATACAATTTTCACCATGTGGGATAAATGACATCAATAATATATATTTCTTTAATACATTTATATATATATATATATATATATATATATATATATATATATATATATGGAAAAGGAAGGGAATGGTGAAAATAAATGTGACACTTTCTAAGAGATAAATGCCTAATGCCTAAGTATTGGATAAAGGATGGGATAACTTGGGTTGAAAGAAAAGAGAATGGTCTGGGAATGAAAATACTAAAAGAGAAGACATTCCTACTATAAGTTAGTAGTGATAAAACTTTTTATTAAAAAGTTGTATTTGAGCCAAATGTTTATTTTTTTTTTAAATAAAATTTCTTAAAGTGTCACTGTCGTTATAACTTTCAAAATTTTAATCAACAGTAGATGTGATATAAAGCAACTTTGCAATATACATTCATTATTCTTTTCTTGTTATCATGTTGTAAAACAAAGTTGAACTTACCAGAAATCCAGGTCCAGTCGCCTGAAGGCAGATTTTCTGACTTGTGTTGGTAGAAAAAAAACAGACTAAAGATAGGAATTCCGACCAGTTTAGAGAGTCACGACTCAATGTGTCCATCAATCACATGACTGCCTTCTCTCTGTGAGCGCTCAGATTGCCTAAGATGCACAGGACTTCCTATTTCCTGTTTTTTGAGAAAAAGATTCAGAACACAGGAAGTGCCGTGTTTTCCATGATAACTAAAAAGTAAATAATGAATGTAAATTGCAAACTTGCTTTATATCACATCTACTGTTGATTTATATTTTGAACATTATAACGACAGTGACACTTTAAAACTATTCTCGTCATTCATACTGGAAAGGAGATTTAGTTTCTCTACAGGAATCTGCAATTACACATCTTGCAACTATCGAGGCATGTGTTACGAGTCAGCTATCCTAACTGGAGTAAAATGCCAACTGCATAATAGTTTCCTAGAGATTTCCAAACTATTGGTACATTTAATGTCTTCTGATGCAGAGGGGAAATCATTCACAGAGGGGTAAAAGTGTTCCCTAAATCTCTAAATCTTTTCTCCAAAAGCCTATTAGATTTCCCATAGGGTTTTCCCAGGCTTCAGTCAACAAATTATAGCAATTAGGCTGGGTCCACACTACGTTTTTCCTATCTGTTCTTTTTTTCATCCGTTTTTTTTTTTAAACTGATGAATAAAACTGATGCATTCGTGTGCATCCGTTTTGATCCGTTCTTCCATTGACTTCCATTATAAAGGGAAGGATCAACGGATTTTTAAACGGACACAAAAATGAGGTTGACTATGTTTTGTGCCCGTTAAAAAAAAAAACAAACAGATCCGTTTTGATAGTGGAAGTCAATGGGAAAACGGATCAAAATGGATGCACACAAATGCATCCTTTTTTCATCCATTTAAAAAAAAAAAAAAACGGATGAAAAAATGGATAGGATGTGAACCAAGCCTTAGTTAAACCTTTGCTAGACTGAGATGAGTCAAGCTATCTCCATAAGTCATTTGTGTAACCGGAGTAGGAGGGGAACTCATGACAGAAATCATATTTAGCAATATAACATTGTTGTCAATAAGATATAAATGACATGAGGGGCCTTGTTCCCATAGATAAAAAAATTTAGTCAGAAGTGGTAATATTCCACACCTTGAGTCAGGAATAGCCCCTAAAAATGTAATAGGATACTTATATGCTGCATTTACACGTAATGATTATCGTGCGAGTTTGCACGCTAACGATCAAATTCGAACGATAATTGTACGTGTGAACGCAGCAAACGATCAAACAACAAACGAGAAATCGTTCATTTTGATCTTACAACATGTTCTCAAATCGTCGTTCGCAAAAAATTTGCGTGTAAACAGTCGTTCGCCAATTTAACCAATGTGTGAGATAGGCTTAAGCGATCGCAAAACTAATTTTCTGTACGATATATCGTACCCTCTAAACGCTGATCGTTATGAAAATCGTTACTCTGACATCGTTAATCGTACGATCGGGCCAATTATCGTTTCGTGTAAACGCAGCAATAGATGTTCACATTAGTAAGGTTGGATTTCTAAATATTAATTATTGCTTGACAAGTTGCCAATTTAGTTTGGGATTGCATCCAAAAAAAGGATACTGCCAAGAAAAGAGAGAGAAAAAAAATGATGGTTCACCTTAGTGGTTAGTATTAGTATTTTTATGAAACAAGGCTCTGATCGATCTAAAACATCTGCCTTAAAGGGGTTGGCCACTTTATAGTAAAATTGTTTAGTGTACAGTATTAGTAGGTGTACTCACTGTATATACTGACAGCTTCTCCCTGTGTACCTCATAGAGCTACAATCAGACTCCCCTTCTCCAGGCTGTGCTACCCTGCTCTGTCATGAGTTTGTCCATAAGATGGCCGACATAAGGGAACATGTGACCATGCCCCGCCACCAGTGTCCTCCATAGGCATATAGAGGCTCAGTGATGGACACTGGGGAAGGGAGGGGCAAGGCATGGTCACATGCTCCTCCATGTTGGCGATCTTATGAACAGACTCACCACAACGCAGGGCACAGGGAGCTGCTGTCAGTAAGTGCAGGGAAAACAGTTACTAATACTGTACACTGAACTATTTTACTATAAAGTGGCCAACCCCTTTAAAGAATTGAAATAGGAAGGGGCATGCTATTCCTCCTTCAGAATGTGGTTGGTGCAAATATTAACTTTGACTCTTGGTTCGCCATTGTTGTTAAAGTCTTTTTCTAGCCCAGGATGCAGTAATTGCAATAGATGTATTCCTTAAAGAATAGTATTCCTGCCTAGCAAGGAAACGCAAATCTTACGCATTTCGGGTATGCACTGACCCTTACTTGTAGCTACAAGTAAGGGTCCATACATACCAGAAACATGTTAGATGTGCGTTTTTTCTGTGACTTTTATCCAAAAGGAATTGTTTTAACACTAGATTTTTTGTTGTTTTTGTTTGCTGTTGTTGATGTTTTTGTTTCATCATGGATGTCATTTATTAGAATTACCCATAAAAGTACACGTTTTTAAAAAGAGCTGGTCAAAGACCTTTTGTTTTACATGTTGCTTTAATCGAAGACGGTCCGTGTTTTTAATATTATATTTTAATAGTTTCAACATTTCCACAAATGGCATTGCTAAATATGTTTACTTTTTTATTTGAGAGATGGAAAATGGGTGGTGATAATTTTTTTGTGATCTCATTGATCTGAAACCCTGAACCCCCAGTGGTGTGTCCTATAAGTGGTTAAGGCTTTGTTCACTCACAGTAAAATAAAAGCAAAATACGTCAGTCATTTTGAGGCAAAAGTACTTTTTTACTAATGTAATGTAATAATGCGCTCCGTTAAAGTCAATGGGAAATTGCCCACCGGTGCACACACAGTAACGAATAATAGGAGTAATGGATTGCGGCCATCCAAATAATGACCTAGCTCATTATTTACAACCTGCTTGTATAAGAAAAAAACAAAAACACTTTCACACAATGTTTTACCCAAAATTACAGCCGTATTTTGCTTTTACCTACTTAAGGCGTTGTTACCACTATGTACAGATAAGCGCTAACAACGGCCATTGTTGCAAAACAATGGCTGAAATTTAATGTTCTTGATCATTAATTCCGGTCGTTGTGTAATTGCTCTTGGCAATAAAAATAATGAACTTACTAATTATTTATTACGTTATTATTTATACAAATTTTTTTTCGCAGGTGCACACATTGTTTTATTTCTACTCAAAATTATGGTCGTATTTTGGTATTATTTTACTGTGTGTGGTTCACAGCCTTAACAGCATTCTACACCTCAATTCCACAATTACAAGGTTTTTTGTAATATTATTAAAAATATTTTCAAATTTCTTTTTTTTTAAAATTTTTGCTGCAGTTGCAGCTCTATTTTTACTAAGCAAAATAGGGCTAGTTAATGCTATTTAAATGCCATGTGTGAACATAGCATCAGGATTTCAGTCTAATTGCTAACATTTGTTGACTGAACCCTATGCAAACTCTATGAGAAATATTATAGGTATTGGGTAAAGGTCCAACACCTGCTGCATATGGTACAAGCTCAGCTACTGGACCTGCTCCATAGTTCACCAACACACATCTTCCTTACATATACAGCAAATGTCACAGATGTCGTGAAGGGGTTAAAATCTAATAAGTAATCACTTAATGTTATGGTTAGCACAAGTTTTATCCTTCTACCCTTTTCCTTGATGGAGCTGTTTAATGTGGTAATATTCCCTGAGGTGCATCATTTACACTGTGAAATCAGAGTGACTATTTGTACACTGTCACTCACCATCACATAATAATGGAAATTTCTGTTACTACTTATCAGTCATTGTCTTTACATATTGCTTGAACAACACATCACTTTTTACATATTTTAAACTGATGAAGAATCACTTTACCAGCTTAAGGGCTATGTGGAAAGTAATCTGGATAATATAATATGTTAAATAATATTATAGCATCCATCTTGTGCAGTAACAGAGGGGGACAGGCTGTGGTGAAATAAATAACTTATTGGACAAACACGTTTTAAAGCTAATCCCTTTGTCTGGTCAGGTCCTGAATTCATGTCAGAAAATGTGATTTGGGGATTCTTTATAAAATATATATTTTACTTGTGTACATGAAAATATTGGAGCATTTAGTACCATTAAATTCTGAAATGAATTTAATACCCAGCCGAGCACTTTAACCAGCAGCCGGCAGTGTTAGCTTTGGCTGGTCAACCTGAAATAAGTGATCTGTTTCTCTTATGGCTCTACTAGGCATTGCTCCCACCTAGCCAGATTCCTGCTCCACACTGATGAGGGGAAACACCCCGAAACAGCTGTCTGTGGATAGATACCTGGCCTTGTTTTTTCCCTTGTCATTACATTGACTTATAGGGCCACTTAATATGATGGTTTTGGTGGTTTCCCTACAGGAGCCATCCCTTGGCTGGGTCCTTCCAGGGATATCTGGCTAGTCCTGTGTTTCGAGACTCTTAAATGAGGCTCCACAGGCTCTTCTTTTGCATATTAATAATATGTTCAATAATACTACTACAGTTTAATAACAGTGGAAACAAAAGGGAAGCCAAATAACTATTGCAGATAAACTATGCTTAAGGTATTACGGTCTAAGGTTATAGTTATAATGTAGTTATGTTTTTTTAGGGCTGTCACTAGAACTTATAAAATAAATTGTAGAGCTGTAAGTGGTAAAAAAAAGTTCTTACTATAGCAGACCCAGGCACTTTATGGCACACAGGCCACATCCAACCCAATGACCTATTCTCACTGGCCGTGTCCCCTTTCAGTATTCCTAGAGGTTGCTGTTGCGCTGCTTTTGTGTGAGCAGGCTGAACATAAGAAACATATATAGAGCAGCAGGATGTTGGAGCACAACAGGGCGGTCACCATTACCATAGGTGGTGGGCTGTATACAGCTGAAGGCATTATCATTGTGGGTGGGTGGCTGTACACAACAAGGGTCATCATTACTATGGGTGGGAGGGGGGCTGTACACAACAAGGGGCATTATTACTATGCCGCACAGCGGGAGGCATTATTACTGTGTGGGGTTGCACAGCAGGAGCATTATCGGTATGGGTTGCACAGTAGAAGGCATTATTACTATGGGGACACAGCAGAAGCGTCTGGCCCTCGAAACAATTTCAATTTCTCACGTGGCCCCATGGGAAAATTGCCAGCCCTTGTACTATGGATATAAAAAATTTTTTGTTGATAACAGAGACCATGAAAGTAAAAGTGGAAACACACAAAATCCAACCAATGCATAACAAATGTGTGTTGAGTTACAAAGGTTAAAGAAATGTTGTTATCAAAGGGTTACTAAAGAAGAACCTTTGCAAACAGGGTAGATGGTGTTAGTAGGAGGTCTCAATGAGACAGTGGAAGCCTTGTTTTTTAAGATTTACGTGTACGTTAAAGGATATTGAGTTAGACCTAAATTTTTTTCCCTTGATTAAAGTGTACTTCAATATAAATTATACCTAAAGATTTTCTAAAAGGAGATTAAGTTTCATTTTGGACCCAGGTTCTCTTTTTCTAGAACCTGAGATCATGCCAGTAGATGGAGCAGAAGTGTTTCCCTAGTATTGGTTATGAACCCTGTATCATTGCAGTAACATCTTTATGTCCCACACGTGTGTTACAAATGATCAACCTTTATAGAGACTTTTTTCAGCTAGTAGCATTAATCAAATGTGCAGAGATATGTCACTAAAATCTTTGAGGGTTGATCCCTTTGAAGTCTGAGGATTAATTTCCCTTTATTATTGGAAAGTGGACACACATGGAATATTAATTGGCTTAGCTGAGCGTGAAAGGTAAATTCCGTTTGAACTAAACTGTTTTTAAGTTTAACAGTGAAAAGCAAGCTATTAGTCAATTCAACCATATACCAATTGACTAGCATGCTGTTTCACAAGAGCTTAATATTATTTTTTATATTTTAATTGTACAAAAATAAATGAATTAAACTCACAGATGCATGGAAATCCAATTACAAGCTGAAATGTAACACCACAAAAGCATTTCATTTCTAAATTAGAGTTAAGCCTGTTTAACCCTGTGAGCCAAGGTACTGTCTAAATACAAATTGTACACAGAATTATTTGGGATGGTTAAAACATTATATAGGATGAGGTCTACATATTCACAGGGGGAAATGGATTTAAGAAAACATTTTGAAAACCATCACAGAGACTTTTTTTTTTTTTACAGTATGTAAAAAAGACATTGCTTTATCATTATCTTTGTTTATTATTAAAGGAATTGTATGGTATTTTAACATGGTTTATCACCACTAACTATCACATTGACTTGGCTTTTTAACTTGACTTTTTAACACAGAAACAGCTAATCCATGCAGGCTGGTCTGCCTGGTACTATTGCTCAGTTCCATTCAGATCCATTTAAGTGAATTGCATGAGATGCCATGTCAGGCAATGCCACTTATTCAAATGAGACATCTTTGCCCAGTGTGCTGTAAATAATTATCCACCAATCCTAAGAATAAATCAGCTGTACATTACAGTTTTTTCCTGCATAGTGGACACTTGTTGTGCAGGGGAACAGTAGCGCAGGTCCATTCAAATTAAAAAACCTATAACAACTGCTATAAAGGCTAATATTATAGTGGTATTCTTATGATCAAAAGCTATCGCCCCTTTACATAGGATGAGAAAATCCATTCCATTTTCATCTATTAGGTATAGTATGAACCAACATGCTGTAGCTCAGAAACAGCTCAATACAATATTAAGCTTCATTTAGATATGTAAATAATTTTGTGATTAGTTTTTAATAGAGATGAGCATGCTCTGGTCCATTCATAGGCTATATGTACAGCCCCCCCATCCATGTTTTTCAGGACTCCCTAGCGCTGCATCCAGCTCCTTCAGCAACCGCTACTTAAAAGCGAAGTCCAGTGAAAATTTTTATTAAAATATTGTATTTCCCCCAAAAGTTATACAAATCACCAATATACACTTAGGGTGCCTTCACACCTACTGGATCCATAGCAGATCTCACTTCTGCGGATTCGAAGCGAGAATCTCTGCGGATCCGGTACCATTCACCCCTATTATAGCACATATTCGCAGCAGGATTAACATCCCGCTGTGAATGTGCTTTAACCCCTCGCTGTCCGCAGCCCCGCCGCCGCATCCCCCATCCCCGGCCGCATCCAGCAGCCCGCATCCCCCCATCCCTGCCTGCATTAGCCCATCCCCCGCCGCATCCAGCAGCCCGCACTGCACTGTATGCTCTCGACAGTGGGCTGCAGGATGTGGCCGGGGATAGGGGATGCGGGCTGCTGGATGCTGCGGGGAATGGGCTGATGCGGCCGGGGATGGGGGGATGCGGCCGGAGATGGGGGATGCGGCTTAGGATGGGCTAATGCGGCGGCGGGGCTGCAGACAGCGAGGGGTTAAAGCACACATTCACAGCGGGAGGTCAATCTCGCTGCGAGTATGTGCTCTCCTAGGGGTGAATTGGTACTGGATCCGCAGCTGATCTCGCTGCGAATCCGCAGAAGTGAGATCCGCTGTGGATCTGGTAGGTGTGAAGGCACCCTTATTACAGGAAATGCTTATAAAGTGCCCTTTCCCCTGCACTTAGTACTGCAACAAGGTCACTTCCTGGATAACATGGTCACGACCCAACTCCCAGAGCTGTGTGGACTGTGGCTGATGGAGAGGATGATGGTAGGGGGACACTGAGGGACACAGGGCACTGGAGGGACACTGAGCATCCCTGTGCCATCATCCTCTCCAGCAGCCCTAGCCCCCACAGCTCTGGGAGTCGGGTCGTGACATCACCATGTTATCCAGGAAGTGACATAACCATTTTATCCAGGAAGTGAAGCCTTGATGCAGTAGTAAGTGCAGGGAAAAAAGCACTTTATAAGCATTTCTTGTAATAAGTGTATATTGGTGATTTGTATAACCTTTGGGGGACAATAAAATACTTAAATAAAAATTTACCCTGGACTTCTCCTTTAAATACCACACACTCAGATACGGACGAACCTGTGCATGCTCGAGTTGCACTCATCTCTACTTATTAACATACTTATTAGATTCCTAGTTGGAGTTTTTATTTAAAGGGGTATTCCCATCTGACTAAGTTGTCCCCTATTCACACTATAGGGGATAGCTGGATGATTGTGATGGGTCTGACTGTTGAGGCTCCCTTGATCTCAAGAGCAGGGACCTCTGTCTCCCTTTAAAATGGAGTGGTGGGTTTCCCATGCCTGCCCATGCATTGGAAACAGTTGAGTACAGTATTCAGCCTTTTCTGGCAGCTTTCAAAGAGAATGAATGGAGTAGCCGTGCACACGTTAGATTCACTATTCCAGCCTAATGGAAGACTGGAGTACCTGTTCTTTGGATTGCAAGGAGGAGCCAGTGGTTGGACGCCCTGTGATCTGCTAGATATTTCCTTTACTGTAAGTAGGGGGTTACCTTGTCAGGTGATAATACTACTCTAAGTATCTGCTCTGCCTAGGGGAAATATTAAAGGGGTTAGTAAGGCTTTCATGTTTGGTTTTTTCCAGAAACAGCACCTTTTCTATGCTAAGTGTTGGTGTGTTTTTGCAGCTTAGTTCCATTGAACTGAATGGAGGTGAATTGCAATACCACACACAACCTGAGGACAGGGGTGGTGCTGTTTTTGCAAGAAAGTAGCTGTGTCATTTTTAAAATTCTGGATAACCCCTTTAAAAAACCCTAATGTACTATATTATTTTTGCAGCATAAACATTTGTGTGAACGGTATTATCATTTTCCTGTTTATTGCCTCGACAAAGGAAGCAAATATCCTGCAGAATTGAAGGTTGCATAAAAATATTAGATTAATTGCATGAACTATAGCTTTACAACCTCAATTCTTGACTAAACCACTCACAAATGTCACATAGAGTCTCACTTAATGAGTTCATTTTTATTCAGAACACACAGTCTACTGTAATCCTGTGAATAGTACACATGGTGCATTCTAAGACAGTCATTGTGCTGGAGGTATAAATACATTATAATATTTGTTTGCCCATATTGCTACAAACAGTACAAATTAAGCCTCTTAGACTATGTAAAAAGAATAAAAAAGTGCTCGAAAGACTCCTAGATTCCGAGCCAAAGTCACAAGGTGAAATCAGCAGTGTGTAAGAGTAATTGACACAGAAAAATACGCTAAATTGACTTGGCACTAGTGGCTTAGAAGAGCATGTACTGTGAATGAAGAATTCATGTTGAGGAAGTAAACAGCTCATTCCCAGTCTGAGCTTTTCCTTGATATCTAACAGCTTTTACAAGAAATATTCTTAAATATTTCAACTTAGATGGCCTTAAAATATCCAATCTGGGACTCAAAAGTGATTTCAATGGCTTTTTTTTGTATTGCTTAGATAAATGTACGGTATATATTGCCACATGTTTTGATCCCCTTACTAAAATAAGAGGATACATATTTTCTGTTTATCAACAATGCTTAGTCTTCCATTCAGCTTTTCACATTTCCAAAAAACATTCCATCATTTTGGTACCCGGGTCTGAAGTACTTTAGTGGGGTTTAAAAAAAAAGAAAAAGAAATTTGCAATAATGCAACAAAAAGTGTTAATTGTAAAATAGATGGTTCATCCCTTGGCCTATGGCTCAGTGTAAATTAGTCCCCAGGGCACCGTATACAGTGCTAGGCCTATAATACTAAGTATTACCCTTATTGTTACAGTAGTGCATACTGTATGTCACAGGGTCAATAAAAGATAAAAGTAGTAGAACATAGACTAGTGCAGTTAAATGGGCAAACGTCCACATAAGTGGATGCACAGATCTTAAAGGGAATGTGTCATCAGAAAATTAACTATTCCTTAATCAAGTTTTTATGTTAAGCATAATTTATAACAATTTTTAGTAATTTTTGTTTTTAATTTTTAATTTTACTATCTATTACAAACCAATCTTGAAATCTTGAAAGTGAATGCACCTAATAGAGTTTGAGATGCTCATTTTGTCTATGTCCATGGGGCTTGCCGTAAAGCATGTCACTAAATGCTGTTCAAAACAGCTTAGGCAAGATGTCAGTCCCCATAATAGTGTGCTGCAAATGAAATGTAAAAAATAAAAATACAATAAAAAAACAGAAACAGACTAGAAAAAAAAACATTTACTAGTATCTGACTAATCAGTAAAATCGAATCTAGGTGACACATTCCCTTTAAACAGTTTGCACATCTAACAGAAATAAAAGGCAAACGTTGATGTGCATGGTGCAAAGTTATTCAGTGACAGTCTGTAGGTGTTCTGAGTCAGCCCTAGAGATGTTTGAAATACCTTGAATGACAAGATGCCATCAGTTAGCTCCCAGTGGTGTAGAAGGGTCTAAAGCATTTCATACACTGCTCTTATAGGGAATCCATCACCATGAAAATGCTGCCTTAGCTATCAGCATGATGTTATAGAGCTAAGCAGATTGATATATATCTTTATAGGAAAAGATTTAGTAATTTATTGATTGAAATCTCTGATGTTCCCATGCTTAAGAGTCCAGTCCATTTAGTGACATTCGCTTAACCCCTTCACGTCCTCCATACGTATATATACATTCCTGCTGCAAATTACCCTTGCAGCAAGAACGTATATATACGTTCCTGACAGTGAGGGGCTCTAGATGTGTGCAGGACACACATCAGTGTCCAAGGAGCCCAGCATAATGACAGTCAGCTGCGATGCCGCAGCTGCCTGTCATTAACCCCTTAAATGCCATGATCTATACCGATCGCTGTGTTTAAGGAAGTTAGTAACAGGTTGAGCACCTGTCACTGATCGGGACCCTTGCAGCCATGCTGTGATGCCCCTCCATTAAGTTGGAGGGGGTTTTCTTCCCACTTCGGGCCGCCTCCAGTGCTTCAGCGTCGGACGGTGCCCGGGAATAGAATGGCGCCATACGCAGGAATTGGGAACCTATGGAGCGACGGAAAGAGCCGAGTACAGCACTCTTCCAGTGTACTCAGCTCTTTCTGTCGCTCCATAGGAATGAATAGAGCTGTGGGTCACGTGCTGACCCGGAGTTCTATTCATAACAGAGCAGACGGCGTCCCATTCGGAGATTGCCCGGGGTTCAGGGGTCAGACCCCCTGCGATCTCCTCATTTTCCCCTTTCCTGTGGATAGGGGAAAAGTTAATTTTCCCCACAATACTCCTATAACTATGTATATAGTAAATGTGATGTGACCAGAGGGTTTATTTACAAACATAGGCTGTTTTGCATTTAAGTAATAAATATTGAACATGCGTAAAAGTGAAATCCCTGATGTTGGATTTTTTCTATTAAGGTGTTAGCAACGAAGAACTTGTTCAATCAGTGATGAAAATCTGAGTAAACAGATATGTTTGAACTCAGTTGTGTGCTAGGGAGTACATTAAAGCTGATTTAAAAGAAGCTTTAATGGATTTAACATTAGCAATTAGACCTGGACTCTGTATAAATCAAACAGCATTACAGCTCAGCTTTCTGTCCACCCACTCACTCATTGCAACCGCTTAACCGCATATATTGGTTAAGGAATCTCTCCATCTTCCTCTAGAATTTCCTATTTTTACAGATGTAGCAATAATTGAACAATCAAGATGCATTATGGTTTGAATCATGATCATGTTTTGTATTGATTTGCATTTGTGGATGATAAGGAAAGAGGCCTATTTTATAGAATAGAATACTGTGGGTATCATAGAAAAGAGTTAGTTAAATTATTGGTTCCAATTAAGTATTCAAGGACATCTCTGCCTTTGTCTCGGCAACAATTCATGGGATTGGCAACATTAGGTGAAAGGACTTCTGAGGTTGTCGCTTGATAGTAAATATGTACAGTATGGAATAGTAAATATAGTAATATGTCCACTTCCAAAAATGGAGATAACTTGGTGATTGCCGGGGACCTTACTGCCTTAAACCTCACCAATTCTGAGAATGCCTATACATTAGTGCTGCCAATGAACAAGGTAACAGGTGTAGATTTCTTTAGCAGGTGTAGACTTCTTTGCCCTCTGTGCAGCAGGTACAAGTCACGCTGGATTTACTATGAGGTGTGTGCTTCTTAGTAAATCCAGTGGTGTGAATGGGGGCCTACTCATATGCTAGTCTTCATAAATGTCCCCAAGTCTGTATGCTGGCTGCATTTCAAAGACTAAACATGTTCCTGTGAATGGGACTCGCTGAATCATAATAAATAATGATGCACTGAGCTTCCCAATGACCAGACTGAACCAACAAAGCTATGTCTGCTTGGTAGGGTAGCTCACTACATAGTATTCATAAAGGAATCCGATTCACATTCTTTAACATGTTTTCCAGAAGTTTTTAGTTTAGTACAGGCTGGAATCAGGATAAAAAATAGCATTTTTGCTTTAAGCCACACAAGGGAGCACAGTCTACAGGTCTTCTTTACCCTTCATGTGCTCCAAGATGCGGAAGCTGTTCTGACTTGAGGACACCAAGCTACTCCACAAGTGTAGTGGCAGCGTGGGTGGTAGCTGGTCCCAAGAACCAAACAGTGCCATTACGATTCGCCGGAGAACAGGGCCAATGTACATCAATGGACCCAAGCTGGGTCATCAACGAGATAATCAGCATGATAACAGGCATAAGACAGCTACACAGTCAATCAAGAGCAGGATCAGAGCAGGTGGCTTTATATGCAAGTCAGCAACAGCAGAGGCAAATGGTACAGAAAGGGTCAGACAGGCAAGGGTAATAGATAGAAGACTCTCAAAGTAGATAGGGGGCTACCATAGGAACCTGTCTAGGCAGTGTAAAACTCTGTCAGGGTGTCTGTAATACTTGAGACTTGATAGAAGAAACCCATACTCATGGTTTAGAGCAGTGCTTCTCAAACTGTGAGGCGGGCCTCACCAGTGAGGCGCCCCCTAGTTGTTGGTGAGGCCCAGCTGGGAAGCCAATTTTCACAAAAGTAACTATGATCTGCATAGTCTTCCAAAATCTCCATTTTAGCAACATTATTAATTTATTTTGTGCTTGCTTTATTAGTATAAAGAGTGTGGGACATGGGTGAAAGCTAGCCCTAGCATTATTTTCAGCTTTTAAATTTGACTTTCACCACAGATGGTGAGGCCCAGACACCCTTTTGACCAGTCTGGTGAGGCCCAGGTATTGCCTTGGTCTGTTGGTTAAGGCTCCAGTAGAAAAAGTTTGAGAAGCACTGGTTTAGAGAGTACCACTGCATGCTGAAAGAGTGCCAGATCCAGGAACACAGGCCTCAGGCTTGAACAACCGGTTGTAGGTAATCCCTCAAGATGACCTTAGGAGATCGAGTGAAGGTTCAGTGGGGAATTTTTTCTTTAACTGCTCTTTGCCACCACTGCGAATAGTCCAGACAGCTGAAGGACTTCCTGGTGAATACTTTGTAGAATGTGATCACCCCAGCCATAGACATGTTAGGTCCCTTGGGTGGTCTTCAGGATACACACACCTCTTCTAACTAACACTACCCTCCATATACAGTATATATGGGCTGGAACTGAGACTAAACCACCTTTGGTGGAGGAACTGTGAGGTGACTCGACAGCCCATTGGTAAGGACTAGTGATGAGCGAGTACTAAAATAGAGACACTGCATGGCATTGAGCACACAGGGAACCATTAAAAGTGAGTGAGGAAGCAAGTGAGCCCACCCAAAAATTGGAGTGAGTCCAGGGGCTGGGATATTTAGTGGACACGAACCCGGGTGCAGACAGCTAACTGGCTAGGCCAGCTGTCAGTCACCATCAAGGGTACATCTGATGCCTCTTGACCCTGGGATGGTGAGGCCCCGGCCACAGCTAGACAAAAAAACAAACAAAAAAAAACAGCTGGCTGGTTGGAGGGGGCGCGATCGGCGGGCCCCCCGCAACCAGTCCCGCTCCTCCGCAGACGTAGTGTGACGTCAGGCAGTGAGGACACAAAGAACAATACAGTCTTCTTAAGAGGCCCTGGAATTTTAGAACACAGGGAACCATTAAAACAGAGGTAGCATCTCATGAACCAGCCAAAAATTCAGCCTTACACAGCATGGCGGTGAGGACAGAGTGAACAAGGTAGAAGCAGTAGCCAGTAAGCCTTCCAAAAATTATACCAGACCTAGCATGGCAGTGAGCACACAGAGAACCATTAAAAGTGAGTGAGGAAGCTAGTGAGCCTCCCAAAAAGTAGGCCAGACACTGCATTGCATTGAGCACACAGAGAACCATTAAAAGTGAGTGAAAAATTGGAGTGAGTCCAGGGGCTGGGATATGTAGTGGACATGAACCCGGGTGCTGACAGCTAACTGACTAGGCCAGCTGTCAGTCACCATCAAGGGTACACCTGATGCCTCCCGACCAGGGGTGTTGAGGCCCTGGCCACGGCTAGACCGAAAAAAATTAAAATAAAACAGCTGGCTGGTTGGCGGGGCATGATCGGCGGGCCCCCGGCAACCAGTCCCTCTTCTCCGCAGACGTAGCGTGACGTCGGAGCATGGCAATGAGGACACAGAGAACCATTAGAAGTGAGTGAGGAAGCAATTGAGCCTCCCAATAATTAGGCCAGACCCTGCATGGCGGACTTGGCAGTTGGCTGAGAATTGAAGGAAGAGCAGGACGAGGAGGAGGAGAGGAGATACCAAGAATCTTCATGTTGAGCTGCTTTCCACGGGTGGGCAGTTGAATTCAGGTGAAATCCAGGCTTTGTTCATTTTTATAAACGTCAGCCTGTCAGTGCTGTCAGTTGACAAGCAGGTGCGCTTATCAGTGATGATGGCACCAGCTGCACTGAAGACCCACTCTGCCAACACGCTAGCGGCAGGGCAGGCCAGCACCTCCAAGGCATAAAGCGCCAGTTCGGGCCACGTATCCAGCTTCGAAACACAGTAGTTGTAGGAAGCAGAGTGATCAGTAAGGACGTTGCTATGGTCAGCAAGGTACTCCCTCACCATCTTCCTGAAGGCTTCCCCACTACTCTGTCTAGATTGGGGACGGTTGACATGGTCTTGCTGGGGTGCCATGAAACTGTCAAAGGCCTTGGAGAGTGTTCCCCTGCCCCTTGACAAGCTGCCTGCTCCACTGCTCCTATCCCCCGCTCTTTGGCACACAGAACTACGTCCTCGGCGCTAGTGGTGTCAGATGGGAAGTACATTTTCAGCTTCTGCACCAGGGCCGGGTCAATCCTGCCTTCGAAAAGGCTACAACATCCAAGGAAGGTAGACGGTACCGGTGAAAGGCCTGGTCAATCCTGCCTTCAAAAAGGCTACTATAACATCCAAGGAAGGATAGAAGCTACTGTTCAAAGACCTGGTCAATCCTGCCTTCAAAACAGCTACAACATCGAAAAAAGGTAGAAGGTACTGGTGAAAGGATGGCAGAAGAAACCCCTAAGATAAGATAACATCAACAGATAATATGGTTCGAAATGGACAAGACAAGGGAGTTAAATTGAATTTAACTATGAATTTGACTCTAGCAGTTGGGGTAACATTTCCTGCATCATGTGACTCCCCACTTCTCCCCCCACCGTTGTTTTGAGTGTGAATTTGACTTTGAATTTGACTGTAGCAGTTAGGGTTAGTTTAACTGGTTGACTTGCGGAAATGCGCACAGATGCGGTGCACCTTGGTGAGCAAGTTAGCCACATTGGGGTAAGTTTTAAGGAACCGTAGCAACACTAGGTTGAAGACGTGGGCCAGGCATGGTACATGTGTGAGGCTGCCGAGTTGCAGAGCCGCCACCAGGTTCCGCCCCTTGTCACACGCAACCAAGCTCACTGCTAATTACACACAAACCCGGGATGCAAGTTAAGGCCCAGCAGTAGCCAACAAGGAGGCAAGGGCAGGCAAACCAGTAGTCAACATGGATGCCAGTTAAGGCCCAGCAGTAGCCAACATGGAGGCAAGGGCAGGCACACCAGTAGTCAACATGGATGCCAGTTAAGGCCCAGTAACAAGGAGGCAAGGGCAGGCACACCAGTAGTCAACGTGGATGCCAGTAAAGGCCCAGCAGTAGTCAACATGGATGCCAGTAAAGGCCCAGCAGTAGTCAACATGGATGCCAGTAAAGACCCAGCAGTAGTCAACATGGGTGCCAATTAAGGCCCAGCAAAATGGAGGCAAAGGCAGGCACACCAGTTGTTAACATGGATGCCAGTTAGGGCCCAGCAACAAGGAGGCAAGGGAAGGAACACCAGTAGTCAACATGGATGCCAGTAAAGGCCCAGCAGTAGTCAACATGCATGCCAGTAAAGGCCCAGCAGTAGTCAACATCGGTGCCAGTTAAGGCCCAGCAACATGGAGGCCAGGGCAGGCTTACCAGTAGTCAACATGGATGCCATTTAAGGCCCAGCAACAAGGAGGCAAGGACAGGCACACCAGTAGTCAATATGGATGCCAGTTAAGGCCCAGCAACAAGGAGGCAAGGGCAGGCACACCAGTAGTCAACATGCATGCCAGTTAAGGCCCAGCAGTAGCACACATGGAGGCAAGTGCAGGCACACCAGTAGTCAATATGGATGCCAGTTAAGGCCCAGCAACATGGATGCCAGTAAAGGCCCAGAAGTAGTCAGCATGGATGCCAGTAGAGGCCCAGCAGTAGTCAACATGGGTGCCAGTTAAGGCCCAGCAACATGGAGGCAAGGGCAGGCACACCAGTAGTCAACATAGATGCCAGTAAAGGCCCAGCAACAAGGAGGCAAGGGCAGGCACACCAGTAGTCAACATTGATGCCAGTTAAGGTCCAGCAGTAGTCAACATGGATGCCAGTTAAGGTCCAGCAGTAGCCAACATGGAGGCAAGGGACAGTTGAATGCTGCGCTTGGACACCTTGCTGGAGGGTGTGGAGCATAGTGGAGGTGAAGGGGTTCGTGTAGGGCGGGAGGCCCTCGGGCCTGGGGCCTTGGCGGGGGGACTGACAGAGCCAGCACATGACACAGGGGAAGGAGCAGGTGTGCGACTTGCAGTCACTTAACGGCCTTGGTTCCACTGAGTGGGGTGTTCAGCACTCATATGCCTGCCCATGCTGGTAGTGGTTAGGCTGGTAGTGGTGGCTCACCTGCTGATCCTGGCGTGGCACACGTTGCACAATACAGTCCGTCGGTCATCCGCACTTTCTTTATAAAACCTCTAGACTTGCCCCTGCTTCTCCCTCTGCCCACCCCTCTTCCTCTTCCAACCTGTCCTGCGGGTGAACTTGCCTCCCCCTCAGAAGCACGGTCTTCACTAGGCTTATCCACCCAGCTCGGGTCAGTCACCTCGTCCTCATCCACCAGCTCTTCCTCCATTTCCTCACTCTCCTCCTCACTTTGAGTTACATCCATGACAACAACCTCACTGTCTGACAACCGTGTCTCATCGTCATCATCAGACACTTCTTCCAACCCCGCTTGCAATTCCCCACTCTCATCACCTACTGACTACGTAACCTGCATAGTTTGGGCATCGGGACAGATTAACTGCTCCAGTTGCTCTGACACAGGGAAGGGTCCAAAAAAGAGTTCCTGGGAGCATGGTGGTGGATCTGAATCCCTTCTTTCCCTGGAGGGGCCAGGCTGTGGGGAAGGAGGCTGAGCTAATGGAGCAAGGGTTCCACTCCCTTGGGTAGTGTGGCTGGACTGCGTGGAAGACTGGGTGGTGGATTAGTTACTGGACACATTATCCGCTATCCTCGTGATCACCTGTTCACACTGCTGTGGTTTCAATATCGGTCTACCATGAGACCCCGTAAGTTGGGCAAAGATGCTAGGGAGTGGACGTCTGCATTGTGACACTGCTACCTCCTCAACAGGTGCTGCTGTGTCACCCTGCCCTGAACCATGGCCTCCGGCAACAGCATCACTTGGAACCCCACGCCCACGCCCTCATCCTTGACCCTTACCCCTGGGGTTCACCATTTTATGGACACTGCACAGTTTCAAACTTAGATAGGCCTTGCGTATGAAATACAGAAATCAGGAAAAATACTTGTGCTCCCACTAGTTTAGGGGGGGACCTAGATACACGCTGTGATACCCCCTTACAATGAGCAGTGAAGTTTTATAAAGGCTTACTACAAATCCCAGCAATACAGTGTAGTACTCACTAGGTTAGGGGGGGCTGTACGGTACAATCTGGTAGTGGATGGACCTAGATACACGCTGTGATACCCTCTTACAATGAGCAGTGAAGTTTTATAAAGGTGTACTTCAAATTCCAGCAATACAGTGTAGTACCCACTAGTTTAGGGGGGGCTGTATGGTACTATCTGGTACTGGCTGGACCTAGATACATGCTGTGATACCCCCGTCCAATGAGCAGTGAAGTTCTATGCAGGTGCACTACAAATCCCAGCAATCCAATGTAGTACAGCAGGACCACCAGCCCCAAAATCAAAAAAGAGTACACTGAGCACTTCTTAGGGGTCTGTATGCAACACCTAATGTCCCCTTTCTGCCAGCAGCCAATCACCACAGTGTGCTGGTTAAACAGGGTAGCAGCACTGCAAGTCCCAGCCAGCAGTCTGTAGTAATAATATTAAAAAACAATTTGAAGCCCTGAAAAGGACTGTTTGTTTGTATTGCTAGTATTCCCTGCCTACTGGAACGCTAAATCCTACACTGACACTCTCCCTGAGAAGCAGCAGCTTTGTCCCTAATCTCTCACAGCATGCGTCTGAAGCGAGTACTGCCGGCTGCGCGTTTTATATGGCAGGGTCAACTGATCTGGCCAACCAATCGCTGCTATCGATCCGTGGGTTCAGATTAAAGAGGGTGTACCTGGTGGTACATCCTCGTTAAGATAAAAAGCAGGCACATTACATCAAATTTTCACCTACACTAGTTTCTATATGTGAGGTCCACAGTACTTTGCTAGACTTACATTGGATGCATTCCTGATTCCTAAAGGTAGTCTTCAGTTGACTTATGTGGCTTAAATTAGGCCTTGCTTATTAAAATAATATGTAGGTCGGTCATTTCCTTTTGAAATTACCCCTTTCTGTTTTACTATAGAATGTTGCAGATACTTCATATGAATGTATCCTATTATAGTTTTATAGGTCATAGGCTTGTGAGAAGATAATGCCACCATCCAATGTATGACAAAAGCTGGCCATTGTTTATGGAATATTCATGTGTACGTTGAATAGTAACTTGAGCATGAGCAATTTAATTTACTATTTTCTACGCAGTGCTAGGGCTTAGGTAGTGATACATCCTGCCTCCCTGAAACTACTCACATCTTGAATAAAAGCTTTTTTTTTTATAAAAATAAAAGACATACAAAAGCAAAATATTTTTAGTTCTGAATGCTTTTATTGATATCTATTAAACGGTGCTGCAACTTGGTAGGCAGTCGCCTCAGATTCAGTCGAATCTGTCAGCTTCAATTCATGTTCTAAACTGCTAACACTGTTATATAGCTGTTAGGTGTAGAAGACATATGTTACCTTTATGTGCACCATTCAATATATTCGTTTTCTATCAAGTATCTGAGCAAAAATGCAGTAAAAATGTGATTCTCCTTCCACCATTGTTGTTGTTGCTTTTTTCTATTCAATAACTGTGCCGGGACCCGGGGGGTGGGGGTGGCTTGGGGCTCATCGTGAGAACAGCATGTTTATTGATTGGATAGCTTACCCATATGACTTCCAATTATAAGTACTCAGCTCCCGCTGCTAGTTATTAGATGCCATCTTGAACCTAGTGAGGGAGAGATCTTGAAGTAGGGTCAGTATATAGCCGATATAAGGCAGACGAGACCCCAAAAGCCCTTCTTAGGGCTAATGCACTATACAGCACAGCATATAGCTCCATCTGCAAGTTAATAGGCTGGCTAGCAGCACATCAGCTACCTATTCTTACAGACAGGCAGCTGATAATTGTGTAGAATAGGCTGCAGTAGAACTATTTGCTCCTACATTGTAATTGTCTCAGGACAAAGTGAGGGAGAGATCTTGGAGTAGGGACAATTAGGATTTTAAGTGATTGTAGGCTGGCAAGACCTCAAAAGCCCTTCTTAGCGCTACTACACAGCACAGCATATAGCGCTGCCCATACAGTGAATAGGCTGCCTACCAGCACATCAACAGACAGGCAGCTGATAATTCTGTAGAATACACCTGTGTTGACCTATTTTCTGTTACATTCTAATTGCAGCGGGGCCAGTTTTGGCGCTCTGCGCTACTTATAATAAAAGACTACAAAGAAACTCTGTGTCACGTCCAGGCCACTGTCATACATGAAAGCTGATAATTGTACAGGATACTTCTATGATGACCTAATTGCTGTTACATTTTACTTATAGCAGGGCCAGTTTTGGTGCTCTGCACTACTTATAAAAAATAAATAAATAAATAAATTTGTGTCACACTGTGAGATTACTATAACTAATAAAATTATGCCCTACACTACCTCTGTCCCTTCTCCAGCAGCTCTCCCTGTCTGCTAACAGAAAGAAAGTAAATCAAGCATCAGGTGACCTGGGTCTATATAATCCCAGGTCACCTGATACGGCCGGCCAATCACTGGTAAGCAAGCAGCCAACATGCCTGTGGCATAGCAGAATGTGCCAGCCCCTTCCTTGCATTTGTATTGGCTGATTTAAGCCTCTAAACATGGTGGGAGGAGACTTGCCATTTTGCTCGACTGCCACGCGGTACTTGTTAGAGTACTTTCAAGCTTCCCCATACTCAAGCGAATAGTGAGCTTGAACAAGCATGTTCACTCATCTCTAGTAGCTTTACGATTTATCTGCAAAAAGTTATGGAAGAGACTCAACATCCCATATCATCAACCCATGAATCAGCCCCTATGCCAAACAAAGGTTTTACAGAGGCCTTCAAAACATTCTCAATTTCCCCTGTAAATATACATACACTTATAATACATACATATAACATCACTGTGCACATTACATAAATAAACACAAGGCTGTCCATATTCCTGACCTTTTAGATAAGTTGCTGATATGTAGCCAAAATGTACAGAGAAAACACCCATGGTCGCTATCACTTTTGGTTGGTAAGCATCACAGAGTTTGTTAAAATTCTATTTACATGTACTATTTTACCTTATATTTTGTAGTATTTGTAGTTTTGCAACAGCTGGAGTGCCATAAATTTGATACCCCTGCTGTAGACTATTACAACCAACGTTAGTGCCTCCTTCTGGTGGCAGGAGCTAGGATGATGAGGAAGATGGCAGGGGGGGTGGTGGTGGGGGGTGATGTCATACTTTGTCTAGGGCGGCATCCAAATTCCAAATTCTTCCTCCACCGGTAATCAAATGGCAAGAGTTTGTGATCAGGACAAACCCATACTGTACTTGCTTGAGGTTCGCTCATCTCTAATTATGATCATATGGAATACTTTTTTTTCTTTTAATTTTCCTTTAGTGGTTTGAATCAGTAAATTAGTATGCTATAGAATTTACAGCAGTGAAGATGTTGCTAGGTCTATGTACTACAGTTTCAGTGGCATAAATCACTCTTTATAATGCTACAAACAAGTATAAAACATATTAATTTTGGTAATTGTGCACATTGTAGTAATTGTATACATCTTTGAATGGCATAAATAGACATACAAAGAAGGAGCTGCAGCTTTTCACTAAGCACCCTTTATTCTAACATTTTATTTTCTTAAAACCAATCACACAATGTTACATCCAAGGGAAAGAGCGATCATACTTTATTGTATGTATTACACAATAAGGAGAGGATTCCCTAACATTTTAGCGCATGAATATAAAGTGGTCATGAACTTTATGTCCTATCTATCTAGCTATTGTATATATCGCATGCAATGGATTTTTCCATACAGGTTAGGTACATGAAATACACAGAGCTATATCCTTTGTTGTGTGATATTCTCCTGTCAGTGTCCTACTGTCCTTGAACTAAAGAAAGCCCACATATGATCTGACAAAAGTTGAGTCATTGTCGTTTCTCTGGAGAATTGTTATTTTCTCTGACATACATTTGTCTGGTTCTTGTGGCATATTTAGTGACAGTACTTGCATACAGTAGCATGTGACCAGGGCTCTCTGCATCACAGTGTACTACTCATCAGAAGTGTCACATAGTCAGAACAATTTAATTTAACATGAGGAGAGGTAGAGACTGTAAAAGTGTCAGCCTCTGGAGAGAGTGCTGTCATGCGGTGTCTTCTCTGCTGTTGTCCCAGCTGTTATCTCCTATGCAGAGATAGAAGTTGACAGGTTGCAGGCTTTATTAATACTCCCTCCTCCAGATGGACTTGCCACACTGTCGTATACATATTCCGAAATCCAGAGGATGGGTTAAACTGATTTTATACAAGTCTGCTAGTCAGTTGACCTAAATAACCTAAAACCTGGAATAGGAAACAGTATATAACGGGTACCTATCACTTGTGGTCTGGTCGCATCTTCTGAATGCATCTAAATTATAATGACATGGAGGATACTAAAGAGATTGAATTGTCTCCATTCTGAATATAGTGGGCTGTAAACTGAGGGAAAGACTTTCACACTTCAAGCGGGTGAAGATTTGTAATATTAGGTACCCTTTAAAATTAGAGTAAATACAAACTAGAATAAAAAAAAAAACATAGGTAAATCACATATCACAGAATTTTATTTAGCACCAAAGTCAATGGAAAATGCACCAGTTGTGTAATGTCCCACATAAGAGGCATACAGATTTTAAAAACACAAGCATAAATATGGCCTAGGAGGACACCTTCACATGTGTCTCATTCCGTGACAGCAAAGACATTTTTTTAAGTTGCCTTCAAAAAGGGTTTGCCTTCTATACCTGATAGTTGAGATACTGACCACTACAGCCCCCCTCAAATTAGGATTGGGCAGATTATACAGAAATCACATCAGTAACTTGAACACTGCCTTACAGAACCCCCCTCCAAAAAAATAAAAACAAAAAACATACAGACTTTAAAAATGCTTGCATAATTACAACTAACCCTTTAAGGACCACGGGTTTACATTTACACCCCCGCTGCCTAGGCCTTAAGACAGGAGGGCGTAAATGTACACCCTGCCACAGTCCTGGGCTATGGAGTGGGCTCACGAGCTGAGCTCGTCCCATAGCGGGTGAAAACCAGCTGCTATCTGTGGCTGCCCACCATTAACCCCTTAAACGACGCAATCGGTGACCGGTGCATCTCCGGTCATTTACCGATCACACTACCTGACTGCCGGAGGTCTAATCCTTACCTCCTTGAAGTCCGACCTTCTAGTAGAGTCTGCCACAGGCCACAGGCAGGCTCTATCAGAAGATCGCAGATTACACTGATCAAAAAATGCCTTTAAGAGCAACTTGGGTACCGTCCCTTTAACCCATAGACGACCCTGGGTGTACCCGTACGTCCTGGTTAGCCTAGGGGACTTCTGAACCGCCGTGGTCCCGGGTGCTGCTTGTAGCCCGGGCCAGCGGCTATTAGCCGGCACGGTCCGATCGCCGTGCCCGCTAATTAAGTATTCAGATGCAGCTGTCAAAGTTGATAGCTGCAGCTGAATACTTCTTGCAGCTGGTCGTTAATGGTATAGTGGGGGGAATGGCCCCCCGCGAGCGTTCCCCGTGTCCAGCACTGGCAGGGGTCTGCACTGTAATGGCGCTGATTCCGGCTCGGCACTCGACTGCTTTCGGCTGCAGCAGCCGAAAGCAATCGTGTGCCGATCACATTGATCTATGCAGTATAACTATACTGCATAGATCTCAATGAGAGATCAGTGTACTTATACACAGGGGGCCTATAGTATAAGTGAAAAAAAAAAGAGTTATATTTAATAAAAAGCCCCCTCCCCTAATAAAAGTTTGAATCACCCCCCTTTTCCCATGTTCTAAATAAAAATAAATAAATTAACATGTTTTGTATCGCCGCGTGCATAATCGCCCCAAATATTAATTTATCACATTCCCAATCTCGCACGGTAAACGGCGTAAGCACAAAAAAAGATATTTCCAAAGTGCAAAATTGTGCATTTTTGGTTGCATCAAATCCAGAAAAATTGTAATAAAAAGTCGCATATGCGCAATCAAGGTACCGACAGAAAGTACACATCATGACGCAAAAAATGACACCTCACACAGCCCCATAGACCAAAGGATAAAAGCGTTGTAAACATGGGAATAGAGCGATTTTAAGGAACATATATTTGTTAACAATGGTTTGAATTTTTTAAAAGCCATCAAATAAAATAAAAGTTATACATGTTACATATCATTGTAATCATAACGACTTGAGGAACATATATAACAAATCAGTTTTACCCCAGGGCGACCGGCGTAAAAACAAAACCCCTCCAAATAAAAAAAATGCATATTTTTTTTCCAATTTCACCACACATTTAATTTTTTTCTGCTTTTACTGTGTACTTTATAAAAAAATTCAGTCCGTCATTGCAGAGTACAATTAGTGGCACAAAAAATAAGTGCTCATGTGGGTTTCTAAGTGAAAAAATACAACTGCTATGGCCTTTTAAGCACAAGGAGGATAAAACGAAAAATTTTAAATTGGCCCGATCCATAAAGGGTTAAGAGCGACTTAGGTACAGTCCCTTTAAGAGCAACTTGGGTACCGTCCCTTTAAGAGTAACTTGGGTACCGTCCCTTTAAGAGTGACTTGGGTACCTTTCCTTTAAGAGTGACTTGGGTACCGTACCTTTAAGAGTGACTTGGGTACCGTCCCTTCAAGAACGACTTGGGTACTGTCCCTTTAAGACCGACTTTGGTACCTCTGCTACTTCACTTAGCTCTGCTGTATTATGAGGTTATCGGCTCTGCTACATCACAGACTCAACTCTGCTACTTTACTGACTCATTTCTGCTACTTTACTGACTCAGCTCTGCTACGTAGTACGAGTGTTGGCTCTGCTACACGGCTGCCTTAGCTCTGCTATGTTGTGTGGATGTCAGCTCTGGTACACAGCTGCCTCAGCTCTGCTATGTAGTGCGGGTGTCGGCTCTGCTACATGGCTGGCTCAGCTCTGCTACAAAAACATGGCCACTTTTCCCCCTACTGTTGTCTCCAGTTCAGGTGCAGTTTGCAATTAAGCTCTATTTACTTTAATGGAACTGAGTTTCAAAACCCCACCCAAACTGGAGACAACAGTAGGGGGAAAGTGGCCATGTTTTTGTAGCGCTGGATAACCCCTTTAAGGAAGAGGACAATTTTCATTTTTTCACTTTTGCTTTTTCCTCCTTGTGTTTAACCCCTTAACGACATCGGGCATATATTTACGCCCTGATGCCGGTAAGGACATTCAGAGCGGGGCCGCGCGGCGACCCCGCTCTGAACCGCGGCGGTCCCGGGTGCCGCATGTAGCCCGGGACCGTAGATATTAGCGGGCACGGTCCGATCGCCGTGCCCGCTAATACAGTAATCAGATGCAGCTGTTAAACATGACAGCTGCATCCGATTACCGGATTCAGCTGTTCCCTGGTGTCTAGTGGCGGAGATCGCTCCCCCAGGATGTTATCCTGGAGGAGCGATCTCCGTTTCTGAAGCCGGCCGGGGACCGCTCCAAGATGGCGCCGTCCCCGGCTCGGCACTCGTTTACTTCGGGCTGCATCAGCCGGAAGTAAAGGAGTGCCTATCTCATGGATCTCTGCAGCATATCTATGCTGCAGAGATCTCTATGAGAGATCAAAGCACTTATACTAGAAGTCCCCTAGGGGGGCTTCTAGTAAAAGTAAAAAAAAAACTGTTGTTAATAGTAAAAAGCCCCCTCCCTTAATAAAAGTCTGAATCACCCCCCTTTTCCCAGGTTATAAATAAAAGTAAATAAATAAATAAATAAACAAACATGTTTGCTATCGCCGCGTGCGTAATCGCCCAAACTATTAATTAATCACATTTCTGATCTCGCACGGTAAATGGCGTCAGTGCAAAAAAATCCCAAAGTGCAAAATTGCGCATTTTTGGTTGCATCAAATCCAGAAAAATTGTAATAAAAAGCGATCAAAAAGTCATATATGCACAATCAAGGAACCGATAGAAAGATCACATCATGGCGCAAAAAATGACACCTCACACAGTCCCATAGACCAAAGGATAAAAGCGCTATAAGCCTGGGAATGGAGCGATTTTAAGTGACGTATATTTGTTGACAATGGTTTAAATTTTTTACAAGCCATCAGATACAATATAAGTTATACATGTTACATATCGTTTTAATCGTAACGACTTGAGGAACATATATAACAAGTCAGTTTTACCCCAGGGCGAATGGCGTAAAAACACATTTCCCCCAAATAAAAAAAATGCTTTTTTTTTTCAATTTCACCACACTTTGAATTTTTTTCTGGTTTCGCAGTGTACTTTATGCAAAAATTCAGCCTGTCATTGCAAAGTACAATTAGTGACGCAAAAAATAAGGGCTCATGTGGGTTTCTAGGTGGAAAAATGCAAGTGCTATGACGTATGATATAAAATATGAAAACTGCTAAATTTACCCTTTACTCTTGTGTAGAGAAGTCGTAATGCAAAAAGGGGGTTCACTCTATGTAAGACAGTGGCCTTTCTGGGACACAGCCATGTCATAGAACGGCCGCTCTCTGTGAAGTTCAGCCTGGCTGGTTCTTTTGAATTTACAGGCAGGCACATGGGTGCGCCCGCGTTCCAATTAACCATTGCAGACATGTCAGTTTTTTTGTGCGTCTGCAAGGAATCCAAGTCGGAGTGTATATAGTGTGTATATGCAAAGAACGGGTCAGTGGAGCCCCAGTTGCGAGTCTCAAAACACGGGAATAGCCAGATATCCCTCTCTCCATTTTTTTCACTGATCTCCCTAAGTTCAGTAATTGTGTTTTGTTGGTCTATTTTTCATTGCCCTTGATATCCAGAATCCTTCTCCACACTGATGAGGGGCAAATACCCCGAAACAGCAGTCTGTGGATGGTTGCCTAGCCTTGGTAATCCTTGTCTCATGTCGTTACACGCGCAACAAAGTTAAACTTTGACTTATAAGGGCCACCCTGGTCTTTCCCTATTTAGGTCCCAATGCTCGCAACAGAGCGAGGACCTGAGGGACTACGTGGTTTGATATTTTCCCCACTGGGAGGTACCCCTTGGCAACAGGCTTCCTTCTCTGGAGAGAGGAATATCTGGCTATTTCCGTGTTTTTAGACTTGCAACTGAGGCTCTACGGACCCCTTCTTTGCATATTCAAATTTTGTACGGGGCAATCAGTGGGGACTCTGAAATGAGTACTTCATTGGATTTTTTTCACTGATCTCCCCAAGTTTAGGGATTGTTGTGTTTTGTTGGTCTATACAGTGTGTATACACTCCAGCCGGGGTTCCAAAGAGTTCAAACCAGTTGCCCGCTGTCAGTAAATAAGGGCCATTGATGCAAACCTGAAATGCAAGAACTGGTAAGGCGTATGTTCTAATGCATTCTTAAGGCTTTGATCTCACGTATTGACTAGGCTCATTGTCCGACTTCAAACTTATAAACTTCAGACACTTTTCAAAAGAAAGTCATTTCTTATAATTTGTGCTTCTATCTGGATGTTCTACCATAAAGATGCATCTCCTCACTCTTTAGCTATGTCAGGTGATGTGCTGAATGTGGCAAACTAAAAAGGAAATCAATATTGCCTAATTAACCTTAGAGGACCGAGCCAATTTCAATTTTTGCGTTTTCGTTTTTTCCTCCTTGTGCTTAAAAAGCCATAGCACTTGCATTTTTTCACCTAGAAGCCCACATGAGCCATTATTTTTTGCGCCACTAATTGTACTTTGCAACGACAGGCAGAATTTTTGCATAGAATACACTGCAAAACCAGAAAAAAATTAAAGGTGTGGTGAAATTGTTTTTTTTGTTGTTGTTGTTGTTTTTACGCCATTCACCCTGGGGTAAAACTGTCTTGTTATATATGTTCCTCAAGTAGTTACTATTACAACGATATGTAACTTTTATTTGATGGCTTTTAAAAACATCAAACCTTTTTTAACAAATATATGTTCCTTAACCCTTTCCCGCACGAGGACGTAACTGTACGTCCTCGTGCGAGCGTTCAGAGCGGGGCCGCGCGGCGACCCCGCTCTGAATCGCCGCGGTTCCGGGTGCCTCATGTAGCCCGGAGCCGCGGCTATTAGCGGGCACGGTCCGATCGCCGTGCCTGCTAATAAGGTAATCAGATGCAGCTGTCAAAGATGACAGCTGCATCCGATTACCAGATGCAGCACTTCCCTGGTGTCCGTTACTGCTGCCGGCCGGGGACCGCTCCAAGATGGCGCCATCCCTGGCTCGGCACTCGTTTGTTTTCGGCTGCAGCAGCCGAAAGCAAACGAGTGCCTATCTCATCGGTCTATGCTGTATAACTATATACAGCATGGATCAATGAGTGATCAGTGCACTTATACTAGAAGTCCCCCAGGGGGGCTTCTAGTATAAGGGTAAAAGTAAAAAAAAAAGTCATGTTGTTAATAAAAAGCCCCCTTCCCTAATAAAAGTTAAAAAATAAATAAATAAACAAACATGTTTGCTATTGCCGCGTACGTAATTGCCAAAACTATTAATTAATCACATTCCTGATCTCGCACGGTAAACGGCGTAAGCGCAAAAAAATCCCAAAGTGCAAAATTGCGCATTTTTGGTCGTATGAAATCCAGAAAAGTTGCAATAAAAAGCTATCAAAAAGTCGCATATGCGCAATCAAGGTACCGATAGAAAGAACGCATCATAGCGCAAAAAATGACACCTCACACAGCCCCATAGACCAAAGGATAAAAGCATTATAAGCATGGGAAGGGAGCAATTTTAAAGAACATATATTCGGTAACAATGGTTTGAATTTTTTACAGGCCATCACATAATATAAAAGTTATACATGTTACATATCGTTGTAATCGTAATGACTTGAGGAACGGCGTAAAAACGAAAAAGAAAAAGAATTGTGTTTTTTTTAAAAAATTTCACTGCGCATATAATTTTTTTCTGGTTTCGCAGCATATTTTATGCAATAGTTCAGCCTGTCATTGCAAAGTACAATTAGTGACACAAAAAATAAGTGCTCATGTGGGTCTGTAGGTGTAAAAATGCAAGTGCCATGGCCTTTTAAGCACAAGGAGGAAAAAATGAAAACGCAAAAACGAAAATTAGCCTGGTCCTGAAGGGGTTAAAATCATTCCCAGGCTTATAGCGCTTTTATGCTTTGGTCTATGGGGCTGTGTGAGGTGTCATTTTTTGCACCATGATGTGTACTTTCTATCTGTACCTTGAATGCGCATATGCAACTTTTTTTATTGCTTTTTATTACAATTTTTCTGGATTTGATGCAACAAAAAATGCGCAATTTTGCACTTTGAGATTTTTTTGGGAAAAGGGGGACTTCTAGTATAGCCACATTGATCTCTTATTGAGATCTATGCAGTATAGTAATAATAAATAAAAAAATAGAGTGCAGTTTAGTAATAAGAAAAAAAGAAATAGAGTGCCGAGCCGGGATCAGCACCATTACAGAGCAGACCCTGGCCTGTGCCGGATGCAGGGATCGCCCCTCCGCCATCGCGTCGCAGGGGGGCAATCTGCCCACTAGACCACCAGGAAAGGGCTGCAATAAGTATTCAGATGCAGCTGTCAACTCTGACAGCTGCATCTGAATACTTAATTAGCGGGCAAGGAAATCGGACCCAGGATCGCAGCGGTTCAGAGCGGGGCCGGCGCGGCTCCCCGAGCAACCGCTGGACATACAGGTACGCCCAGGGTCGTCTAGGGGTTAATAAAATTTCTTTTTTTAGGCTTTTCAGAACATACAAACCAAACATGATTTATCATTTTAGTAATTACCTATATACTCTTGAAAGTGACTTCACTAAGCATATTTGCCTTGAAAGTTATCTTTGCTATTAGCTTGCTGAAAGTCTATACTGTTTCCATTGCTCCCTGTATATACAGACTACAGTACTTTTGTAATTATCATTGCTTGTATCTCAACCTTGTTCTTGACCGTTGATCTTTCCTAGTTCCTTAGGATATTGTTTTGCTTGTAATACTTTTTCTCCGGTTTTGTTAGCAATCCAATGATCTTGTATTGTGTTTGAGCCACTGTACTATACTTATTATATAGGGCTCATAACATTCTTTAATTCATTCACCCAAACAGGCTGGGAATGACCCATTGAGGTACTAGGGAATCCTCAGCTTTGCCCGAGCTACAGTGGGCTCCATCGGGGTGGTGTCATCACCTGGCACTAACTACGAAGGCCAATACCTTCAGGGGGACACCTAAGATGGGTATACTATTTGCTGGGAGGGCTAACAAGGGGATTACTTATAGATGGATGCCTACTAAAAGGAGGATACTATCTAATGCGGGGGGTGGGGGGTGGGGGGTGGGGTGTTAACTACATATTACCTACAGGGAGGATGTCTAAGATTGTAGCTATTATATATTAGGGGGCTAACTAATGGGGATTACTCCCTGTGGATGGGACTATCTACTAGGGGAATTACCTACAGGGGGTGCCTATATGGGGAATAGTCCCGACAGGGGCAGAATTACCTAAAAGAGGAGTGCTTACCTGCAAGAGAGACTACCTACAGTATGTGTGTGTGTGTGTGTGTGTGTGTGTGGGGGGGGGAGGGTGTCGGTAGGTTATATGGGGGATTCTGACTGCTGAGGTGCCTACCTGCAAAGAGTACTGTGTATAAGTACTATATGGATGCATAGCTACTGTATGGGGGAATCTAACAGAAATAAATCAAACTACTATATGAGTGTACAGAAGATGCCTATACTATATGTGGGCACAGCGGGTCCTACCTACTTTTTGAGTAACAGTTGGACCTAATTGCTAAATGGGGGCACAAAGGAACCTAACTACTATATGGGGGCACATAGGGGCTTATCTTTTATATGAAGGCACAGATAATGTTTATCTACTATATGAGGTCACAGGTGTGTGTGTGTGGGGTCTTTCAGTGAAGGCATAGAGGGTGCCTTAGTACTATTTGAGGACCTAAATTCTACATGGGGGCACAAAGTGGCACCCACATGTGGAGCAATAGAGATGGAGAGTTTGTATAAAGGTGAGGATGTAGCTGGAGGGAAGAGCCTAAAATATTTGTCTGAAAGATTTTGTGGAGACAAGGCATCACCAGAAGAAGTCTTCATGATGGCTTGGCCAGATGTAGAGCAACTCCGATCAGAGAAGACACATTTTATGCACACTTACATGGTGCCAGAGTCTGTGTATAATTTGAAGCTACCTCTATATGGGTAAGTACTGACCTTTGGTTAGTGGATTTTACTAAGGAAATGTATGAAGACCAGGTGAAAAGGTGAAGACCAGTGGCACCCTAGACTCCGTTCCCATGTGCGGCTTATTATTATCGCTTGCAGCGGATCCACAAGACTCCTGTCATTAGTAACTCTGTGACTATGGAGTGGTGATAATATGTTAACCTAATATAATTTATTTATTTATTCCCTACTAGTAATATTTTGGGGCCACTTCCACACACTGAGCCTCCACAGAAATATTTTTTCTGGTCCTCCACAAAGCTTCCAGAATAGAATGCACCTACCATCACTGCCGACCTTCAATGCATGCTGGGAGTTGTAGCTGCAACTCCCAGTATTTACTGACAGTCTGTAGCCCTTAGAATATGCTGGGACTTGAAGTACAAATGAGCAGTCAAGTCCTCTGATAACCACTGGCGCTGAAGAAGACCTGAATGAACCTGGTTGTGGCTCACAGATTGTAGCACAAATGACTTCACCTTTTTATGTGTTCACCAATTATTTGGAGTTATTCTCTCCTAACCTAAGTACCAGCATACCATGAGAGCTTCATAAGTGTAGGGCATACAGAGTTTTGTAGTTTGAAAGCTTGTTATTTGCAAGAGAGTTGTAGTATCCAGTTGTAGAATCCAGGATAGAACCGGGCCGTCATCTTTCCTAATGTTCCTAAGTTTTTCTTAAATAAAACAAAAATTCCTATTTTTGTATGGCTGCTAAAATGGCACAACTGAAGGGGCACTTCAGTAGCCATTTTTTAAATTTTACAGATGATTTATTATTCTGGTATTTTTTTTTTTTTTACTCCAAAACAGGTGACAATAAAGAACATGATATTTAATGGTTGAAACTGAACTGGTCCCTTAGAAAATCAATTTAGGAAATTTTCATTAAAATCTGCTAATTTGTTGCTAAACTTCTAAGCCCTATAATGTCCCATAATCTTACCAAATGATGCTTACATGAAGAAAACATATTTTAAATGTGAATAATTAGCTTATTTATTTGGAATGACTTAATGACTTTAATGATGGCTAAGGATATCGACCGCTAACAGTTAGACAGCCCTAGGCGGCTTCGGACAACCACGAAGACGGTTCTTGCTCTGTAACAGGTGAAAACACAAAACAAGGACAGACAAATAAACACAATAATTCAGATTCAACAGTCTGGGTCGGCAGTGGCGGGCAGCAAAGGTACAAAATCGTGAGGCAAAGGGAGGGTCAAAAGTTAAGCTGAAAGGTCAAGGCAGGCAGCAGATAGGGAAGTTGAAGATCAAAGCCAAAAGGTCAAAACACAGACAGGTAGAGATGTAACACAGTAAATCACTGAATAGCCAGCAATAGACTTCTGGAATGTCAGACTATTTATAATGGACCATTAGCCCGGTCCAGAGCCTCTTTGGACCGGCCTCCTGAATCCATCTGTGCAAGTAAATTCTGACTGGCAGAGGCACCTGTCAATCAAAAGAAATACAACACCAAACAGCTGAAGAAATCTAGAAGCAGAGTAACTACTTCATTTCCAAAATCCTCACAGGCAAAGCGGGTGGGGAAGAACAAAGAAAGGTCCCTGTTCAAAAAAGGTTCAGGAATCAGCGCCTTCTTCGCTGCACAGCCAGAACTGAGGAGCCAAAAGTAACAATCATGACACTAACATACAGGCACGAAAAAAAAGTAATCTTGTACAAGTTTAAAGCATCAAAAGCTGTAAGCACACAAAGTGAGAGAGGTCAGATTTAAAGAACAAAAAAAGTCCTTAAAGTGTACCTGTTGTTATAACTTTCTATAAATCTTAATCAACAGTAGATGTGATATAAAGCAAGTTTGCCATATACATTCAATATTTTCTTTTTTTGTTATTATGCTGTAAAACAAAGCTGAACTTATCAGAAATCCAACTCCAGTCTCCTGAAGGCAGATTTTCAGACTTGTGGCTGTTTTAAAAAAACAGACTATACACAGGAATTCCGGCCAGTACAAAGAGGCACGGCTCAATGTGTCCATCAATCACATGACTGCCTTCTCTCTGTGAGTGCCCAGATGGCCTGGGATAAACAGGACTTCCTGTATTCTAACTCTTTGAGAAAAAAAAGTCAGAAAACAGGAAGTGCCATGTTTTCCATGATAACTAAAAAAAAAAAAAAGGAATGTAAATTGCAAACTTGCTTTAGGGTATCTTTACGCTTACCGGATCCGCAGCTGATTTTCTGCTGCGGATCTGCAGCGGATCAGCAGCAGATCCGCAGCAGATTTCATTTAAAGAACTGAACACAGCATCAAATCTGCACCATCAAATCTGTTGTGGATCTGCTGCAGATCTGCTGCGGATCCTGTAGGTGTGAACGCACCCTAATATTACATTTACTTTTGGTTTAGATTTTAAAAGTTAAAGTGACAGGTACACTTTAAGGGGTTAATAGTGTATGTAATAATTCCACTATAAAATATCTTTTACAAGTTTAAAAGTTTTTTTTTTAAATTCATTGTTAAAAAATGTTATGCGCACATATAGGACCTCTATAAAAAGTAATGGTACATGGAATTTTTGTAAAATTGTAATTCTTTAATAACCTTGTAGAGGAATAGAAGAATGTAGTTGTATCGTCTTTTGTTTTTAAAGCATTCTGCACTGCTACTGAGCCACAAACTTAATTAGGGTGGCTGGCAAACTTGTTAAATTAGGATGCATTCTTACTCCAGTAGAACTGCTTATTATAAGTGGAACAGATCTATACTCATTCAGCCATAACTCTTTTTTAGGAAGTGCAAAGAGGTAATTAAATGTGGAATTGATGAGCTATCAATGAAGTTCCAGCTCAGTATGTAAGAAACCCGACTGAATAAATAGTCGGGTTTCTTACATACTGAGCTGGAACTTCATTGAGTTCTTCCTATTTTTTCTATTATTAAATTGTTCTCATGATAGAGCACAGTAGAAATGACATATAGATCTATTCCAGTCTGGGAATATTCAGATTACTACTGTATGTTGTAAAAAAGGCAGGTCTTTGAAATGTTATTACAATTATATTTTAAGATGTATTCCCAACATTAAGGGTCAGGGTCAGTTCACACATACAGACTCGCAGCGTAAATCTCGCTGCGAGTCTGTCAGGTCCTGACAGTTTACTGTCACTACATACTCTCAGCTGTCTGAACGTGTATGTAATTCTGCCAGCCCCTTATCCCCTTCTGCTGCCGCCCGCTGTGTCTGTATACAGTACATTACCTCTCCTCGCTGCACGGGTTCCCGGCGTACTGCTCTCCCGCCCGGCCAATCAGTGTGTTGTCCAGCCGCAGCCACTAATTGGTCGGGTGGGAGAGCAGTACGCTGGGACCCCGTTCAGCGAGAAGAGGTAATGTTTACAGAGCAGGAACCGGGCGGCAGCAGAAGGGGTTAAGGGGCCGGCAGAATTACGTACACGTTCAGACAGATGTGAGTATGTAGTGACAGTGAACTGCCAGGACCTGACAGACTCGCAGCGAGATTTACGCTGCGAGTCTGTATGTGTAAACTGACCCTAAAGATGATCCCATATCAAGAGGAAATAATTTGATTGGTGAGGGTAGGACCGCTTGGATTGCTATCAATCCGGAGAAAGGAGCTCTGTTGTCCCCTAAATGAATGGATCAGCAGTGCTCCTACATGGCCAGCATTCAACAAATTCTGTATTGTTCTTCTAAATATAGGCGAGCACTGGTGCTTCATTAGTTGGGGGAGGAATTGATTGTTATTTCCTATAGTGTGAATAAGGGATAACTTTTGATTTTGAGAAGGCCCCTTTAATGCACAACCAGTATTTTGAAGGAGTACTCTGGAAAAAAAAAGAGAATTGTAAACCACTTATATGTAAAATTTTGTTTTATTAGCGGCTGTATGCCCTGCAGGAAGTGGTGTATTCTTTCCAGTCGGACCCAATTCTCTCTGCTGCCACCTCTGTCCATGATAGGAACTATCCAAAGCAGAAGAGGTTTTCTATGGGGATTGGCTACTGCTCTGTACAGTTTCTGTCACAGACAGAGGTGGCAGCAGATGCACAGTCAGACTGAACAGAATATGCCACTTCCTGCAGGACATGCAGCAGCTGATAAATACTTTTGGGCCGCAGCCTATGAGAACCCGCAATGCTATTACTTTTAAAAATACAGTGATATCAAGTCATTGCGCCTGATGGAGGATCTGGTCCCCACAGCTCACAGGCCAGAGGCTAGAAGACAACACAGTGGTTATAATGCCAAGCCAGATGGAAGATATCTAACATAAAAGGGACAATGGAAAACATATCCCCAGCAGATGCCATTTCTAAGTGTTCTCCTTAAAGAGAAAGTCCCAAGAAAATGAATAACAGCAGGCAGGGGGGTGCGAGAAAATAAAAAACAAGTACACTCTCCCCTCCCCGTGACTCCGTTGTGCCGCTCCCAGGTTCCATTGATGAACCCCAGCTGTCATCTTCTCCTGGAAACCAGATACGTCACATACTTGGCTCTTCCAGCTCTAACATCATGGCCCAGCTGAGCGATTTCCTGCTCAGCCAGTCAGTGACTGGGGCGGTACCATGCCCCAGCCATTATCTGGCTGAGCAGGCAATCATTCAGCTGGGTACATGACATTGCAGCTAGGAGAGCTGCAGGACACCGGGAGCTGTGAATGGGATCTGGAGCAGCGATACAGGGCTTGAGGATAGATACATTCACATTGTTAATAGGGATGGTCCGAACCCGCCGAGGTTCGGGTTCGGATGAACCCGAACGCTCGGCATCAGATTCCCGCTGTCTGCCCGCTCCGTGCAGCGGGCGGATACAGCGGGAGGACTGGAAAACTGGGATACAGCCTATGGCTGGAAAACTGGGATACAGCCTATGGCTCTGGCTCTATCCCAGTTTTCCAGGCAGTCCTCCCGCTGGATCCGCCCGCTGCACGGAGCGGACAGACAGCGGGAATCATTACCAAGCTTGGTTCATTACCGAACTCGGTTCGTACCATCCCTAATTGTTAACTATTTTCCAGCACCCCCTTGCCTATCAGCATTTTTTCACTTTTGTGGGACTTCTCCTTTAAAGGGGATAATTTCCCAAATACGAAACACACCAATTTATACTAGACAAACCAATCTCTTACTTGCCACTTGTGATTATTGGAAACACATAACTACCAATCTTATAGTCAGGGAATATACAAGGGGAAAAAAGGATGTGTTCTGCAGAAGATGGTTATAAAGAAGAGTGTAAGATCATTGATCCCCGTTTAAAATGTCAGGGTTATAATGATGGTAAATTAAACAGAGCTAAATCTATTGTTGATAGTCATTCTAGATCCCATGATCTAATAGACAAGAGAAAGAACCAATGCCCAATTAGTTTTATTTCTGCTTCCGTTTTTTCCCCACTCGATATAGAAACAACTTTAACCAGATATGGCAGATCATTCAAAGAAATTTACCCCTTCTATTCCAAGACTCTAGGCTAAGTTTACACTATGTAAAACTACGTCCGTAGTTCTCGCCGCAGAGCTACGGCCGTAGTTTTGAGGAGTTGAACATAGCTTTATTTGCAATGGGATCCCGGCCGAAGCGTACACACATCGTATGCTTTCCGGCCGGGATCCCATACGCCGCCGGAAAAAAACTGACATGTAGGACTGTCAAGAGTTTATACTCCACTGGACAGTGCAGATCGGCATAGGCTTCTACTTATGAAGGAGGTGCATTGGACCTCAAAGTCGTGTGCTACTTGGCCCAGGGGGGCTAAATGAACAAATCAGTTTTAATGTTTGCCTCTGATCCTTGTTACTTTGTTATATTTCCACTGTGACACTTTGTATGTGTTTCAAGTTTGTATCACTTTTTTGCTATATATACACTCCCTCTATGGAGATCAGATGATTCCCCTAGCCGCTCTAGTGGGCGTGAAACAGCTTTGCTGGGGCAGTACACACTATCTACTTCATTTGTCCTCCCTCCCCGTTTGGCAGCATACCTGACATAAAATAAACAAGCTGCCAGATCGGTCAGTGCCCATTCTGTCTGTTCCTTCACCAGTGATATTCTTATCTCCCTCTCTACATGGTGCACAGAGACTGATATAGTGTCTAATGGTGCCGACCTATACGTCTCTCCCTGTCATAATTAATGTTACGTTTTTAAAGCTGGATAATTTCCCTTATGGGATTTTGCTTTCAAGATTGTATGACATTGCATATTTTTGATGATACGGCAAGGACTATATTTAATGTAGGCTGCTTTTTAATCCCACTTTGCCCCTGACCTTTGATCATAAAAGATAAAAACAGTGTAATAGTAGGATTACATATGAACAATATAAGGCTATGTTTACTCACCATCACAATGGCTGCCATTTTTGTTGGACGACCGTCATTTAATGGCAAACAACAGCCGTTACTATAAAATAATGGCCGGCTCTTGGACTTCTAATAAAAATGGCCAGTGTGTAAACAGAACCTAAGGCTATGTTCCCACTACAGGATCATAGTGAGAAATGGTGGCCATCTGTTATTACTGATGGCTGCAATCAATGATTATACCATTATTTGTGGCCATCAATATTCACACAGACAAGGAATAAATATCCCACAACCTATTTACTGGTTATTTAGGACACATAGTGGGACACTGCATTACAACAATAAATAAATAAATGAAAGATAATGACACGTATATTACATAGTTCCTACTAAACAGTTAGAAGAAGGCTAAAGAAAGTTTGCAATAAGGGAATAAAACAACTCATATGCTAATGTTCTTCAGGTTACAGTTACTGACCTAGTATATATTAAAATATTGTCATATGTGCACATTTTACCTAAAATTCAAGCAAACTGATAAAACCAGGACAGATGGCAGTTCTCATCTTGTCCCTCAGTGAACAGATGCTCTTGCAAAGAATCTACCAGCTTCAATGGATACAAATGCTTTCTGTAAAACTATTTATTTTCTTACCCAATTTTGCATCTGCTGAATTGGTTTTACAACTCCTAATCCACCCAAATAACACATGCTGCCATTCAGTATAGCTCAAAGTTCTTCAGTGCTGTGACTAGACTAGAAAAGCTCAAGCTGAAATAAATTTGTCTGTTTTAGATCTACGCATTTATCCTTTCTTCTGTATTTGCAACATTTTTTCAATGCTGAATGCATATTACAGGCATGCTAAGCAATCAACAAGGCAAATGTAACATTATTCAGTTAAATAATAAAGATTTAGATATTTTTACTTTTACGTATATTAAGGGGCTTTTTAAGGGGGTTGATGTTGTGATATACTGTATATGATGTATGTGTTGAAGTTCATACTGTATGTAAAAATTTAATAAGGATTTGAAATAAAGAAAAAAAAATGATACATGATCCTGTAGTTGCAATTCTGCTATGTTTATATACATAAAATGTGCCATTAACCCTTTGAGGACCAGGCCCAAAATGACCCAGTGGACCGCGCAAATTTTGATCTTAGTGTTTCCGTTTTTCCCTCCTCCCCTTCTAAGAGCTCTAGCACTCTCAGTTTTCTATCTACAAGCCATGTAAGTGCTTGTTTTTTACAGGAATAGTTGTACTTTGTAATGGCGTCATTCATTTTACCATAACATGTATGATGGAATCCCAAATATATTATTTATGAAGATATAAATAGGTGAAATCGTAAATAAGAATGCAATATGGTAACGTTTGGGGGGTTCCTGTGTCTACGTAATGCACTATATGGTAAAAGCGACATGATACCATTACTCTATAGGTCAGTACGAACACAACCATATGCAGGTTTACGCAGATTCTCTAATGTTATATATTTTTTTTAATTGAAATCCTTTTTTTTGGCAATTAATTATAAATAAAATGGGACTATTGTGACGCTTATAACGGTTTTATTTTTTCACCTACGGGGCTGTATGGGGTGTCATTTTTTCCGCCATGATCTCTAGTTTTTATTAATACCATATTTGTGAAGATCGGACGTTTTGATCACTTTTTATTAATTTTTTTATATATATAATGTAACATAAAATCGGTAATCCGCGCACTTTTTTCCCTCTTTTTGTGTACACCGTTTACCGTTCGCAATGACGCTTGTTATATTTTAATAGATCGGACAATTACGCACGCTACGGTATATTATATGTTTATCTATTTATTTATTTTTATATGTTTTATTTATATAATGGGAAAGGGGGGTGATTTCAACTTTTATTGGGGGAGGGGTTTTGGGGTAGTGTGTTAGTGTTTTTAACTTTTTTTTTTTTACACATTTGAAGTCCCTTTGGGGGACTTTTACATTCACTACTTGGATTTTTACACTGATGAATGCTATGCCATAGGCATAGCATTGATCAGTGTTATCGGCGCTCTGCTCATTGAGCCTGCCTGTGCAGGCTCAGTGACCAGAGCGCCGATCGGACCGCACGGAGGCAGGTGAGAGAGCTCCGGCGGCCCGTTTTACCGATCGGGACCCCCGCAGTCACACTGCGGGGGTCCCGATCGGTAGGTGACAGGGGACTCCCCCTGTCACTTACACTTAAACGCCGCGGTCGCGCCGCGATCGCGGCGTTTAAGGAGTTAATGACACGCGGCAGCGCGATCGCTGCAGCGTGTCATTACTGGTGGGGTCCCGGCTGCTGATTGCAGCCGGCCCCCACCTGCTATGGAGCGCGCTCCGCTCCGGAGCGCGCTTCATAGCGGGAGAAACACCCAGGGCGTACAGTTACGCCCTAGGTCGTCTGGGGACAGACTTCCATGGCGTAACTATACGCCCTGGGTCGTCTAAGGGTTAACCCCTTAAGGACAGAGCCTTAAATGGCCTTAATGACAGAGACAAATTTTATGAATATGACCAGTGTCACTTTATTCATTAATAACTTCGGGATGCTTTTACCTATCCGGCTGATTCTGAGATTGTTTTCTCGTGACATATTGTACTTTACATTTCTGGTAAATTGGAGTCGATACTCATAACAAATCTTTATGAAAAAAACGTGAAAAATGTGAAAAAATGCATTTTTCCAACTTTGAAACTTTTTTGCGTATACAGAAAGTGGTTATACCACATAAATTATATATTAAATAGCATTAGCAACATGTCTACTTTATGTTGGCGGCATTTATTAAACTATCTTTCATTTTTTTTAGACGATAGGAAGCTTAAAACATTAGCAGCAAATTTCCAAATTTTCAGTAAAATTTCAAAATCTGATATTTTTAGGGACCTGTTCAGGTTTAAAGTGTATTTGAGGGGCCTGTATGTTAGAAAGCCCCACAAAGCACCCCATTTCAGAAACTGCACCCCCCAAACTCTGCAAAAGCATATCCAGAAAGTGTTTTAACCCTTTAGGGGAGTCACAGAAATAAAAGCTAAGTGTGTAAGGAATTTGAAAATTTAAATTTTCTGTGCAGAGATTTTATTGTAATCCAATATTTTTCATAATTATAAACCTATTACCAGAGAAATGCACCCCAATAATTATTGTCCCGTTTCTGCAGTTTATAGAAATACCCCATATGTGACCCTATTGCGCTATTTGACGCAACCACAAGCCTCAGATATAAAGGAGCGCCTAGTGAATTTCAACGCCTCCGTTATATTTGGTCATTTTTGACTGTACCACTTCAGGTTGGCAGAGGCTCTGGGGTGCCAAAACCTAAAAAACACCCCTAAAAGGACACCATTTAGAAAACTACACCCCTCAAGGAATGTAACAAGGGGTGTGGTGAGCATCTGGACCCCATCCATAGGTGCTTCACAGATTTTCCGAACAATATGGCGTGAAAAAAGAAAAATTAATTTTTTACACTAAAACGTTGTTCTAGCCTTCAATTTTTCATTTTCTTAAAGGGATAAGAGGCAAAAAAAGACACAAAATGTGTAGCGCAGTTTCTCCCGAGTACGGAAATACCCCACATGTGGCGATAAATTGCCAAGGGGGCGCAGGACGAGCCTCCAAAGGGAAGGAGCGCCAATTGGCTTTTGGAAGCTGAATTTCACTGATTAGGATTTCAAGGGCCATGTCGCATTTACAGAGCCCTTGTGCTGCCAAGACACTGGAAACCCCCCACAAGTGACCCCAATCGGGAAACTACACCCCTCAAGGAATCTAACAAGGGGGGCAGTGAGCATATGGACCCCACTGGTGATGGGCACAAATGTGGAACAATGTGATGTAAAAGTAAAAAATTTCATTTTTTCACTTTCATGGCACAAATGTGCCCGTCATCAAGGGGTCCATATCCTCACTGCACCCCTTGTTAGATTCCTTGAGGGGTGCAGTTTCCAGAATGGGGTCACTTGTGGGGGGTTTCCAGTGTTTTGGCAGCACGAGGGCTCTGTAAATGCGACATGGCGTTCATCATCCATTCTAGCCAAATCCAACCTCCAAAATCCAAATGGCGCTCCTTCCCTTGGGAGGCTTGCCCTGCGCCCACATGGCGCTTTATGTCCACATGTAGGGTATTTACGGACTCGGGGGAAATTGCTCTACACATTTTGTTTTTTTCCCCCTCTTTTAACCCCTTGTGAAAATGATAAATTCAAGGCTAAACCAACATTATAGTGTAAAAAATGTAATATTTCATTTTCACGCCACATTGTTCCACATTTGTGCCCGTCACCAGTGGGGTCCATATGCTCACTACACCCCTTGTTACATTCCCTGAGGGGTGCAGTTTCCATAATGGGGTCACTTGTGGGGGGTTTCAACTGTCTTGGCAACACAGGGGCCTTTTTAATGCAACATGGCCCCTCGAAATCCATTCCATCCAAATCCAGCCTTCAAAAACCAAATGGTGCTCCGTCCCTTCGGAGGCTTACCCTGCACCCGCATGGCGCTTTATGTACACATGTGGGGTATTTCCGTACTCAGGGGAAATTGCGCTACACATTAAATGTTTTTTTTTTATCTTTTAACCCCTTGTGAAAATGAAAAAATCATGACAAGATTAATGATTTAGAGTATAAATTTTACAAAAATTACACTAAATGTTGGTCTAGCCTTGATTTTTTTCCATTTCCACAAGGGGTTAAAAAAGAAAATGAACACAAAACGTGTAGGGTAGTTTCCCCTGAGTAAGAAAATACCCCACATGTGGGCATAATGTGCCATATGGGCACAGGGCAAGCCACCAAAGGGACAGAGCGCCATTTAGAGGCTGGAATGGAGGATGGAGGCCATGTCGCAATTACAAAGCTTCTGTGCTGCCAGGACAGTAGAAACCCCCAACAAGTGACCCCATTCTGGAAACTACACCCCATAAGGAATCTAACAAGGGGTGCAGTGAGGATATGGACCCCACTGGTGACGGGCACTTACGTAGAACATGTGGCGAGAAAATAAAAAATACAATTTTTTTCATTTTCACGTCCCAAATGTGGCCGTCACCAGGGGGCCATATCCCCGCTGCCCCCCTTGTTAGATTTCTTATGGGGTGTAGTTTCCAGAATGTGGTCACTTGTGGGGGGTTTCTACTGTCCTGGCCGCACAGAGGCTTTGTAATTGCATCATGGCATGCCTCTAATGGGAATGGTGGCCATACCTACTTAGCTGGGGAAAAGGGACAATTCTAATTTATTTGGGGGTATTAGACCAATTATTAGTTTATAAGATTGAAAATGACAGGTGTCCATCAAACTCAACCTGTGTTGATCCAGAGGAAGGCAAAAACCCCTCGTGAGGCAGACGACAGTAGCCTCATCACAGGGGAAAAATTCCTTCCCGACTCCATAATGGCGATCAGAATAATCCCTGGATCAACGTGACCCCTGAAATAGGAATAAGGGATGGAATTTAGAAAATGTAGAACCCCAATGACGTGTGGTACGCCTTGAAGCGATCCAGTATGCAGAGGCCGGGGGGATCAGGACAGGTGGCACACTGGTAAATGGTGTCCTTCCTGATCCCCCTGTTACGCCACACTCTGCACTTCTTCTGGGGTCTCCTGTTTTCCAGTGTGGGGGACGTCACCTGGAAAATGTTGCCCTGGTGCGATACGGGGTCCTTCATATCCAGAAGCGCTGGGTCCGCTCCATGGCTGCTAAATATTAGGGCTCTATTACTACTTCTGATATGTTCGGATCGTGCCGCAAGCTACAGTAGCTCAGGCAGCGAGGGACCGGAAGAGGGGGTGCTGGTATAAAAGTTATCCCCGTACAGGTGGTAACCTTTATCCAGCAGTGGGAAGATCAGTTCCCGGACGATCTTCCCACTTGTTCCGAGGATGGGGGGGGGGGGAGGCGGCATCTGGGGGCTGCATTCGGGTGTCCCTTCCTACATACATAAAGGTACGTGCACACTGTGGAATCGCGACAGATAACCCTTCGTGCATTCCGCAGTTGGCACCCGCCGGCGGACTGATGCAGGCGCACGTCTCCACACGTGTCATAGACTCCATTCTATGCATGGGCGGATTCCGCTCTCCATCCAACGTGTTCATTCTTTGGACGGACGATGGAATCCGCCCATGCATAACATGGAGTCTATGACACGGGCGGAGACGCGCGCCCGCATCAGTCCGCCGGTGGGTGCCAGCTGCGGAATGCACGAAGGGTTATCCTTCGCCATTTTGCAGTGTGCACGTACCCTTAAATCTGTAAGTGTACCCTGAGGTACTCTCACAGAGTTTGTAGAATTTCACTCCATACCGTCATCTCTTATTGGGAAGGTACTGGCAGAAAAGACGTGTCTGGGGGGCAGCGTACGCTACGCTACCCCCAGACACGTCACCGGATGATGAGGAGGATGAGGATGAATGGAGGAAAGAAGGATCCCCCCATTCATCCTCACTGGCTGTTTCGGTGTCGGAGGCAATAACGTATCCCTCTGACGCCGAAAACACCCTGGGGGCCATCTTTATACGGAGATTGGTATATGGGGTATGTAGTGGTGTAGTGTCAAACTTTATTCAATGTAGTGTGGTGTAATGTAGTGTTTTTTACGTGTTTTTTTACAGTAAGTATAAAAAAAACAACCTACGCCAACAAAGGAGTTGCTGATAAATGCCACACTTATGTGCGGCACTTATAAGCAGACCGTGGCAGTAGAATATAGAAAAAAACACCCTACGCCAAAAAGGAGGAGTTGCTGATTAGCAGCGCACTTTCGTGATCAACACTCAGCAGCGATAGGGTGCAGAAAATAGAAAAAAAAAATTTGAAAAAAAAACCAAAAACTTTTTCTACATTCTGAACATCCCTGTAGCTGCTGATAAGTGTATTACACATATCAGCCGCTAGAGGGCAGCAGAGCGCAAAATACGGAAAAAGCCGACGCTGGAGCCGAAAATAGCCGAGAGAAGCCGAACGTGACGTCACGGAGGAAGCCGAAGACCCGAACTAACATGAGGACGCCGCGAACCCGGAAGACGCCGATCAGGAGCCCGGGACAGGTGAGTAATGTACAAATACTTGCTCTGGACCCCTCGGCTACCTAGCTGAGGGGTCCAGGGCAGGTATTTACTATTTTGTGGGACTCTGATCGCCGTGCCACCAGCACGGTACCGGACAGCTGTTCACGGCGATCGGGCCGGTGGCACGGTGACCACCATTACTTTTTACAGTAACAGCGTTCGGTGCCGTCCTCGGACAGCACCGACCGCCATTTTTTTCCGGGTCATCGGGTCACCGATGACCCGGAAAGGTTCCGATCGCCGCTATTGGCTGATCTGAATTGATCAGCCTATAGCGGCGATCGTAAGCACGGGGGTGTTAACCACCCCCCGTGCCGTGAAGCTATGATGGCCTGCTATGATTTATAGCAGGCCATCTTCCCCGATCGCTGTGTGCGAACAGGCAGCGATCGGGGAAACATCGAGCGTACGTATACGCCCGTTTGCGTTAAAGCCCACCCTGCGGGGGTGTATACGTACGCCCAATGTCGTTAAGGGGTTAAAACCCCCCTGAACATCACCTGGGATACTTAAAGGGGTATTTCACTGAAACATTTTTTTATCCTATTAAAAAGATTAGCACAAGCTATGAGAGTTGGTAATATATAATATTAACCCCTTGCCTCTGCAGCCTCTTTTGGCCTTAATGCCCAGGGCCTATTTTTCAAATCTGATCTGTCTGTATTTATGTAGTGATAACTCTGCGGTGCTTTTAACTATCACGGTTATTCTGAAACAGTTTTTTTTAGTGACATTCCACTTTATGTTTGTGGTATCCTTTGGTTTATACACTCAGTAGTTTTTGTAAAAAAAACACATTAGCGCAAAAAATTGAAAACTTTACATTTCTTTATATTCAAAATTCTCTCTTTCTAAGAAAGATAGTCATGCCACATAAACTAGTTATTACTGCAACACCTACAACATGATGAACTCACTATTTATTCCCCTTATTCCAATATTTCTAGAAATCCCCCATATGTGGCCACAGTGCGTCACCTGACTCAACCACAGGCCTCAGACATGACAGAGGCCTGGGGGATTTTGGGGCCTTTTTTTTCAGTTTTTTTTTTTAAACTATTATACCATGTCAAAGAGGCCTTGCGGTGCCAAAATATTTGTGTAAGACAAGTTGCCATTTCCATGACACATGACACCCTGATAATTTTTTATTGAAATTTTTATTAGGTGGTACGAATTTAAAACACAATTTAGCAGCTGTTTTTCACCATTTTTTTGTACGCCGTTTACTATACATTACATATTACATGTTATCATTATTCGTCAGGTAGGTACGATTACAGTGAGATCCATTTTATATAGCTTTTGTTATAGTTTATGGCATTTATACCATAAATCTGTTCTCATATTTATATAATGCATTACTGTAGTGCATTATCTAGAGAATGAGCTGTAAGCATTACAGCTGACAGCTCATTTAAACGATCAGACCCCTCACTCAGTGCAGGGGCCTGATTGTTATACCACAGCAGCCCAGACGCATTGGGCAGCATCTGGGTTGCTATGGTTAACCCCCCCCCCCACTGCTCACACGGCTCCCGGGGGGATCGGAATGAGCGGGTCTCCCTCCGGATTCCCCATAGACGCTGCGGTCTCACGGATCCCCTTCAGGCAAGGGTTAACCGTTCTGCAGTGTTCAAGTGGTTTTCCAGAAACTCACCCCACTTCAGTGAAGTAAAGTCCTCCTCTGGCTGTCCACTCTCTCTCCCTCCTCTTCTTTTCCTCCCTCCCATGGTGTCAGCACCCACATGGTTAAGAGGTGGGCCTGGCCTAGTACAAGCAGGCCAAGCCCATGCTTCTAATATTTTAATAAGATTTTGGGAGTTTAAGAATTTCAGTTCTTGGTGGGAAATCCCCTTTAAGATCATAGCTAGGTACATACTTAGAATTGTAATGATACAATACCACAGGAAAAACAATTCTGTGATATTATAAAGTAATAGATGTAATTATAAAGAGATGAGAGTACAGTTTAGAAGCATATTATTTCATTTGTTTGTTAAAGTAATTGTATTCCTTGACAAATAGCCTTGGAATTTGTTCTTTTGTTGCGAAACAGCTGCAAAGAGCAAACGCACATTGAAAATTATTTAAAAGTGTATCCAAGTAAATGAAGATAAATGATTGCCTAATGAGAAGTTTTAGAACATTAAAATATATGTTTTCATGGAAACATACCTTATCATTTCCAGCTCTTAATGCTGTCAGTGAAATGGGGAATTCTTGTTCACATAAGTTGAACACCAGACTGTTAAATTTTACACTTAGTACTGTACACTTAGGTTTCCAGATTACTGTACACTTAGGTAAGTTACTGCCGACACAATAAAGTATATTCCAACTAAAATCAATATAGCAGAACGGCACCTGGCAGATTTTGTTGACATATGTACCTGTCACAGATGTATCTAACTCTACCTATTACCAGGTGCTAGCTAATTCTAAGCAAGCACTGCAATAATTGTCACAGTTCATTAACACTATATATATATCCACTTCCTCCTGAGCATATTCCTCATACTAGCCATGCTGTGTGAGCATTGTATATACATACCACAGTGTTGTATCTTACTCTGCGTGAGCTCTGGGAGCTTTATACATCTATATCATTTGTTCTGAGTGTTGTACCCTTGCGTATGTCATGCTGTCAGCTGATCCTGCATGAAAGCTACTGTTTACATTTACTACACTAATGTTGTGGATACTTATCAATTCACATTAATTTGTACATCACATAGTGTCAGCTATTACATTTGTTCTAAGTGTAACCCATACCATCTTGTATATTATGTGGTGCCAGCTTTTCTTCGGCTTTGAGTCCATCCTCTGATCTTGTACTGATATTGGCTGCTCACCCTTAGGAGCGGGCTACCAATTTAAAATGCATGGATAAGTCCCTCCAACATCATTGCCTTGCATATATGTAATAGATTTTTCAGATACAGTATGTGGCTATGTTCACACAATGTCCCAAAAAGTAAAAAAAAGCCCATATTTTTGTGTTAAAAAAGACGCCCGTTATTGCATCATTTTAAGGCTATGTTCACACAATGTCAAAGATATTGAAAAGGCGGGCGATTTTCATATATAAAAAAAATGGCAGAGATTTAACTGACTGCAATGGCAATGCACTGAAGTCAATGGGAAGACTGACGTCCAATGCACACAATGTATTGAATAACGGATGTTCTTGCCGCGGGCGTCAAAATAATGAACATGATCATTATTTTGGGACGTCTTTTGCAAACAGCGGACGTTTTTTATAAGTTCACACACAGTTTTTCTTTTGTCACCATTCTTTCTCAGTTTTTACTATTAAATTCAATGGACTTTTCAATTTAAACCACACCCAAAGTCCAATTAGTAACCCCAAACTAAAATAATGTGCAAACACCAGTCATTGCACTAAGGGGAGGCAAGGCTGCTAAATGACATTTGTTATTTAGCCTCAAAATAACGGACATAATTTTAAACAGAGCTGAAAACATGTGAACATAGCCTAAGTGGGTTGACCAAAATGCATTGAAGTCTATGGAATAACGGACTTCTTTTTCACACATTGTATTTAATGCGACCGCCTAAAAAGACATCAATCATTCAATACAGTGAGTGAAAAAGACGTCCATTATTCCATAGACTTCAATGCATTTTAAGTCAATTAAAATGATGCAATAACAGACGTCTTTTTAAGCACAAAAAGCAGACGCCTTTTCCCTTTTTTGGACGTTGCGTGAACATAGCCTTTACTAGATGTAACTCCTGGAGTAGTGGATCCACTGGACCGTCACCAGCGATGGCACTAACCTCACCAGGGAGCGGAGTCTAAGGGGCCGCTGGTTTTCACCAGAGCCCGCCGCAAGGCGGGATGGACTTGCTGCGGTAGGCAACCCCCAGGTCGCTACCCCTGGCTTGGTTGCTAGTGACGGCGGGCGAGGCGTGGCAGGAGCAGTAGGCAGGAGATGGTGCTGGCAGAGGCCTGTAGGCGTAACCGCAGGAGTCAGGCTGAACACAGGAGCAATGGTGTGACAGGGGAGCAGGAACCAGGAACAAGGACTAGGGACTAGGTCGCGGATAGCAATCAGGAACAACAGGGAGCTGGGCCAAACGCTATGGGAAGCAAGTAGAGGCTCCAACACCTGGAAGGGGGCAGAGCTGGAACTTATAGGGGAGTGATTGACATGTGGATCAATTAGGAGCGCACTGCCCCTTTAAATCTGAGACAGCCGGCGCGTGCGCCCTAGGAGGCGGGGACGCGCGCGCCGGCCGGCACAGTGAGAGACAGGAGCGGAGGAGAGGTGAGGCGCCCCCAGGGGACGAACTAGCAGCAGCGCCGGGTCCCTGCACAAGGACCCCGGCGACTGCATGGGGCAGGAGGAGGTCGCGGCGGCGGCCCGGAACACGGGACGGCGCCGCGGCCGTGACAGTACCCCCCCCCCCCCTTTGTCCTCCCCCCCTTTCTTGCCTGCAGATGGAGGCAAATCAGTGATGAAGTCCATCCCTATGTGGTGCCAGGGAAGGTCTGGAACTGGCAAGGGCTGTAATAGGCCAGCAGGCCTTAGTCGGGAGGACTTGTTTTTGGCACAGGTGGTACAGGAAGCCACAAAGTCCTTGACATCTTGGAATAGACTGGACCACCAGTAGCGGTGGGAGATCCGTTGCTCGGTCTTTTGGACTCCAGGGTGCCCGGCCTCCAATGAGGAATGTCCCCACTTCAAAATCCTGGTTGATTTTGCGCAGGGTGAACATGGGTCTTTCCGGGGGTATTCTCTGAAGAGTAGAGGTGGCGACTGGCACTAGGCGATCGGGAGGTATAATGTGGCGAGAGGATGTGGATTTGTGGATGAAATCCTTCTGTAAGTTCTCCCGGATGTAGGAGGACATGGCCTCAGTCTCGGGTACGGAGAGAGGGTACACCCGACCTTGTGGAGAAGGAGTACCAGGAAGGAGGTCTTTGGGACAATCGTACGCCCGGTGAGATGGTAGAGAGTCTGCCTCCTCAGCAGAGAAGGCATCCGCCAAGTCTTGGTCTTCCGCCGGTAGGCCGGATAGAGGCTTGGCGGGGTCAGATGACCACATAGAGTACTTGGTCTGAGGTGACTTGAGACACTGGTTGGAACAGTCCTGACCCCAACTGAGAATCGCCCCGGTTCTCCAGTCCAGCTTAGGGGCATGTAATTGCAGCCAAGGAAGTCCCAGGAGGATGGCGGGAGAAGAATGGGGCAGGACGTAGAAGGATATCTTTTCCTGATGTAAAGGACCCACCTGGAGGACTAGAGGTGCGGTCTGGTAGTACACATGGTCGGTAAGAATCCCGCCCGTGACCGAGGAGATAGTCAGGGGCCTGGCTAGTTGGGTCACGGGTAGCCGCCATCTTTGGACCAATGTTGCCGCAATAAAACTGCCTGCTGACCCAGAATCGAGAAAGGCAGTAGTCTGGTGATTTTGTCCTGAGGGTGTCTGGATGGAAACCGGCATAGACAAACTTGGAGAGGTGGCATTCACACCTAGGGACACCTGTCCCACCGGACCTAGGTGCGAGCATTTCCCGAACGCTTGAGGACGTTGGGGACATCTCTGCCGAAAGTGATCAGGGCCACCGCAGTAGAGGCAGAGATTCAGCTCCAGCCGACGATTTCTCTCATCAGGCGTCAGGCGAGCTCGTTCCACCTGCATAGGAACCTCAGGAGAGGGCTGGGACACCCGAATGTCAGGATTCTGGAAGACCGGAGCCAGCCAGCTGGTGATGGCGACGGGACAGGCTTAGTCGTTGTTCATGCCGAACCTCCTCCTCCCTCTCCGAAAAACGAGTATCAACTCTGGTGGCCAGTAGTATGAGTTCGTTCAGGGAGGTAGGTAGGTCTCGGGCGGAAAGCACGTCTCTCACCCGACTGGACAGGCCCTTTTTAAAGGTGGCAATTAGAGCGGCCTCATTCCAGTCTAGTTCTGCTGCCAGGGTGCGAAATTGGATGGCATAGTCGCCAACGGAGGAATTCCCTTGTGAGAGATTAAGTAGAGCAGTCTCAGCCGAAGAAGCACGGGCAGGTTCCTCAAAGACGGAGCGAAACTCGGCCAGAAAGGTTCGGAGATTGGCAGCAGTAGGGTCATCTCGATCCCAGAGAGGCGTGGCCCAAGCCAGAGTTCTACCATCCAATAGGATGATGATGAAAGCCACTTTAGAGCGCTCGGTGAGAAACTGACTACTTAAAAGTTCAATATACATGGTGCACTGAGTCAGGAATCCCCTGCACAACTTGGGGTCACCACCGTATTTGCTCGGGAGAGCCAGTTGTAGTTTCGAAGAGACAGCAGTAGGTGGTGAACGCTGAGCAGTAGTATGCTGCTGTAAGGCGGCAGTGAGTTGCTGGATCTGCTGCGACTGTTGCTGGATCTGTAGGGCCTGTTGAGCGACCACTCTGGCTACGTCACGGATGTCAGGCACCTCGCCGGGATCCATGGTTGGAGCCTACTGTAACGCCTGGAGTAGTGGATCCACTGGACCGTCACTAGCGATGGCACTAACCTCACCAGGGAGCGGAGTCTAAGGGGCCGCTGGTTTTCACCAGAGCCCGCCGCAAGGCGGGATGGACTTGCTGCGGCAGGCGACCCCCAGGTCGCTACCCCTGGCTTGGTTGCTAGTGATGGCGGGCGAGGCGTGGCAGGAGCAGTAGGCAGGAGATGGTGCTGGCAGAGGCCAGTAGGCGTAACCGCAGGAGTCAGGCTGAACACAGGAGCAATGGTGTGACAGGGGAGCAGGAACCAGGAACAAGGACTAGGGACCAGGTAGCGGATAGGAATCAGGAACAACAGGGAGCTGGGCCAAACGCTATGGGAAGCAAGTAGAGGCTCCAACACCTGGAAGGGGGCAGAGCTGGAACTTATAGGGGAGTGATTGACATGTGGATCAATTAGGAGCGCACTGCCCCTTTAAATCTGAGACAGCCGGCGCGCGCACGCGCCCTAGGAGGCGGGGACGCGCACGCCGGCCGGCACAGTGAGAGACAGGAGCGGAGGAGAGGTGAGGCGCCCCCAGGGGCCGAACTAGCAGCAGCGCCGGGTCCCTGCACAAGGACCCCGGCGGCTGCATGGGGCAGGAGGAGGTCGCGGCGGCGGCCCGGAACACGGGACGCCGCCGCGGCCGTGACACTAGACTACCCGTGTATTTTATTTTACTGCTTTGCATCCTAGTGAGTTCAGCCAACATATAGAGAGACAGCTAGCCATTTAGCAATACATTGTAAGGCCTCATTCACACCTCTGTGTCAATTTTTACTGTCCTGATCAGGAGGCCTTAAAAGGCTTCAGAAAAGCATCAGGATTTCCTGACAGTAATCAGTTTTTACCCTCAGGAAACCATCAGGATACAATCAGGAAATGCCTTCAGGATTTCCTTAACCTTCTAGTGTATTATGTCACTGTATCCCCCTAGTGTACTGTCCTACTGTCTCCCCTTCATGTACTGTGCCACCCTCTACCCTGTGTACCATGATATCCTCTCCCTCCTGTGTACCGTACCACCCTCTCCCCCAGTGAAGCATGCTATCCTCTTTCCCTTTTGTACCATGCCATCCTCTCCCTCTCTTGTACTGTGTCATCTTCCAATCTCTTGCAGAACTACAACTCCCATTATGTGATGTAGTTCTGCATATTACCCCACACAATGATGGGAGATGTAGTCTTGCATATTACACACAGAATGCTTGGAAATATAGTTGTACTGTGCCACCCCCTCCATACTGTGTCATCCTCTAATCTGTTGCAGAACTACAACCCCCATTATGAACTGCCAGTAGGGCATGATGAGAGTTGTATTTATTTATGTCCATCCTGTATGTCCATCTTACTGCCCATCTAGTGTTACATTGCCCCTTGATTCATCGATTTTTTTCACTCCTACACTTGGGTACACACTAAACACAGTAATCTATACAAATCACTAAGGACCTCTAAGTGTAGGCACAATATTTGGTTTTGAGTGGTGGTGCTGGTTTCAAAGGAATGTGTATGTACTACTAGTGTATTAATTGGTTATAGTGGTGTTCACTGGTTGATCAGTTGTGAAACAGTGGAAGTGACATTGCCTTTTTATTACATAAATGCGTTTGTATATTTTATTTCCCTTATGTACATTTCCTCTTTCTGTGCAATATACCTAAAATATACCCAAATATGCCTAAAAGTGCTGAACTCCTCATGTTTGTTTGAGTTGTCATAATTACCATTCACAAAATGAACAAATGAGTTCTATATTGCACAGGCGGAACAATTCATGGGATGTTTCCAGGACACAGCTGTAGAAGAGATTCTAGGGATTCTAAAGCTTTAACAATATATTTTCCAGGTAATTTGTTGGGTGAATAATGTAGCAGGTATGTACAGTATGTTACGGTTCCAGATAAGAGTATACTCATATGCTTGTCACCTAAAAGTGACGTAGTGCCCACTTTTGGCACACAGGTCTGTTGTTACATTCACTACAGATACAAGGAAATTAATTATCTATATCTGGGTCTTGCATTCTTCATTACGGTGACAAGATACATTCAAAAAGGCCAAAATGTATTAGAAATTCATGACATGTGGATGACAGTAATGTTTTCAGTCTTGGTAATTGATGTGCACATGGATATCTTTACTCCAGGATATGTACCTTTCTTGAGATGAAAATCTCATGGAAGAATTATGATGTTGTGTTTTGTAGGGAAAGTTATCTCAAAATGAAAACATTCTATATGAGGTGAAAGTAAATACTATAAATTTAAACCAGTGACAGTTAAAGATAATTGCCAACTAAATGAGCTTCCTTATCCCATAGAGATATTCTGACATTTAAAAATATTTTTTTTTTCAAGTGGAGCTATTAAATATCTTCCTTTGTCCTCACATTGCTGTTACATACAGTACTTTTTATGGCGTCCCTTGTTGTTATGGCGTCCCTTGTCCCTTGTTTTCACCCTTCTTAGTACATTCACTTAACATGTCAAGAGACAAAAATGGCCTTCCCCAGTATGTCAATTCTCATTGGCTGGACTGCACAATAGCAGAAATGTCTCACATGCATACAAGAGAATCTGGTGAGACCAAACATGTGAGCATTGGTCTTGCGGTTAATCCCTCTAAAGATACAATATTGAATCTCATGGGCTACTGGTAATACTGGGAAAGTACCATTGGGGCATACCCTGCTGTGTAGGGCAGCAATTTAATTTGAAGTCACAGTAAACTTTGAATACCTTAATGTGATGAGGAAATTTACGTTTGACAGTTATATATACATATATACAATATCAATTTGCTGTTAAAATAATAATGTCTTGTGGCTCCTTCAATGTCTCAGTCCAGTACTAGTCCTCAGCACCTAGGGCATACTCCAGCACAGTCTCTCAATATTTCCTCTATTGACCCTGTTTACACTGCTTAGTTATTGTACTGCTTCAGCATCACTTACCCAGGTGCTTTGATGACATGGATGGTACTTGTCTGCTACAGGGTCCCTTGACCTCAACTGTCATAGAGGCTGCTCTACCAACACTCCATTCTCTCACTTATGGGAATTGCATTGCTTACATCTCTCCACAGCCCAAGCATTAGTCTCACAGGCCTTACCTGCAGCCACAGTTCCTCACATACTACATTTCACAGTCCAGCACTCTCTCTGTTTGCCAATCTTTGGTATGTCAACAGGCATCTTACTCGCAGAACATCATCTGTATTTAACAACCAGCACAGAGATTCGCCCAAGAAATGGTCACATTACCATCCACAGTCACAATCACAATGTAGTGATAGGAAATACAGTGATACATCTGTTCTCGAACCTAATTGGTTCAGGGAGACAGTTTGAGAACTGAGCAGTCTGAGAACTGAACAGTGTTTTTCCATAGGAAATAATGTAAATGTGTTTAATTGGTTCCAGCACCCACTAATAATTACCTACAGTACCCATATATTACATTAAAAAAGTGCCCAGTTTAATCACTACAGTACAGAAGAGAACAGCACTATATTGTACAGTACATTTTAAAAGGAATGTTTAACAAAACCAGCAATTATAGTACAGTAGTCACTAACTCCTTACTCATCCTTTACTGTATAGATTCCCCTCATCCCAGCACTGTAAAGGATGGGAGATGGTGTCACTGACTCTACTATACTGTACTGTATCTGTGGTGCCCCACTGTTAAGTGCCCTAGGCACCTGTCATAAAGTTCTCACTTCAAGTTCAGTGGTGATGAAGGGAGAATTCTGTAGTTTTACCACTAGATGTCAGTGTTACTTTTAAGCCTTTTTATCTTCTGCACAGCTGAAGCCAACAAAGGGTTAATGTTATTGTTGCACCATGTGTTCTGTGTCAGCTTATAAGAGATGCTCTTTCTTCTTCTACCTATCCCTGCTCTTCACACACACACACACACACAGCTCCTAGGGAAGTAGTTAGCTAGCTTCGTGCGGAAGGAAGTCAGTTCAGTTCAGATAGTGTGTTCAGTGAGTTGGTTAAGACACGTGTATGCTAGTGATGAGCGAATAGTGAAATATTCGAATATTCGATATTCATACAAATATCTCCCTGATATTCGACTATTCGATCGAATATTCAATCCCATTAAAGTCTATAGGAACAAGTATTCGATTATTGAAAAACATCTATTCGACCACTTGGAGGTTCACCAAGTCCACAATGACACCTCAGGAAAAGGGAAGGGGGATTTGAACGCTTATCGAATATTTATCAAATATTCGGCGTACTATTCGATAATATACAATACTGTCAAATACCTTACAATTCGATCGAATATCTATTCGATCGAACAGTATTCACTCATCACTTAGCTGCTATATCTATAATGTAGTGCCAGACACTACCAAGGGAGAAGATTCAGAGATAATCCTGGCCCACGGGGTGTACCAGTCTAAAAGGTGCAGGGCAGTATCCTAGGAATTAGCCTGGATAGAACAAAGCTACCAGAAGGTCTACATATTCTATCTCACAGTGCAGGTAGCCGGGAAGGTTTGGATACTTAGCTTCACCCAGATAACCAAGGCTGGGGCTTGTATCACCAGAAGGTGGTCAGACTATAGTCTATACACGGGTTTAAGTAAACTTCTCACTCTCAAGTATCTCTTCAAGTTCCGTCAGAGCACAGTACTATATTGGGTTGGGACTCTCTTGACAAACTCTTCTCCTCTACACTGCTCTACTCTAAACTCTTCAAGAACTACAACTACTTTTACTACCTTCTACTCTTCCAAACATCTCCGCAGCACAACCAAGTTTAAGCACTAAAGCCTGCACAAAGATTTATCTATTTGCTTCCAAAGTGTTCTGTTTTATCCAGAGACTGTACAGTAAAGCTGTTCTATTTTTTCATAACTTGGACTCAGTCATCCTTTCCTCCGCACCAGTACCTATACATGCTAGCCACACACCTTGGGTAATTTTTCCCCTTTCTGTGGGTGGTGGTATCGATAGTCCGGTGGGTCAATTGCCACTCAGGACTACCGTGACAAGAGCCCAAGGGACCCATCACAACCCGGCAAGTCACCGACCATTTCTGAGGAATACAGCCAGCCTCTATACAAAGCAGGTACCAACATCACACCTGTGTGCTGGACTAGCACTGGCGTCACTACACTTACATTTTTGGCTTAGCTGTCACAACCACCTGTCATAACCTGTCAACCACCTGTGCAACACCACATAAATGCACTCCAGCAATCTTGTATAGTACTGTATGTAAAGCCTCACCAGTGCTAAACTCACCAGGTAAAACCCACAATCCATGCTCACAAAAAAGTTCAGATACCAAGCAAAGTTTGAATTCACATGTGTACGAACACCGAGGAATTACTGTAACTCAAGACTGGGTGCCAAAAAAGCAAGAACTGAGCAAGAGTTTGAGAACTGAAGAAAACTTTCCTTGAAAATATTGTTTGAGAACTGAACAGTTTGGGGGAGATTTATCACAGGGTGTAAAATTTAGACTGGTGTAAACTGCCCACCGCAACCAATCACAGCTCAGCTTTCCTTTCAGTAGAATTGAAAACTGAGCTGTGATTGGTTGCTGTGGGCAGCTTGCACCAGTCTAAATTTTAAGCCCTTTGATAAATCTCTCCCTTTGAGTTCAGAGCAGTTTGAGAACCAAAGTAGCACTCTATTGGAAAGAAGCGGATAATTATAAGTTTTAGTACAAAGGTTTTTTTTTTTAACTTCTAAAAACTTTTTAGCCCTCTAGAAGAAGTGATCACTTGATTACTTTTATGTACGCTGCCTACAGTGTCTTCTATAGCTGGTCTCACACTGATGAGAGGCAACACTCCGAGACAGCTGTCTGTGGAAGGATACCTGGCTTTGGTAAATTACCCTGTCATATTCTTAGACATGTAATTGAGTTTGATATTGACTAAAAGGGCCACTTAATATGGAGGTTTCGGTGGTCTCCTTAGAGGAGCCACCCCTTTGCTAGGTTCCTTCCCGGAGGAATATCTGGTTAGTCCTGTGCTTTAAAACTCTTAATTGAGGCTCCATGGACTCTTTTGCATTAAAACAAATTGCACCCTGTAGTTGTACAACGATGTTTTAAAAAAAATAAAAATAAGACTGTCATTTTTTTTTTTACATATATATATATATATATATATATATATATATATATATATATATATAAATAATCTCAAGCCAATTGACCATGACAAATGTATTAAAGGGGTTTCCACAGTATAGTTCATAGGTAACTGATCAGGGGAGTGCTGACACCCACTCTGATCAGCTGTTTGGCACTGCAGTACACAGTGAATGGTGGTGATGTGTAAACTGCATTTCAGCTCCTGTTTAAGTGAATAAGAGCTGAGCTGCAGTTGCATATTGCCAACGCTATACACTGACAGGACAAACTGCTCCCTGTGTAGTACTGTGCCAAACAACTACTTGGCGCATGTTGGGTGTCAGAAAACCCCTTTAACCCTTAGACGACCCAGGGCATATAGTTACGCCATGGAAGTCTGTCCCCAGACGACCTAGGGCGTAACTGTACGCCCTGGGTGTTTCTCCCGCTATGAAGCGTGCTCCGGAGCAGAGCGCGCTTCATAGCAGGTGGGGGCCGGCTGCAATCAGCAGCCGGGACCTCACCGGTAATGACACGCTGCAGCGATTGCGCTGCCGTGTGTCATTAACTCCTTAAACGCCGCGATCCGACTGCGGCGTTTAAATGTAAGTGACAGGGGGAGTCTCCTGTCACTTACCGATCGGGACCCCCGCAGTATGACTGCGGGGGTCCCGATCGGTAAAACGGACTGCAGGAGGTCTCTTACCTGCCTCCGTGCGGTCCGATCGGCGATCTGCTGCACTAAGCCTGCACAGGCAGGCTCAATGAGCAGATCGCCGATAACACTGATCAATGCTATGCCTATGGCATAGCAATGATCAGTGTAAAAATCCAAGTACTGGATGAAAAAGTCCCCCAAAGGGACTTCAAATGTGTAAAAAAAAAAAAAAGTTAAAAACACTAACACACAACCCCAAAACCCCTCCCCCAATAAAAGTTGAAATCACCCCCTTTTCCCATTTTATAAATAAAACATATAAAAATAAATAAACAAATAAACATATAATATACCGTAGCGTGCGTAATTGTCCGATCTATTAAAATATAACAAGCGTCATTGCGAACGGTAAACGGCGTACACGAAAAGAGGGGAAAAAGTGCGCGGATTACCGATTTTTTGTTACATTATATATAAAAAATTTTTTATAAAAAGTGTTCAAAACGTCCGATCTTCACAAATATGGTATTAATAAAAACTAGAGATCATGGCGGAAAAAATGACACCCCATAAGCCCCGTAGGTGAAAAATTAAAACCGTTATAAGCGTCACAATAGTCCCATTTTATTTATAATTAATTGCCAAAAAAAAGGATTTCATTTAAAAAAAATATATAACATTAGAGAATCTGTGTAAACCTGCATGTGGTTGTGTTCGGGCTGACCTATAGAATAATTGTATCATGTCGCTTTTACCATATAGTGCATTACGTAGACACAGGAACCCCCCAAACGTTACCATATTGCATTCTTTTTTACAATTTCACCTATTTATATCTTCATAAATAATATATTTGGAATTCCATCATACATGTGATGGTAAAATGAATGACGCCATTACAAAGTACAACTATTCCTGTAACAAACAAGCCATTACATGGCCTTGTAGATAAAAAACTGAAAGTGCTAGAGCTCTTAGAAGGGGAGGAGGGAAAAACGGAAATACTAAGATCAAAATTTGCGCGGTCCACTGGGTCATTTTGGGCCTGGTCCTCAAAGGGTTAAACATAGAACACAAGTCTAGATATGACTAGACATTTTTCTCTAAAAGCACTAAGACAAAAGAGGAAAGTTGGGTGCAGCGGGTAGTGATATTCAGGTCTTGTTCTTGAAATGCAGGAAGAGGTTAAAGTAACCTTAACTGTAAATATACTCACATATGCTTACATTGTTCAATTATCTTGTTGTTGTAATTGTCTATTACCTTCTTCTTAGTCAGTTTGTCACAAGAAAATCTTTTACTGTCCAATAACAGCTAAAATTATTAGACTGCTTAACACCTATTGAAAATGAGTAATGGAGACACCCAATTTATTTAAACATTTCTAGGAAGAATAACAGAGGAACAACACAATGAAGAATTTCAAGAACTGGTACTCTATAATTGTAATTTCATGCAGGATACAATTATATACTGAACCAGACATATCAGGAAATCCACCAGGTTCTCTATAAAACTAAGTGAGCTTATGGAGTAATCTAAAACTTACAGTTTTCTGTGAATCCTCACATTGAAAGCTTGTTTCACCGATAAGATAAGAAGAAAGAGTCCAAACCCAATTTCCTTTACGCGATACATAAAAGTATATAGTTCATAGATCATAGTAAAATGATAGGAATTCAATTTGGTTTGATTCTCATAAAAATGAAATATCATATTTGGTAAAAGGTGCATTTTTGTTCTTTCAGAACTCTTTTAATGGCTTGATTATAACGTTCATGATTAAATTACATTACCCTGTAAAATGGATGCACACTGCCTAGTTACTGATTTACAATGTATTCTCTTTATTCTATAATTACAAAATGTCTTATGCTACTACATTTCGGTAAGAATCTGATACAGAGAATGGTTTAAAATATCAATAAGTATTGGATTACAAAAACAGAACATCCAAAAGTGATCATTGCTATTGTAAACTCAATTAGATATAAAGCTATGAGGAAATGGGTAAAAAACATTAGCTTGTTGGAGAAAATGAATCCTTCACCGTGATCGAGATAAAATATCAAGCTTTCCAGTGCATTTTTAAAATTACTTTTAAAATAAAGGATGTCTAACACCTAAATTAATATAGCAGTTTATTCCATTGGAACAATTGATTTTATTGTTAAAATTTTTGCATCACCTAAAAATATCTCTGTCTTCAAACTTGTAAAACAAGGAATTTTTATAATTAATTAGTGAAAATAGTGGAGCACCTATGGACCTGTAGTATAGGGCATTTCCATGTGCAATCTTCAGTATAATCTTTAGTATATGTCACTCATAAGCCCTGTCCAGGGGGGGTGTAGAGGGTACAGTTTGGGGGCCATAAAGTTTTTCTTCTCCATATGAGGCGGCCAGACTGTAAATAAAACATTTCTATCAAGGGGCCCTGTGACAGATCTAGTGCTGGGGCTAACCTACTTCAGGTTATGCCTCTGCTCATGTCATTCAGTTGGTTAGGAAATTGACAGTCACATTCAGTGGAGGACAAAGGGTTGAGTTTGCAAGTAATTTCCCCGTAGTCATTATATTATTATTTGCCTTTATATCAATAGATACTTACTGAAAATGATACAGGGAAGATCAATGACAAAAACATGTCAAAAATTTTGATTGGTTGGGATTCACCAATTGTTAGATAGAGCAAGGAGAAGCACACAACTACTGTAAGTCTATGCAGGGCCGTATTAACAGCTGCTGCTGCCCTAGGCACTATACCTGAAGACGCCCCATCTTGGGGAGCGGCGGGGAGAGCTATTTCGACCACATGCATTTCTCTAAATGTAGAAATATTGTCTGAATTGCATTTTCATAGTTTTTAACGGCTTAAAACATAAATTTCCACATTAAATGAATGATTAGAATAGTCTGCATATTGTCTAAAGGAATTCACCACAGAATTGGTAGATTGATACGTAATAGCTCCAGGCGCCGCTGCCACACCAGACCTGATCATACCTCCCCCCTCAAAAGGTCACCACATTTACTGGCAAGTCTGACCAGGAGGTGGGAGACTAAAAAAAAATTAAAAAAAAAAAAGAAAAGTTGTTTACTTCCCCCTGCTCCCTGGTGCTGCCCCCCTGCAAGGTGCTGCCCTAGGCGCCAGACCACGGGTGCCTAGTGGTAAATACGGCCCTGAGTCTATGTATACTGTCTCCTCCAGAGTGGCAGGGTATAATGCATTGAGCTGAGGAGTGAAGCACTTAGCTGTGTATTTCTCCTTACTATTTAATGATCGGAAGAGTCTGAGCAGTAAGGCCCTGACCCTGTCTGTGTGGCATGTAAAAAGTTTATTTTTTTAAGTGACAGTCACATGTTGAAGAAAAAAAATATGGATTTTTAAAAAATTTTCCCCATGTATATTAGATTTCTTATTAAAAAGTTATTACACCTAGGATCTACAATCTATAATGTTTCAGTATATAGAACTGTCAGAGGCATATATACCTTTAGTGAAGATGGTCAATGCAAATGATGTGCTACTCATATTGGTTTGCAACCCACACCGGAACAAACAGGTATCTGTTCCCCCCTCACTCTCAAGCCTAACTTAACGCCAGGGAAATCAGCACTAAGCTAAACCAGGTCCTCCTGTAGTGCAAGAATTTCAAGTCCTGACCATCCAATACACATCCGTAGGCCATGTGCACAATTAATATAAGGGTACAAACCCACTTGACGTATTTGCTGCGTGAATCAGTCTTAAAAATAAGCAGGCAAAACGCAGTTTGGCTTTATACAATTGTTCTGCGTTAAAATACGCAATTGCGTATTTTTGAAGCGTGAAGCTACATGCGTTTTTCGCACAGGTTGTTAACAACTGATGCTTTGCTAACAACAAGCTTCACGCTTCAAAAATACGCAATTGCGTATTTTAACGCAGAATAATCGTATAAAGCCAACCTGCATTTTGCCTGCTTATTTTTAAGACTGATTCACGCAGCAAATACGTCAAGTGGGTTTGTACCCTAACACTGAACGGTCTGCGACCCAGCCTCATCACAGGACTGCCAGTGTTACTGAAGATTATCAGTTCTGCTGAATTGGGATGCTGGTGCGGGTCATGTTGCAAATCGTCAACAACAGCCATGATGAATACTTAACTTACATTGTGTGAACATAGCCTAATTTTGTGCCCCACACGTGCATGGCCAGCACACCATTAATTGTCTATAAGGTTTCTCAATGTTGTTGAGTTCAGCACTCTGCAGTGATTGGAAGCCCCTTAGAGCAAAGAGTTGCCATATCAGTCACATTTGATATTGTACATCATGGAGGCAGGACTTCTTATCAGTAATCCCAGAAAGCCTGAAACCACTACTTAGGGACAATATATTTAAATGCAAGAAAGAATTATTTTCTGTGGCAAAAGATAAGACTATAGCTCCATGTAATTTCTAAAACTAACATACCATGTTCAATATTTACTTTATTCTACATAATTATGGTGAATCTATATGGTGACTCTAACCATGAATTTATTGATGCACTAAATCAAGACTGCCGCTTGTAAATCATATAGCTCCAGGGTCCTTCTTCTTTCTATTCCTGTGATGGCCACAATGAATTTATCCTTGACCTCTAATGTCAACACTAGTATATCCCGATATCTTCACAGTAAAAAATGATTCAAGTTTAATTCTGTTAAACACAACAGATTTCTAAGGGTAGATACCTGGAAGAATTGGTCAGAAGTGCAAGGGATTATTGTACTGAAATAAACAATACTAAGGTATTGATTTTTGACTTAGAGAGCCATGTTGCACCTACCAGAGTAGTCAGACATGGTAAGTAAATGTGTTGCTGAGGATGGGAGGCAGGGATATGGTGAACAGAGCAGGATAGTAAAGACAGGGAAAGGACTCATAGCCCCTGAGATAGCCAGATATACAAGGGATCATCTGAAACCTAAATATACATAAATTAAATTGAAAGCCAAAGAGGTAGGTTTTTTTTTGTACTCAGCAGTCCTATCAAGCATTTGTGTATTTTTCCCCGCCTTATGGTTAGTTTGTGATTTTAATTTTTTGGCATGGTACATGTGGTGGGCCTGTTTTTGCATGATTTATTATTTGAAAACTTTTTGTCAGAATCCAGAAAGGAACAAACACAACCAGACAGTGGGGGCCCTGAACTGAAACCACTCACTGTCCCTGCCTAATTGCCTCAGTCGACCCTAGGCGGTCGTGGACAACTGTCGGGTATCCATGACGTCACTCTGGAGGATGTCGGGAGGTGGGGCTGCGGCCCGGAGGCTGAGGACAGCGCTGGATCCCGGTCAGGTAAGTTCCTGACATTACCCCCCTCCTATGAGGGGCATCAGGACCCTTATCCACTGGACCAGGCTTAGACGGGTTCTGTTCATGGTAACGTCGGACCAAATGAGGAGCATGCAGGTCCTTAACCGCCACTTATGTATGCTCTTCTGGTCCGAAGCCTTTCCAGTGGACCAGATATTGTAACGAGCCCTGTACCCAACGGGAGTTCAGAATCCTTTCCACCTCATATTCCAAATCACCCTGAACGACAAGTGGGGCAGGAGGAGGTGATGGAGACACTGGCAGTACATATTTTTTCAGTAGAGATTTATGAAATACAGAATGAATTCTTAAAGACGTAGGTAGTTTGAGTTTGAAAGTTACAGGATTAATGACCTTCACAATAGTATATGGCCCAATGTATTTGGGCACCAGCTTCCCTGATTGTATTCTCAGTTTCAAATTTCTGGTAGAGAACCAGACCTTATCGCCTATTACATATTGATGGCCAGATATGGGTCTTTTGTTGGCATATTTTTGGTAAGATTCTTGGGCTTTAACTAGGCTCTGATGAGCTTGGGCCCAAACTGTGCACAGTTTCAAAAACATTGCCTCGGCTGAGGGATTTACAGATTGGGCGGAGTGAACGGACGAATACCTAGGATTAAAACCATAATTACAGAAAAATGGCGACATCTTAGTGGAACGTTGCTCATGGTTGTTAATAGCAAATTCAGCCAGAGAAATAAAATCTCGCGATCTGTCCTGAGTATCAGCCACAAAACATCTCAAGAATTGCTCTAACGACTGATTGACCCTCTCAGTCTGCCCATTCGTCTGGGGGTGGAAGGCAGATGAGAAGGACAAGGAGATGCCCAGCTTACCACAAAACTCCCTCCAAAATCTAGACACAAACTGGAAACCTCTGTCCGAGACAATGTTCTCTGGGGCACCATGCAGGCGAAGAATGTGATTGACAAAAAGTGTGGCTAGTAGGCGAGCACTTGGGGAGTTTTTACGCAATGGGATGAGATGACACATCTTGGAAAATCTATCCACCACTACCCAAATGACAGTTTTTCTATACGTAATTTCAATGTAAAATCTAGTAAAAAATAAGGCCCACCTGGCCTGACGTGGAGAAAGACGTTTGGCAGAGTCGAGATAAATCAGATTCTTATGGACTGTCAGTACAGTCACCTTATGCTTGGCCCCCTCCAAGAAGTGCCGCCACTCATCGAACGCCATCTTAATAGCCAACAGTTCTCTATTCCCAATATCATAATTGCATTCAGCTTGAGAGAACTTTCTCGAGAAGTACGCAATAGGCCGAAGGTGGGTAAGAGTGTCCGACCCCTGGGATAAGACTGCTCCCACCCCCACCTCGGATGCGTCAACCTCCACTACAAACGGGCGCTCGAAGTCTGGTTGTGCCAGTACTGGAGCCTCTGAGAAACAGTGCCGAAGTGTGTTAAATGCCTTGATCGCGTCAGTGGACCAGTTTACCAGATCCGCCCCCTTCTTAGTCAAATCCGTGAGGGGTTTGGCTATGATTGAAAACCCTTTAATGAATTTTCTATAATAATTAGCAAAGCCTAAAAACCTTTGTAAGGCCTTCAGGTTGTTGGGACGTTCCCATTTTTCGATGGCTGCTACTTTGAGCGGATCCATACTAAAGGAATTGGGAGTAATGTTATAACCCAAAAATTAGACCTCCTGTATAGCGAACTGACATTTCGACAACTTGGCACAAAGACTGTTTTGTCTCAGAAGCTCCATTACTAAATGAACATGCATCAGGTGAGATGACCAATCTGGGGAAAGAAATCAAAATATCATCAAGGTAGACAACAAGGAAACGTCCAAGGTGTTCACGAAAAATGTCATTTACAAAATGTTGGAAGACCGCCGGTGCATTACACAACCCAAAGGGCATTACAAGGTATTCGAAGTGTCCCTCTGGGGTATTGAAGGCGGTCTTCCACTCATCACCTTCTCTAATTCTGACTAAATTATATGCCCCCCGCAAGTCCACCTTGGAAAACCATTTTGCTCCCACAATTGGTTCAACAGGTCAGAAATTAAAGGCAACGGGTGCTGATTTTTAACAGTAATCTTGTTCAGTTCCCGATAATCAATGCAGGGCCGGAGGCCCCCATCTTTTTTGGCCACAAAAAAGAACCCCGCCCCCATAGGAGAAGAGGACGGACGAATGTGGCCCTTACGCAGACTTTATGTAGTAACGCATGGCTTCCCTCTCAGGACAGGACAAATTAAATATATGACCTCGAGGGTATTTGGCACCAGAAACTAGATCAATGGCACAGTCATACGGCCTATGGGGTGGTAACCCGTCCACCGCTCTTTCGTCGAATACATCAGCATAATCCAACAAAAACTCAGATATCTCTTTATCCTTGGAGGGGCTTTCTACAAGAGATACGGAAATGCAACGGCAAAAACATTCAGATCCCCATCTTACCAGTTCCCTGTTTGCCCCGTCAAAGACGGGATTATGTGCCTCCAACCAGGGTAATCCCAAAATCACATCAGACGACAAATTATGCATAAGGAGAAAATCGAGATTTTCAACATGGACCACCTTGACTTCCAGATGAGGGGTTATATATTGTACGTCCCCTTGGGCAAAGGGCGCAGAATCAGCCCTAGTGACATTCACTGGGCACCTGAGCCGAAGGGGACATACCTCCAGACCAGAAAAAAACATAGGATTAATAAATTTTGCGGATGACCCAGAATCTACCTGGGCATACCCATAAATACTTTTATCCCCCAAAACCAAACAAATTGGGCTTGTCGGGCTTTGGCATCAGTGGCGTCTACCTGCATAGGCTCTTCGGGTGTGGGTAAGACAGGAAGGGAAGGTTTAGGGAGTGAGACAGGTGAGATAGAGGTTCTAGGACGGTCTGGGGTTTCCCTCTCCTGCTGTCTGCCCCTAAGTCGTCTGTCGACTCGGATGGCCAGTGTCATACTCTCCTCAAGAGAGTCAGGAATAGGTTACGCCACCAACATGTTCTTGAGTCTGTCACTAAGGCCCACCCGAAACTGAAATCGGAGGACAGACTCATTCCTTTGAGAGAGACCACTCCACTTCCTAAACTCCGAGCAGTACTCCTCCACTGGGCGTCTGCCCTGTCTCAACCCCGTCAGCTGACGTTCAGCATTAGCCGCACTATCCGGATCATCATATAGCAACCCTAATGCTGTAAAAAATTGGTCAGTGGTCTGAAGGTCAGGGGAGTCAGGTGACAGGGAGAATGCCCATTCCTGTGGTGGCCCTTGGAGAAGGGACATGATAATGCCCACTCCCTGAATCTTATCCCCTGATTAGTGGGGACGTAACCTAAAAAACAACTTGCATCCCTCCCGGAAGGCATGGAATTTCCTCCTGTCTCCCGCGAACTTATCTGGAAGCTGAACGGGTGGTTCGGGGGGTGCTGAGGAGGTCAAAGTGAGTTGTCGGGGTGACGTCTCCTGATCCTGGACCCTTACAGCGAGCTCTTGAACCATGGTATTGAGTCGCTGCATCTGGTCCACGATATTAGACATGGTGATTCGGTTGTCCATGAGACAAACAGCAGTTTTTGGGCTGGCTATTCTGTCAGAATCCAGAAAGGAACAAACACAACCAGACAGTGGGCCCTGAACTGAAACCACCCACTGTCCCTGCCTAATTGCCTCAGTCGACCCTAGGCGGTCGCGGACAACCACAATGACGTTTCCTACACTAGGTACGTGGAACACAAAACAAGACGGACAGACAAAACACAATAAAGTGAAGTGAACAAGCCAAGTCAAACCACATAGACAATGCAGTACAATATCAGTAATACAAAGATAAGTTACAGGTCAGGCGGGAGGTCAGAATAACGAGTTGAGTAGTCAGAAGGGATTAGGATGGGGAACCCAGGAATTAGACCGGGGGGAGCTAGGACCAGGAATTAACCTAATAGCCAGCAATCAGTAAATGACCGTTGGCTCTTTAAGTATTAGACCAACATCATTGGTCCAGACTCCTTAGTCTTCATCTAGTACAGCTGTAACACTGCAGAGAGAGTGGCAGCGGCGTCTGCCACTCACTCTGAGTGCTAAACACCGCTCAGCTTAGCGCTCGAGTGTGCGGAGCCCGCGGCGTCCCTGGTTACCAGGGATGCTGTTGGGTATCCGTGACATCACTCGGGAGGACATCGGGAGGCGGGGCTGCGGCCCGGAGGCTGAGGACAGCGCTGGATCCCGATCAGGTAAGTTCCTGACACTTTTTGTGCAATGGCTTGAATAGCCATTACATCCCCTGAATGGGAAGGGGGTAGCATAATCTTTTTCTGAATCTGACATTATAGACTCTTTAAAGGGGTTATCTAGCAAAAATCTTTTTGTTTCAAATATTTAGAAAGTTATATAGATTTGTAATTTATTTAAATGTAATTTAAATCTCAAGTCCCATACTTTCCCAAACTTTCCAGAGCAAGAGAGGTTTTCTATGAGGATTTCCTGCTGTTCTGGACAGTTTCTGTCTCAGACAGAGATGTCAGCAGAGAGCACTGTCTCAGACTGAAAAGAAAACAACATTTCCTGTAGGACATACAGCAGCTAATAAATATGGAAAGACTTGGTGTTAGGACCAGTCACACCAAACACACACAAAGACAGTGAGCCCTGACTATTTACACCCACTGTCTCTGCCTACTTGCCTTGGTCAGCCCTAGGCAGCTGCGGACAACCACAAAGACGTTCCCTGCTCTGAACAGGTGTTTACATAAAACAAAGACAGACAAATGAACACAATAATTCAGGGTCAACAGTCTGGGTCGGTAACTGCGGGCAGCAAAAGTGCAAAAACACCAGGCAAAGGAAGGGCCAAGTAATCAAGCAGAAAGGTCAAAGTCAAAGGTAAATAAACAGACAGGTAGTAGAGTAGGAGCTCTAAAAGAGTATAATTCAATAGCCAACATCTCACTGTTGGAGTGTCAGGCTTTTATAATAGACCAGGAGCCTGGTCCAGAACCTCATTGGACCGGCCGCCTGAATCCACCTGTGCACGTAAACCCTGGCTGGCAGAGGCATCTGTCAATTGAAAGAACACAAAACTGAGAAGCTGAAGGAATCCTGAGTAGCAAGGAATCTAGCAGAAGAGTATCTCCTTCACTGCCAGAACTCAGACAGACAAACAAGACAAGGCTGAACAAACAAGACAGATCCTTGTTCAGACAAGGCTCAGGAATCAGCGCGTTCTCTGCTGTGCAGCCGGAACCGTTGAGCGCAAAGGCACAATCCTGACACTTGGGATTTTTAAGTAGAAGTAAATTACAAATCTATATAACTTTCTGAAGCCAGTTGATTTGATTTAATTACCCATGTGAGACATTTTAATATATTTGTGTCAATAAAAGGGTGAAAAAGCAGTGACAAAGAAATTTTCTTTAAAAATCCCTTGATGATTAATGAGCCCCAAAGTATCCAAGAGGTTATAGGCTGGGTTCACACTACGTATATTTCAGTCAGCATTGTGGTCCTCATATTGCAACCAAAACACAGAAAGGATCTGTTCACACAATGTTGAAATTGAGTGGATGTCCACCATTTAATGGCAAATATTTGCTGTAATTTTAAAACAACAGCTGTTATATTGAAATAATGGTCGTTATTTACTGTTATATGGCGGCCATCCACTCAATTTCAACATTGTGTGAACAGAGCCTTTCTGTGTTTTCAATCCACTCCTGGTTTTGGTTGCAATATGAGGACCACAATACTGACTGAAATATACGTAGTGTGAACCCAGCCATAATGTGTATGAGTGAAGGGACCAAGCAGAAGCAAGGTCAGAGCATAGCAGAGTCTGTAATGCTGGGTTTACACGAAACGATAATTGGCCCGATCGTACGATTAACAATGTCGGAGAAACGATTTTTCTTTCATAACGATCAGCGTTTAGACGGTACGATATATCATACATAAAAATCGTTTTGCGATTGTTTTAAGATCGCGGGCCCGCAGCCCGGCCCCCCACTCGCAGCCCAGCCCCACGGTCAACCGCAGCCCCCTGCGCCGCCCCGATCGCCACCCCCGCCGCTCCGATCGCCACCCCGCCGCTCCGATCGCCCTCCCCTCTGCCGCCACCGCCTCGCCGATCGCCCCCGCCGCCCCGGCCATGAGCATACCTTACCTGCTCCGCGTAGCAGGTGTTCAAAATCCCCGACTCCCCTCTTCAGTGCATTGATTTGCTGAAGAGGGGATCCTGGAATTTCAAACGGCTCCTCTTCAGCCAATCAGTGCTCCTCTTCAGCACTGATTGGCTGAAGAGGAGCCGTTTGAAATTCCCGGCTCCCCTCTTTAGCCAATCAATGCACGGCAGCATTCGGAGCGGTGGGGGTGGCGATCGGGGTGGCGGGGGTGGCGATCGAGCCGACGCAGGGGGCTGCGAATGAGCGGGGGCCCGGGCTGCGGGAGGCCGGCGGCCGGACTTTCCCACGACGACTGTTTACACAGAACGATCGGCTAATTTTTTGCGAACGACGATTTAAGAACAAGTTAAAAGATCAAAATGAACGATTTCTCGCTCGTCGATCGATCGTTCACTGCCTTTCTACGTACTATTATCGTTCGAATTAGATCGTTATCGTGCAAATTCGCACGATAATCGTTTTTCGTGTAAACGCAGCATAAGGGTCCATTTACACAGAAAGATTATCTGACAGATTATCTGCCAAAGATTTGAAGCCAAAGCCAGGAATGGACCATAAACAGAGATCAGGTCATAAGGGAAAGCCTGAGATTTCTCCTCTTTTCAAATCCATTTCTGGCTTTGGCTTCAGATCTTTGGCAGATAATCTGACAGATAATCTCTCTGTGTAAATGGACCCTTACAAGGAAAAGGAAAGTAATAATGAAAATGGAAAAACTAACTTGATCATTTCTAAAGGGGGTATCAGCTTAAAGGGGTTATCCAGCGCTACAAAAACATGGCCACTTTTCCCCCTACTGTTGTCTCAAGTTCAGGTGCGGTTTGCAATTAAGCTCCATTTACTTCAATGGAACTGAGTTTCAAAACCCGACCCAAGCTGGAGACAACAGTAGGGGGAAAGTGGCCATGTTTTTGTAGTGCTGTGGTTAAACCATAAGGTCACCAACAGAAGGAAAGTGAGCAGAACTAAACAATGGAATGGTATAAAAGCAGCTGAGGGACAAGAATGCAGGAAGAGGAGGAAGAAAAGCATTGGGTAACAATGGCTGCTCACCTTAGTCATGTGTTTAAACTAAAAAAATTTAAGGAGTAGCCTGGAACCCCTCACCAATACTATGAGCTAGAAGAGGGAGACAATGGGGAAGATTTATCAAACATGGTTTAAAGTGAAACTGGCTCAGTTGCTGCTAGCAACCAATCAAATTCCATCTTTCCTTTCCCGAAGAGTCTGTGAGGAATGAAAAGAGGAATCTGATTGGTTGCCAAGGGCAACTGAGCCAGTTTCACTTTACACCAGTTTGATAAATCTCCCCCAATATGTACAAGCAAGTCCAGTTCTACTGAACTCGTTTATTTAAATGGCTGCCATGTAATACTCTATTACCAATTCAGTCTCATGGATATCCCTGGCTGACTGCAACTTCCCCCAAAAGCAGAACATTGGGCTCATCACTCTGTGAGACACATTTGCAAATAGGTTTTCCCTTTATTGAGAAAAATATTTTTTTTTATGTAAAAATGCAATTCGCTTTCTATGAAGAACTCACCAAAAAATCTGCCATTAAAAATAGTTACTACTTCAATGTTTAGTATCTCGAAAGTCTATGGAAGGAAATATATGCTTGAGTTCAATTCTGTATATATCTCTGCTGGCAAAAATAACGTACTAAGAATAGTTAGTACCTGCAGAAATGAAACTCCCATTCTGGCTAACAAGGATATGTTTTTCCTATGCAAATTCACCTAAGCCCAGAAATTAGCAGTGACTGCTAAATTAACACACTTGAAGAGCTTGGCTAGCTCTAATAGGCAGACAAATGGTCTTGTTACATTGTAATGGTGCCAAGCTAATTGAAGTGATTACTGTTGCTCATGAGCAGCCCCATTGAAGTAAAAGTCTTTTAAATTATCCATAGACGTTAAATGTCAGACACTATTGTGTAATTATACTTTGTAAATACTGAATGTCATAAGGCATCACAGGTAATTGAGGTTTACACAGAAGAGGGTTGTTTTTTTTTTTAACCTAATTGAGCATCAACTCTTTGTCCCTGAGTATGACAGCAGTTTCTGGCAGTCACAAAAGTTTATGAACACTCAGTATATGCAACCTTGGGAGAATATTTAGAAAATATCTTAATTGCAGTTATATAAGGTGTATAGCACATGCAAAGACTTTGTTTCAAGCCTGTTCTTACATGGCTTATTGTAATTGGTATCTAATTCAAAGGATTTAGAAATATCGAGAGTCACATGCCTGCTTTGTTTTCTAGTTCTTCTTTTTCTCACTATGTCCGAACATAGCTGTCATAGTTGTTAACTGTTAGAAAGTTTTAAGACAGCAACAGTTATTTGAACTAAGTCTACTTGGTCATAAACATACCAGGCGTGCTGACTATAGGAAATGTTTGTGTACCCCACACCCATTGGCGAAGGGTTATTTTGCAGAACTGCTTCATTAAAGGGGTTATCCAGCAGAAATTTTTTTTTCTTTAAAATCAACTGGGTTCAGTAAGTTATATGAATTTTTAATTTACTTCTATTTAACCCCTTGAGGACCCGGCCCAAAATGACCCAGTGGACCAGGCCAAATTTTGTGATTTTGACCTGTTTCACTTTATCCATTAATAATGTCTAGATGCTTTTACATATCCTAATGATTCTGAGATTGTTTTCTCGTGACATATTCTACTTTATATTACTGGTAAATTTGAGTGGATATTTATAGCGAATACTTGTGAAAAATCACAAAATAATGTGAAAAATCGTGAAAATTTTCATTTTTCTAACTTTGAAATATTCTGCCTGTAAGGAAAATAGTTATACCACATAAATTAGACACTAAATAACATTAGCAATATGTCTACTTTATGTTGGCAGCATTTTTTAAACTTGCTTTCAATTTTTTAAAACACTGGAAAGCTTAAAAGTTTAGCAACAATTTCCCAAATTTTTGAGAAAATTTCAAAATCAGCTTTTGTTAGGGACCAGTTGAGGTTTGAAGTGAATTTAAGGGGATTGTATGTAATAACCCCCCCACAAATCACCCCATTTCAGAAACTGCACCCCCTAAACTGTTCAAAATCACTCCCAAAAAGTTTTTTAACTCTTTAGTTGAGTCACAGAAATAAAAGCTAAATGTGTAAGAAAATTGAAAATTTCAATTTTCTGTGCACAAATTATATTGTAATCCAATTTCTCTCATAGTAGAAAACCTATTACCAGAGAAATGCACCACAAAATGTATTGCCCTGTTTCTGCAGTTTAGAGAAATACCCCATATGTGGACGTGAAATGCCAAGTGGGCGCTAGGAAAGCCTCCAAAGGGAAGGAGCGCTGTTTGGATTTTGGAAGCTGGATTTGGCCAGATTGGAGGACGGAGGCCATGTTGCCTTTACAAAGGCCCAGTGCTGCCAAAACAGTAGAAACCCCCCACAAGTGACACCATTATGGAAACTACACCCCTCAAGGAACGTAACAAGGGGTGTAGTGAGCATATGGACCCTATTGGTGGCAGGCACAATCTGCTAAGAAAATGAAAAATTACTTTTTTTTGACCAAAAAGTTAGTCTAGCCTCAATTTTTTCATTTTCACAAGTGGTTGAAAAAGAAAAAAACCTGCTAGACATGTAGAGAAATTCCCCCCGAGTACGGAAATACCCCACATGTGGACGTGAAATGCCAAGTGGGCGCTAGGAAAGCCTCCAAAGGGAAGGAGCGCCGTTTGGATTTTGGAAGCTGGATTTGGCCAGATTGGAGGACGGAGGCCATGTTGCCTTTACAAAGGCCCAGTGCTGCCAAAACAGTAGAAACCCCCCACAAGTGACACCATTATGGAAACTACACCCCTCAAGGAACGTAACAAGGGGTGTAGTGAGCATATGGACCCTATTGGTGGCAGGCACAATCTGCTAAGAAAATGAAAAATTACTTTTTTTTTACCAAAAAGTTAGTCTAGCCTCAATTTTTTCATTTTCACAAGTGGTTGAAAAAGAAAAAAACCTGCTAGACATGTAGAGCAATTCCCCCCGAGTACGGAAATACCCCACATGTGGACGTGAAATGCCAAGTGGGCGCTAGGAAAGCCTCCAAAGGGAAGGAGCGCCGTTTGGATTTTGGAAGCTGGATTTGGCCAGATTGGAGGACGGTGGCCATGTTGCCTTTACGAAGGCCCAGTGCAGCCAAAACAGTAGAAACCCCCCACAAGTGACACCATTATGGAAACTACACCCCTCAAGGAACGTAACAAGGGGTATAGTGAGCATATGGACCCCACTGGTGACCGGTACAAATGTGGAACAATGTGCCGTGAAAATGAAAAATTTTATATTTTTAACTAAAATGTTAGTCTAGCCTCACATTTTTCATTTTCACAAGGGGTTAAAAAAGAAAAAAACCTGCTAGACATGTAGAGCAATTCCCCCCGAGTACGGAAATACCCCACATGTGGACGTGAAATGCCAAGTGGGCGCTAGGAAAGCCTCCAAAGGGAAGGAGCGCCGTTTGGATTTTGGAAGCTGGATTTGGCCAGATTGGAGGACGGAGGCCATGTTGCCTTTACAAAGGCCCAGTGCTGCCAAAACAGTAGAAACCCCCCACAAGTGACACCATTATGGAAACTACACCCCTCAAGGAACGTAACAAGGGGTGTAGTGAGCATATGGACCCTATTGGTGGCAGGCACAATCTGCTAAGAAAATGAAAAATTACTTTTTTTTGACCAAAAAGTTAGTCTAGCCTCAATTTTTTCATTTTCACAAGTGGTTGAAAAAGAAAAAAACCTGCTAGACATGTAGAGCAATTCCCCCCGAGTACGGAAATACCCCACATGTGGACGTGAAATGCCAAGTGGGCGCTAGGAAAGCCTCCAAAGGGAAGGAGCGCCGTTTGGATTTTGGAAGCTGGATTTGGCCAGATTGGAGGACGGAGGCCATGTTGCCTTTACAAAGGCCCAGTGCAGCCAAAACAGTAGAAACCCCCCACAAGTGACACCATTATGGAAACTACACCCCTCAAGGAACGTAACAAGGGGTATAGTTAGTATATGGACCCCACTGGTGGCAGGCAAAATATGGGACAATGGGTTGTAAAAATTAAAAATTGAATTTTTTCATTTTCACAGCACATTGTTCCACCTATGTGCCTTCCACCAGTGGGGTCCATATGCTTACTACACCCCTTTTTAGATCCGTTGAGGGGTGTACTTTCCATAATGGGGTCACTTGTGGGTATTTTCACAGTTTTGGCAGCACAGGCGCTTTGTAAAGTCAACATGGTGTCCGTCCTCTATTTTCGCCAAATCCAGCTTCCAAAACGGGGCTCCTTCCCTTTGGAGGCTTTCCTTGCGCCCGCTTGGCACTTTAAGTCCACATGTGAGGTATTTCCATACTCGGGGGCAAATTCTCTACATGTTTAGGGGGTATTTTTTTCTTCTAACCCCTTGTGAAAATGAAAGATTCTAAGCTAGACCAACATTTTAGTATAAAAAATTTAATTTTTTAGACTAAAAGGTTGGTCTAGCCTGGAATCTTTCATTTTCTCAAGGGGTTAAAAGTGGGGTGGATGGGGAATGAGCAGAGCAATTTCCGCCGAAGGGGGAAATACCCCACAAGTGGACATACATTACTAAGTGGACACAGGACAAGCCTCCAAAAGGACAGAGTGCCCTCCCATACTAACACTGTTTGAGACTGAGACAAGTGGAGCTCTGCTTTGGAATTCCCCCGATTTTGCTCAGTGTGATCATGCCCTAATTATGCCGTGTATGTCCCTTCTAGAAAAAAAAAATCTAAATCTGGCTCTAATTATAAGCCTGCAAATACAATGGGCCTTGGGAGCCCATGTGTATTTGAGGTCTAAATTAGGAGATAGGCACGGCATTGGCTGACAGTTGAAACATAGAAGCTCAACTGTCAGGCCAGTATGATTTTCCACATCGGCATGTGATGCCGACATGGAAAGTCTGCCCTCCACTAATTATGCCGTGTATTGGTCTATTTACACAGAAAGATTATCTGACAGATTATCTGCCAAAGATTTGAAGCCAAAGCCAGGAATGGATTTGAAAGAGGAGAAATCTCAGACTTTCCTTTATGACCTGATCTCTGTTTATAGTCTGATTCCAAAGCTGGAAACAGACTATAAACAGAGATCAGGTCATAAAGGAAAGCCTGAGATTTCTCCTCTTTCAAATCCATTCCTGGCTTTGGCTTCAAATCTTTGGCAGATAATCTTTCCGTGTATATGGACCCTATGTCCCCTATATAAAAAAATAAATAAATAAAAATAAACCCTACATGTGGCCAGTAGAGATGAGCGAACTTTTCGGACTTATGGTCCAATGGCATCATTGCTCTCTCGTCATGCTTGTGATTCCGGCCGCATAGTTCCGCTCACGGGAATATGTGGCCAGGATATTCCAGGCAATCCATGTAGAATTCCCTGGAATATCCTGCCCGCATATTCGCGGGAGCACAACTATGCAGCCGGGATCACAGGCATGACGAGAGAGCGACCAAAAGTCCGACGGTCCGCTCATCTTTAGTGGCCAGTGACTCGAATTGGAAAGGACAAATTTGGGAATTTTGAAGATTGGCAATTAATACTCCATAGACGTATGGTACGTCTTGAAGCATTCTTTCATGCAGAGGCCAGGTTTATCAGGACAGGTATCACACTGATAACACGTGTCCTTTCTAAACCCCTTTTTGTAGCACACACGACACTTTTTCTGGCTTTTGCCCTTCTTGCCAGTGTGAGGGACTTCGCCAGGAAAGTGCTGTCCTGGCACGATACGGGGACCTCCAGTTGCAGCTGCAGAAGTACTAGGCCCTCCTCCTTCTCCTCCACAAAAAATCAGGGCCTTGACAACTGCCTCCTGAAACTGGAGGTATTTCCCAGGGTGGCCGGCACAACGGTAAAGTACAAACGCGTTGTACATTGCCGTTTGGACCATGTGCACGGCTAACTTCTTGTACCAGATGTTTGTTTTTCGCAGAGCACTATATGGCTTGAGGACTTGATCTGAAAGATCAACTCCTCCCATATACCGATTGTAGTCCAAAATACAATCGGGTTTGAGTGCTACTGCGGTGGTACCGCGGACAGGAACAGGGGTCGTGCCAGGACCATGGATAGTAGTCAAAATAAGGACATCGCGTTTGTCCTTATATTTGACTAATAACATGTTGTCGCTACAATGGGCCTTGAAGACACCCCGTCGCAGTACTTCTGCCACAGGGTGACTCGGGAGACCTCTCTGGTTTTTCCTCACAGTGCCGCAAGCTACAGTAGCTCGGGTACTGAGGGATTTGAAAAGAGGGAGACTGGTATAAAAGTTATCCACGTAGAGGTGGTAACCTTTATCCAGTAGTGGGAACATCAGTTCCCACACAAGCTTCCCACTAACTCCCAGAGTGGGCGGACATTCTGGAGGTTGGATGTGGGTGTCCCTCCCTTCATAAACTCTAAATCTGTGAGTGTACCCTGAGGTACTCTCACAGAGTTTGTAGAGTTTGATGCCGTACCTTGCCCTCTTACTTGGAAGGTACTGGCGAAATTGGACTCTCCCCTTGAAGCTGACAAGGGATTCGTCAATGGAGATATATTTCCCTGGGATATATACCTCCGAAAATTTGGCCGCGAGATGATCAATGACCGGCCTAATTTTGTATAGGCGGTCGTAAGAGGGATCATCTCGGGGGGGGCACCTTGCATTATCGTTGTAATGCAGGAATTTAAGGATGGCCTCAAAGCGATGCCTTGTCATGGCCATCCGGTGTATTGGAGTGTTATATAAAATATCCACACTCCAATACTGCCTAATTCGGGGTTTTTTAACTAGCCCCATGTGCAGCAGAAGACCCCAAAACGTGGTCATTTCTGCTGCATCAACTGGGGTCCAGCTGTGGGATCCTGAAAAAAAAGAGGAGACGGGGTGCTGAGCCAGAAACTGCTGGGCGTACAAATTAGTTTGTACGACCATCAGACTTATCAGTTCTTCACTGAAAAAGAGTTTAAAAAAGTCTATTTCAGTGAAGCCTGAGGGGTCAAATTGGATTCCCGATTGTCCCACAAAATCAGGAATCTGTGGCTCAAAATTGGGGGGGGGCTGGGGTCCAGATGGGCTCACTTGTATGGGGGGCTGGGGTGAAGATGGGAGCACTGGGGTGGAGATCGGGGGAGGCTGCCCGAGGCGTTCGCCTTGGACGCCTTCGGCGCCTTGGGGTCTCATCATCACTAAATGATGAACAGGAGGAGGAGGAGGAGGAAGTCGAAACAAGGAAAGTAGGATCTTCCTCTTCTCCCTCACTCGCTGTTTCGGTGTCAGAGGCAATAAGAGCATATGCCTCTTCAGCCGAAAAAAGGCGTTGGGACATTTTTTTTTTAAGATTTAGATATGGGGGGTTATGTAAATCAGTAAACTTTATTTGTGTAGTGTGTGTGTTTTTTACACTTTTAACTTTTCAGATGAAAAGAAACTGTGCCCACTTGTTGCTGATCAGTGATTAGTCACTGATCAGAACAAGAGAGACAGGGGGGATGGCAGAGGGGTGGGCAGGTGTGGGGGTGGGTGGCGGAGGAACTGTCTGAGTGGGCAGAGAGTCAGGGGGAGAGGCTGGCACAGGGGTGGGCAGGTGAGGTGGCCTGGTGAGGGGGAAGGTGGCAGAGAAACGGTCTGAGTGGGCAAAGAGACTCAGGGGGAGAGGTTGGCACAGGGGTGGGAAAGTGAGGTGGGCAGGTGAGGGGGCGGCACGGAGGAACGGTCTGAGGGGGGCAAAGAGAGGCAGGGGGACCGCTAGCAGCACAGAGGATGCTGCTAGCAGGATCTCCCTGCACACACTATGCCACCGACAGACGCAACAGCACAGGCGGCACGGAGCGGCGCAGGGGGAATCACAAAAAAAGGGGAGGAGGTGAGGGCGGATGGCACAAGGCAGGAGGTGGGGGCTGATGGCACAAGGGAGGAGGTGGGGGTGGATGGCACAAGGGAGGAGGTGAGGGTGGATGGCACAAGGGAGGAGGTGAGGGTGGATGGCACAAGGCAGGAGGTGGGGGCTGATGGCACAAGGGAGGAGGTGAGGGCGGATGGCACAAGGGAGGAGGTGGGGGCTGATGGCACAAGGGAGGAGGTGGGGGTGGATGGCACAAGGGAGGAGGTGAGGGTGGATGGCACAAGGCAGGAGGTGGGGGCTGATGGCACAAGGGAGGAGGTGGGGGCTGATGGCACAAGGGAGGAGGTGAGGGCGGATGGTACAAGGGAGGAGGTGAGGGCGGATGGCACAAGGCAGGAGGTGGGGGCTGATGGCACAAGGGAGGAGGTGGGGGTGGATGGCACAAGGGAGGAGGTGAGGGTGGATGGCACAAGGGAGGAGGTGAGGGTGGATGGCACAAGGCAGGAGGTGGGGGCTGATGGCACAAGGGAGGAGGTGGGGGTGGATGGCACAAGGGAGGAGGTGAGGGTGGATGGCACAAGGGAGGAGGTGGGGGCTGATGGCACAAGGGAGGAGGTGGGGGCTGATGGCACAAGGGAGGAGGTGGGGGCTGATGGCACAAGGGAGGAGGTGGGGGCTGATGGCACAAGGGAGGAGGTGGGAGTGGATGGCACAAGGGAGGAGGTGAGGGTGGATGGCACAAGAGAGGAGGTGAGGGTGGATGGCACAAGGCAGGAGGTGGGGGCTGATGGCACAAGGGAGGAGGTGGGGGTGGATGGCACAAGGGAGGAGGTGAGGGTGGATGGCACAAGGGAGGAGGTGGGGGCTGATGGCACAAGGGAGGAGGTGGGGGCTGATGGCACAAGGGAGGAGGTGGGGGCTGATGGCACAAGGGAGGAGGTGGGGGCTGATGGCACAAGGGAGGAGGTGGGGGCTGATGGCACAAGGGAGGAGGTGAGGGCGGATGGCACAAGGGAGGAGGTGAGGGTGGATGGCACAAGGGAGGAGGTGAGGGTGGATGGCACAAGGCAGGAGGTGGGGGCTGATGGCACAAGGGAGGAGGTGGGGGCTGATGGCACAAGGGAGGAGGTGAGGGCGGATGGCACAAGGGAGGAGGTGAGGGCGGATGGCACAAGGGAGGAGGTGAGGGCGGATGGCACAAGGCAGGAGGTGGGGGCTGATGGCACAAGGGAGGAGGTGAGGGCGGATGGCACAATGGGGGAGGAGGTGAGGGCTTATGGCACAAAGCAGGAGGTGGGGGCTGATGGCACAAGGGAGGAGGTGGGGGTGGATGGCACAAGGGAGGAGGTGAGGGTGGATGGCACAAGGGAGGAGGTGAGGGTGGATGGCACAAGGGAGGAGGTGGGGGCTGATGGCACAAGGGAGAAGGTGGGGGCTGATGGCACAAGGGAGGGGGTGGGGGCTGATGGCACAAGGGAGGGGGTGGGTGCTGATGGCACAAGGGAGGGGGTGAGGGTGGATGGCACAAGGGAGGGGGTGGGGGCTGAAGGCACAAGGGAGGGGGCGGGGGCGGGGCAGAGGCGGATCAGAAGCAGGGGAAGTGGTAGCAGCACAGAGTGTGCTGCTAACACGATCTCCCTGCTGAGGGCACCGGGCAGCAACGGGGCAGCAACGGGGCAGTACCGGGGGGCACACGGGACTCACGTACACCCTCTCTGCTCGCCGATCCTGACGAAAAGGAGGGCGAGCAGGGAGGGATCAATATTTTGGACTGCCCGCCTCGCCCGTGATTGGCCGGTTACCGGCAAACGGCCAATCCGGACGATCGGGGGGCGGGGGTCACGTGGGACACGGCCCCAGGCATAACCGTGATTGGTGCTGTCTCTGACAGCACCAATCACGGTTTATCAACGTCATATCGGCCCACAATGCATCAGAATCGCTGTGATTGGCTGCCCTTAGTTTGCCAGCCAATCACAGCGATCGTGATGGCGTGGGGGGCGCGAGTCCGCGGCTGCAGGTAAGCAAAAGATGGCTGCTGAAATAATCAGCAGCCATCTTTACTTTATATGGTCACATTAACCCCTGCAGCCGCGGAATGCCCAGGGCGTACAGTTACGCCCTAGGTCGTCTGGGGACAGACTTCCATGGCGTAACTATACGCCCTGGGTCGTCTAAGGGTTAAAAATCTCAAGTTTTCCCATACTTATCAGTAGGGACGAGCGAAGCGATTCTGGGGATAAATTTGCTTCGCATTGCGAAGCGAAGTTCACCCGATTCACCCCAAAAATTTGCCAAACATGGCGGCCGATTGCAGTTATATGGTTACTCTATGGGAGAAAGGGATTATTACTAATCCCTTTTTCCCATAGAATAAGGTAGAAATCACTATTCAGCAGCTCTGTGTTGTCCCCGCCCCTCCTCCTGTACACAGTGGCTGCCTGTTGAAGCAGACAGAACTCTGGCTGGAGATAGGAGAAACAGTGCCTCCATCCCACACAGGAATTGGGTGGAATGTGGACCGCCCGGAAAAGGAGGTGGTTCAGACGTCGTCAGCATGGCAAGCAAGCAGCACCATGAGTCCCAAGCTCCCGCAGCTGCCATTATCGACAAGCCAGAGGACATGCCCAAGCCGCAGCCTGTCTCCACCTCCACCATTCCTCGGGATAAAGCACTTGTGGCTCCCAACCCAGAAGTGGCAGGGGCGCTAGAGACTTAAACGCGCCATGCCCCTGTAATCCCCTGGGAGGAAGGGGTAGTGATACAGCCCCAACTGATGGACGGCAGGCCACCGAGCCCAGAGGGGCCTGTGATACCACAGTGGTTCTTCAGGTATAAGGACTGTCTGCAGCAGGTCCTCCTGGAGATCCACAGAGCCTGTAAGGTACAGGAGCTCCGTTCCAGAGAGCAGACCCGCACCGCAGCTGACCTTAAGTATCAGCAGTTCTACAAAGAGATTAAGTGAGCCCACTGAGAAGGACCCTTGTCCCTTTCGGCTGCAGGGGACTGTACGAGAGTTCAGCTGTGATTAGGGGTATGGCTTCATAGAGGACAACAATGGACCCAAATGGTACTTTGTAAACCGGGCCTCAGTAAAGTGTCAGGAGCTGCCAGAACCTCTGCATACCCTGTTCCCGGGAGAGAAGGTAGAGTTCACCTCCATGCTAGGGCCCTGAGGTTGGTGGGCAGCAAGTGTGACCAGAATACCACCCCCACCTTACAGATGGTACAAGGTATAGAGGACGACTGGTCTAAAGATCATCTGCGAGACTCCGCAAGGGCTGCGCTTGCTAGCGCTGCCACCCTCACGCTCTGACAGGAGAGCCTCTGTGTCCAGCACAGCTGAACCAGTGCCTTTCTCCCCTCTAGCTCCAGCTCCAGCAGCAGCTGCAGAAGCAGCTCCAAAGGTTCCGGTCCCAGCGCCTCTCTCCCCTCTGGCTCCAGCAGCAGCTGCAGAAGCAGCTCCAACGGTTCCAGTCCCAGTGGCTCCACCAGTTCCAGCTCCGTTCCAGAGGCGGCCATCCAGGTACCAACCATACCAGCAGAGGCCACCCTGGTGGTTGAGAAGCCAGAGCCTGCAGTGTCCACTGTGTCCTTGTCCACCAACCCTCCGGGAGTCCAGGATGTCACCACCACCACCGTTAAGGAGGCGAATGCCACCTGGCATCTGCACCTGGCGCCGGGAGTGAAGGTGCTCAGCGGTTCTGGCACTGCCACCGAAGTGGAGAAGGCTGTGTCCACAATGCCTGTGGGAGTTTCGGCCGAGTCCTCCAACCCAGCACCATCGGGAGCAGCAGCAGCGACAAGGCTTTCAGCCTTTCCACCACTCCCACCAGGAGAAGAGCGACTTGTCCAGCGCCAAGGGCAGAAGCCGCCATCTTGGCTCTCTACCAGAGACAGTTGCGCTGAGTTACTGAGATACTGTTTAACCACTTAGTGGCAGGACTTCCCCAGTTATATGTAGCTCAAGGACTACAGTGTAAAAAATGTTTACAGTACCATTTAAGAAATGTGCCTGGCATCTGCCAAGATTTCCAAGTCTGCTTTTTAAAAAGTTTTATATTAATTGCAACATTTTATTTAAGTAAAAGTGCCTGGTTCTGAAACCATGTAATGTGTTTATTTTACCATATTGCATTAACTTGCTATTGTTTGGGGGTGTGACAATCTGGTAGTTACTCACTCGCTGGGATCGCCATCTCCAGGGTTTGAGACGGTTGGCACATCACAAACTTCAGTCCAGTCAGTGCTGAATGCTTTTAACTGACTATAGTCGCTTTATGTGTCAGTCCCAGGAAAAACATAAGACATAAGCAACACTTTGCAAATAAAGTAAAACCTAAGCCATCTAGCCACTAACTGTACTACACAGCTTCCCTAGCTGTCACTTCTGAGCCCACTGCTCAACACTACCAGATCCACTGGTCTCACCAAGACTCCTTGGCTGCAGCTCCCACAGGCCTAGCACTGCCTGTGTTCTCCCACCCTGGGAGTCTTCACCTGGGAAGCTGTAAAGTCTCTAATAGAGCTCCACCAGGTGGGTTTCAGAGCCTCATCAGGTCTTTGGTTGGAGTGGAGTATATGGACCAGGAGCTCCACCTCCACCCTATTCCCAATCCAGAGGCACAGTACTGCCTCTTACAGCCACACCATGCCACAGGGTGTTATGTGTTGTTGGGTTTTAGTGTGTAAAAAAGACACACATCTGCCATGGACTGTTCATTCCAGTGTTCTACCTTTACCCAGAGACTACCTTCCTCTTATTGTGCGTAGGTTCCTCCGCTCCTTTCCAGGATTGAAAGATCTCCTGAAGAAGCGCCGGACTGAGGAAGGGAACAGGACAAGACAGTGAGCCCTAGCCACTAGAACCTACCTTCTGTCCCTACCTACAGTCCCTACACTGAAACAGTGTAACGCAGAAGAGGACAGACAAAACAAACACAATAAGCCTGAGTAGACAATCCAGGTGAGCAACGTCGGGCGGCAAAAGTACAAAATCAAGATCCAAAAAAGTAGTCAAAGTCAGGCGGTAATGTCAGGACAGGCTGCAAAACAGGGAAGTAAGGAAACAAAGCCAATGGTCAGCCAATAGAGGTAAAAGCTGTAGCAGAGTATCACTTAATAGCCAGCAGGGAAATGAGGAGCTAGCTGATATTTATCTGGGATCAGGGACTGGGTCAGGCAGCTGATTGGATCAGTCCTGATCTTAGCACCCAACTCAGATGGACAGGCCTAAAGAAAGATTAACCCCAGCACTGCCAGAGTGTAACAGGCAATGCAGGTGTGGCCTGGAAGCTAAGACAGCATTCAGACAGATGCAAATAAAAAAAAACAACCATAGGCTCAGAGCTTCCTCAGTCGCCCAGCACGGATCGTGGAGCGCAAAGTCACATTCCTGGCACCTCTAGGGCTAAGACATTGCCCCTGATGGGGCTTCCGTTTTTACATGTCTAATGCTGTCCTGTGAAAAAACTTATTTTATGCCACTGATGTCCAATGATGCCCATGATGCCTGCTATTTTAGCAACGTCCACTGCTGTCCTGGGACAAAAATGATCCACTGATGTCCACTGCTGTCCATAGCAGAAATTTAATGATTGACAGGCAGATTGACATTTTTTTTTAAAATCAACATTTTTCAACTTTTGACACTGTCACAGCAAAGTGGGGTAAAAAATTCACCCTTTTTTAATAGTCCCATTATTGTAGCTACTATAGTTTACCTGTTTTAAATGAAATTCAGTTCTATGTATTTCGCAAATATTCGCAAATTCAAGCAAATATTCGTGAACTTCAAGAAACTAATTTCCGAGTGATTCGCTCATCTCTACTTATCAGCTCCTATATGTCATGCAGGAAATGTTGTTTTCTTTTCAGTTTGACACAGGGCTCTCTGCTGGAACTGTCCAGAACAGTAGCAAATCCCCATAGAAAACATTCCTGCTGTGGACAGTTCCTGTCTCGGATAGAGGTGGCAGCAGAGAGCACTGTGTCAGACTGAAAAGAAAACATTTCCTGCAGGACATACAGCAGCTGATAAGTATGGGGAAACTTTAGATTTTTAAATAGAAGTAAATTAAAAATCTATATAACCAGTTGATTTAAAAGAAAAAGATTTTCGCTGGATAGCCCCTTTAAGGGACAAGCATGAGAAAAGCATGATGACTGAGCACCTGGGCAGTACTGGATTTGAGGAGATGATACAAAAGCTATAAAACTCAACAGCCGTGCACTCTTGCTGATATTATAGTGTACAGTTTAGTGGCCAGTTACCTCCTAACATAGCAATGACTTTGTATTGCACTGTACAATAGTGTTAGTCAGGCCCGGACTGACAATCTGGCAGATCTGGCAAATGCCCGCTGGGCTGCCCTGATTGTCAGTCCGTGGGCCGCCGGGCTGAAAGTTTAATTTGGCACTATTACCAGTGTGTGACAGTTTAGTGTCCGGCAGCGTCCCTGACTCCAGCAGCGGCCCGGAGCAATGCTGCTGCTTCAGGCCGCTGCCGGACACTAAACTGTCACACACTTATCATTGCACACCGTGTTAATGCAGGAGGAGGAGAAGCTCACTGTCCAGTGGGTGGCGCTGTCTGCTGGGCCTCGGTGTGGTGCTGTCTGCAGCCTCGCTCTGGGAATACACACAGGGCCCCCTGGGAGCTGTGCTGAGAGAAAAGTGGCTCCCGGCACAGGCAAGTGACGTCATGCACCGGCGCGTCCTTTAGCCGGAGGAGAGCCACAGCCTGGGAGCCGTGTCCCCTCTCCATAGTTGTCAATAGTCCCGGGTATGTCCCGGTAAGCCCCGCCCCCTTTGCGGTAAGCCACGCCCCCAGCGCCCACCGCGGGGCTAACACAGGGCCAGAGGAGGAGAGAGAAGCCATGGACAACTGGAAGGATGGTAAGTATAATGGGGTCACTCAGCCTCCCTGGCATCCTGTATAGTGGGGTCACACAGCTTCCCGGCATCCTATATAATGGGGTCACACAGCTTTCCCGGCATCCTGTATAATGGGGTCACTCAGCTTTCCCGGCATCCTGTATAATGGGGTCACACAGCTTTCCCGGCATCCTGTATAATGGGGTCACTGAGCTTTCCCAACATCCTGTATAATGGGGTCACTCAGCTTTCCCAACATCCTGTATAATGGGGTCACTCAGCTTTCCCAACATCCTGTATAATGGGGTCACTCAGCCTCCCTAGCATCCTGTATAATGGGGTCACTCAGCTTCCCTGGCATCCTGTATAATGGGGTCACTCAGCTTCCCTGGCATCCTGTATAATGGGGTCACTCAGCTTTCCTGGCATCATGTATAATGGGGTCACTCAGCTTCCCTAGCATCTTGTATAATGGGGTCACCAGCTTCCCTAGCATCCTGTATAATGGGGGTCATTCAGCTTTCCCAACATCCTGTATAATGGGGTCACCAGCTTTCCTAGCATCCTGTATAATGGGGTCACACAGCTTCCCTGGCATCCTGTATAATGGGGTCACTCAGCTTCCCTGGCATCCTGTATAATGGGGTCACTCAGCTTCCCTGGCATCCTGTATAATGGGGTCACTCAGCTTTCCCGCCATCCTGTATAATGGGGTCACTCAGCTTCCCTGGCATCCTGTATAATGGGGTCACTCAGCTTCCCTGGCATCCTGTATAATGGGGTCACTCAGCTTCCCTAGGATCATGTATAATGGGGTCACTCAGTTTCCCTGGCATCCTGTTTAATGGGGTCACTCAGTTTCCCTGGCATCCTGTATAATGGGGGTCACTCAGCTTTCCTGGCATCCTGTATAATGGGGTCACACAGCTTCCCTGGCATCCTGTATAATGAGGTCACTCAGCTTCCCTAGGATCATGTATAATGGGGTCACTCAGTTTCCCTGGCATCCTGTTTAATGGGGTCACTCAGTTTCCCTGGCATCCTGTGTAATGGGGTCACTCAGTTTCCCTGGCATCTTGTATAATGGGGTCACACAGCTTTCCTAGGATCATGTATAATGGGGTCACTCAGCTTCCCTTGCATCCTGTATGATGGGGTCACTCAGCTTTCCTGGCATCCTGTATAATGGGGGTCACTCAGCTTTCCTGGCATCCTGTATAATGGGGGTCACTCAGCTTTCCTGGCATCCTGTATAATGGGGGTCACTCAACTTCCCTGGCATCCTGTATAATGGGGTCACTCAGCTTCCCTGGCATCCTGTATGATGGGGTCACTCAGCTTCCCTGGCATCCTGTGTCATGGGGTCACTCAGCTTCCCTGGCATCCTGTGTAATGGGGTCACTCAGTTTCCCTGGCATCCTGTGTAATGGGGTCACTCAGTTTCCCTGGCATCCTGTGTAATGGGGTCACTCAGCTTTCCTGGCATCCTGTAAAATGGGGTCACTCAGTTTCCCTGGCATCCTGTGTAATGGGGTCACTCAGTTTCCCTGGCATCCTGTGTAATGGGGTCACTCAGTTTCCCTGGCATCCTGTGTAATGGGGTCACTCAGCTTTACGGGCATCCTGTATGATGGGGTCACTCAGCTTCCCTGGCATCCTGTATAATGGGGTCACTCAGCTTCCCTGGCATCCTGTGTAATGGGGTCACTCAGCTTTCCTGGCATCCTGTGTAATGGGGTCACTCAGCTTTCCGGGCATCCTGTATAATGGGGTCACTCAGCTTTCCGGGCATCCTGTATAATGGGGTCACTCAGCTTTCCGGGCATCCTGTATAATGGAAATATTATAAGATGCCCAGTTGGAATTAAAGGAAAACTGCTTTAGTTGAAGCTGCTGATGGCTCCTGGTAGCCCCTTACCTCCTCTTCCCAGCGTCCCTCCTCCGGTGCTTGTAAATCACAATGTTTTTTTTTAACTTTAATCCTAAAAAATCTGTAAATTAGTCTTAAGTGCGCATGAGTGTAGGAGGCAACATGCAGGGGCAAATGGTGCAGTGGGGGCCTAGGAACGCCCACAGTACCCCTAACATTAGCAATGTGATGTTCAAGCATCAGTGGAGCGACGCTGGGAAGAGGCGGTAAGGGGCTTTAACTAGTATATGGGAGGGATAACCTACTATAGGGGGCACTATTGGGGTATATACTATTTGGGACATTATTATAGTAGCGCTCTGGAATTAAGGTTGATTTAATACTGCATGGGCAACAGAAGGGGGCGTTATAACCATTTGGGGCACTATGGATGGGCATCTTGTATAGAGGTGGGCAGGTGGTGTTATGAACAGAGCCTAAGATGTGTGTCTGACAGATCCGGTGGAGATGAGTGGTGACCAGAAGACGTCATCATGACAGCCGGGGCCAAGTGGGGAAAACAACCAAAGAGGAAGACGCCAATCAGAGAAGAGGTCACATGTGAGTCACTGAGTGTACTGTAACTGTGCTGTAATATGCTCACTGTATGGAGGTATACATGGTCTGCATACAGTGTACTGTATACAGTATGATGGTGTTAGTCATTAGGTGGTGGTAATATGTGGTCATGGTATTGCAGTGTTATTTGCTCCCCCCCCCCCACATCCTTTATAGTGCATCACATCCTCAGGTAGGGAGTTAGTGCACTATAAATAATAGGGTTTAGAGATGTTAAGCTGAGTAGTTATTGTGTTTGGGGGATGTTAACACGGGGGTCTGAATTTTCATGACTGGGATCAGAGAAGACGTCACCTGTGAGTCCCCGGCCGCTCTCCGCTCTCCTGACCTCTGTTATAGGGAATATCTGTGCTGCCGTGAGATAACAATTCTGGAGAGTCCTACATTAGAGCTTTGTGTTGTTCTCTCAGGCCAGGTCTACATGGAGAGTGACACAGGAATATAACATTCTAGAACACTCTATGTATCCCAGGCCTGACTGACATCCTCTGCTTAATAAGATGTGTCCCCACAGTCAGTGATGGTCAGTGATGATTGGATGGGTCAGTGTATTAGGGACCAGGGGAACCATTTCCAGGAAGGATAACAGGGGAACTGCACAATACAAAGGTAGGAAGGAAAGATGCCCCTGAATTATATCAGTAGTGTAACTTTAGGCCATGTTCACACATGGTATAACACCGGCCATTCTGTGATCTGGGCGGGTCACAGAACGGCAGGTGTTACTGATGATCTTCATATCTGGTGAATTCAGATGCAGGGCACCCGTGTGCGCCCGAATCTCAATTCACTGCTGCACACAATGAAGCGTGCAGCCAGAGCCACATGCTCCATTATGTGAACTGACACGTCTGTGCGGCCACTATTCAATGTGTGTATACGCTCCGGCCGGCATTCCATTATTTCCAATATAACGTATGTTTTTGCATAAATCACGGCTGTGATTTATGCTAAACATACGTTGTGTGAACATGGCCTTAAGATGAAGCTCTCCTGGGGCTCTGCTTTTCCTGAAGAATAGTTTACAGGGCAGAATACTTTTACCTTTATTAGTATGAATCATGTGACAGATGACAGGAGAGCAAACAGATAATCTATAGTTGTTCAGTATTTTGTTTCTGATCACAGCTGTATACTCTTATATAGTCTGCAGGGTGATAATACTTTTCAGCACTTGCGTACACCTGGTATCTGATCATATCTGAATTTTTTTCTGCGTTGCACAGTTGGCGCAATGGGTGCAGGGAGACTTGTATGTGGGCTGGTGGGGTGTGTTTGCCAGGGCTGCTTTTCAGTCCCAGTCTGGCCCTGGTGTTAGTGCTCTACATTGTCACATTCAACTTTAAAAAAGTAATGTCTCCCTTTAGACTACTCACCCTTCCACTTGCTCCCAGTCAAGTGGTTTCATTCAAGACTGCTAAGCAGAAGTGCCTGATGACATACCCATACAATCAGCAGGGGTTGGAGGTGCAGCAGTCAATCTCTGGCAAGATGAAATACGCTTTGCATGTTTTTTTTAACCCCTTGCCGCAAAATGACGTTTGGGAAACGTCATGTAAAGCAGGTAGTTCCCGCAACATGACGTTTCCCAAACGTCATGGTTTCCCTGCCTCCCCCCGCTGTCCGGGGGGCAGGAGGGCAGCAGGAGGAGGCTGTGTCACACATCATCCTCCTGCTGCCACTGCCACCCCCCTGGGCAGTTAACCCCATAAACGCCGCGGTCAATGCGACCGCAGCGTCTATGGGGAGATTCAGTGTCCCCCGCCGATCGGGCGGCAGGGGGAGGCTGCAGAACGCTGCCTCCCCCCACCGCCACTCAATATGTGTCCCCCGGCCCCCTCCGGTACCGGGCATTACCGGCGCCGCCGATAGCTTTCATCTCCCCCCACCGTGAATCCTCGGTGGGGGGAGATGAAAAATGTCCCCTCAGACCCCAGATCAGCCCTCCGATCAGACCCCAGATCACCCTACCCGGGCGGCCATCAGATCCAAGATGGCCGCCCCCATCCCTGCGAACAAACGATGTTTGTTCGCAGGGATGGAAATGAATTAGTGATCAAAGCCCCATGCTCTCCGCCACCGGAGGTAGCGGAGAGCATGGGGCAGTGATCGGGGACCCCCCCGTGTGGTCCCGGAGCAGGCGATCGGCGGTATATAATATATACCGCCGATCGCCTGTTCCCAGTGCTGATCAGCACTTTTTATCCCCTGTCACCATAAATCATTGGTGACGGGATAAAAAGTGTCACCGTGCCCCCCCCCCAAGTCGCCCCCCAACCCCCCAGTCACCCCCATCCCCCAGTCACCCCCCCTCCCGCACATACATTACCTGATCCAGGGAGGTCCGTCCTCCTCGACATCCAGGCTGATTCTGAAGTGCGCATGCGCTCCAGAATCAGTTATCTCAGAAAATTTAAAGTGACAGAGACCAATTTGGTCTCTGTCAGTAATCATAGTAATACAGTGAAAATTAATGTATAAAGTACAAAAAGTGAAAAACATACAAAAAAATAAAACACACACTTTTTATTATAGTAATAATTGCAGTTTACTCCCATTTTACTCCTAACCCCCCCAAATTACCCGTAACCACCGCAGGTTGCCCATATCCACCCCAGGTTGCCCGTAACCACCGCAGGTTGCCCATATCCGCCCCAGATTGCCCGTATCCGCCCCAGATTGCACGTATCCGCCCCAGATTGCACGTAATCACCGCACATTGCCCATAACCACCGCACGTTGCCCATAACCACCGCACGTTGCCCATAACCACCGCACGTTGCCACTAATCACCGCACGTTGCCACTAACCACCGCACGCTGCCCATAACCACCGCACATTGCCACTAACCACCGCACGTTGCCACTAACCACCGCACGTTGCCCATACCCACCGCACGTTGCCTATAACCACCACACATTGCCTATAACCACCACACATTGCCCATAACCACCGCACGTTGCCCATAACCACCGCACGTTGCCTATAACCACCACACATTGCCCATAACCACCACACATTGCCCATAACCACCGCACGTTGCCCATAACCACCGCACGTTGCCCATAACCACCGCACGTTGCCTCTAACAACCCCAAATTGCCAGTGAGCCCTTCCAGATGGTCCGTAATCAGCCCCGATTGCCCGTAACCCCCCATATTGCACGTAACCACCGCACGTTGCCTCTAACTCACACACGTTGCCAGTGACCCCCTCCAGATTGCCCGTAACCACACCAGATTGCCGTAACCACCCAAAATTACATGTACCCACCCCTGATTACCTATAAGCACTTTAGTTTATCCGTAACCACCCCAGATTGTCAGTAACCACCCCATGTTGCCCGTAACCACCGCAGATTGTCTGTAACCACCCCATGTTGCCCATAACCACCGCAGATTGTCTGTAACCCCCCCAGGTTGCCCCTAATCACATGTAATTCCCCCCAGATTGCCTCTGACCACCGCACGTTGCCTCTGACCACCGCACGTTGTCTCTGACCACCGCACGTTGCCTCTGACCACCACACGTTGCCCCCGACCACCGCACGTTGCCCCCGACCACCGCACGTTGCCCCCGACCACCCCAAATTGCCAGTGACCCTCTCCTGATTGCCTGTAACCAAGCCAGATTGCCTGTAACCACCCCAAATTACAGGTACCCATCCCAGATTACCTATAAGCACTTCAGTTTATCCATAATTACCCTACGTTGCCCGTTACCACCCTACGTTGCCCGTTACCACCCCACGTTGCCCATAACCACCGCACGTTGCCTATAACCACCACACATTGCCTATAACCACCACACATTGCCCATAACCACCACACATTGCCCATAACCACCGCACATTGCCCATAACCACCGCAGATTGTCTATAACCCCCCCAGGTTGCCCCTAATCACATGTAATTCCCCCCAGATTGCCTCTGACCACCACACGTTGCCTCTGACCACCGCACGTTGCCTCTGACCACCGCACGTTGCCCCCGACCACGGCACGTTGCCCCCGACCACCGCACGTTGCCTCCGACCACCGCACGTTGCCTCCAACCACCGCACGCTGCCCCCGACCACCGCACGTTGCCCCAGACCACGCCAAATTGCCAGTGACCCTCTCCAGATTGCCCGTAACCACCCCAAATTACAGGTTCCCATCCCAGATTACCTATAAGCACTTCAGTTTATCCGTAACCACCCCACGTTGCCCGTTACCACCCCACGTTGCCCGTTACCCCCCCACGTTGCCCGTAACCACCGCAGGTTGCCCGTAACCACCCTAGATTACCCGTAACACCCCACATTACCTGTAATCTAATTTTTTTATTGTATTTTAGTAACTGCGCTATTCTAATAACCATTACTAGCTGCGGTTTTGCTCCAGCAAATTGGCGCTCCCTTACTTCTGAGCCCTGCTGTGTACCCATACAGTGGTTTATGCCCACATATGGGGTACCGTTCTTCTCAGAAGAAGCTGCCTTACAGATTTTGGGGTACGTTTTTTCTCCCATTCCTTGTGAAATTGAGAAATTTTAAACTAAACGAACATATATTGGAAAAATTCGAGTTTTTTATTTTTACTGTCTTATTTTGAATACTTTCCTCTAATACCTGTGGGGTCAAACCGCTCACTGCACCCCAAGATGAATTCTTTGAAGGGTGTACTTTCCTAAATGGTGTGACTTTTGGGGGGGTTCTCTTCTGCTGACACTACAGGGGCACTGCAAACGCACCTGGCGCTCAGAAACTTCTTCGGAAAAATCTGCACTGAAAATGCCAATTGGCGCTCCTTCCCGTCTGAGCCCGGCTGTGTGCCCATATAGTGGTTTATGCCCACATATGCGATACCGTTCTACTCAGGAGAACCTGCGTTACAGATTTTGACATGCAGCTTCTCTCCTGTTCCCCGTGAAATTGAGAAATTTCAAACTAAACGAACATATTATTGGAAAAATTCTAGTTTTTCAATTTTACTGTCTTATTTTGAATACTTTCCTCTAATACCTGTGGGGTCAAAATGGTCACCACCCCCCAAGATGAATTCTTTGAAGGGTTCACTTTCCAAAATGGGGTGACTTTTGGGGGGGTTCTCTTCTGCGGACACTACAGGGGCACTGCAAACGCACCTGGCGCTCAGAAACTTCTTGAGCAAAATCTGAACTGAAAATGCTAATTGGCGCTCTCTTCCTTCTGAGCCCTCCTGTGTGCCCATACAGTGGTTAATGCCCCCATATGGGGTACCGTTGTACTCAGGAGAACCTGCGTTACAAATTTTGGGGTGCGGATTCTCTCATGTTCCTTGTGAAATTGAGAAATTTTAAACTAAACGAACGTATTATTGGAAAAATTCGAGTTTTTCATTTTTACTGTCTAATTTTAAATACTTTCCTCTAATACCTGTGGGGTCAAAATGATCACCACACCCCAAGATGAATTCTTTGAGGGGTGTACTTTCCAAAATGGGGTGACTTTTGGGGGGGTTTCTCTTCTACAGACACTACAGGGGCTCTGCAAACGCACCTGGCGCTCAGAAACTTCTTCAGCAAAATCTGAACTGAAAATGCTAATTGGCGCTCCTTCCCTTCTGAGCCCCGCTGTGTGCCCATACAGTCGTTTATGCCCCCATATAGGGTACCGTTGTACTCAGGAGAACCTGCGTTACAAATTTTGCGGTGCGGATTCTCTGATGTTCCTTGTGAAATTGAGAAATTTTAAACTAAACGAACATATTATTGGAAAAATTCGAGTTTTTAATTTTTACTGTCTAATTTTAAATACTTTCCTCTAATACTTGTGGGGTCAAAATGGTCACCACACCCCAAGATGAATTCTTTGAGGGGTGTACTTTCCAAAATGGGGTGACTTTTGGGTGGTTCTCCTCTACGGACACTACAGGGGCACTGCAAACGCACCTGGCGCTCAGAAACTTCTTCAGCAAAATCTGCACTGAAAATGCTAATTGGCGCTCCTTCCCTTCTAAGCCCCGCTGTGTGCCCATACAGTGGTTTATGCCCACATATGGGGTACCGTTGTATTCAGGAGAACCTGCATTACAATTTTTGGGGTATTTTTTTCTCTTTTTCCTTGTGAAATTGAGAAATTTCAAACTAAACGAACATATTATTAAAAAAATTCGTGTTTTTCATTTTTACTGTCTAATTTTGAATACTTTCTTCTAATGCATGTGGGGTCAAAATGCTCATCCTACCCCAAGATGAATTCTTTGAGGGGTGTACTTTCGAAAATGGGTTGACTTTTGGGGGGATTCTATTCTGCTGACACTACAGGGGCACTGCAAACGCACCTGGCGCTCAGAAACTTTTTCAGAAAAATCTGCATTAAAAAAGCTAATTGGCGCTCCTTCCCTTCTGAGCCCGGCTGTGTGCCCATACAGTGGTTTACACCCACATATGGGGTACCTTTGTACTCAAGAGAACCTGCGTTATAAATTTTGGGGTGCAGATACTCTCATGTTCCTTTTGAAAAGGAGAAACTTTAATCTAAACATATATATTATTGGAAAATTAAAATTTTCGATTTTTTTACGGCCCAATTGTGAATACTTTCCTCCAGCCCCTGTAGGGTTAAAATGCTCATTATACCCCAAGATTAATTCTTTAAGGTGTCTATTTTCCAAAATGGGGTCACTTATGGGGGTTTACAGCATACAAGCCTCCTAAATCAACTTAAAAAAATAACTGGTCCCTAAAAAAAAATCAGTTTTGGAAACTTTCACAAAATGTGATAATTTGCTAATAAATTTCTAAGCCCCATATCAGCCTAAAAAAGTAAAATATGTTTCCCAAATTATGCCAGAATAAAGAGGACATATTGGTAATGTGATTTAGTAACTAATTTATGTGCTATGACTTCCTTTTTTAGAAGCAGAAGTTCATAAAATGCAAAATTTTCACATTTTTCATGATATTTTGATGTTTTTCACAAAAAACACACAAAGTAGTGACCAAATTTTGCAACTAATATAAAGTGCCATATGTGACGAAAAAACAATCTCAGAATCGCTAGCATACGTTAAAGCATCACTGAGCTATAAGCGCATAAAGTGAGACAGGTCAGATTTTGAAAAATGAGCCTGGTCATTAAGGCCAAAACAGGCTTTAGAGGCAAGGGGTTAAAGGACAACTCTGGTGATTTTTATTCCTGGCAACTAAAACACATTATAATATAATATATAATTTTACAATGTGCTTCAATTACTCTTCTGCCCCCTCCCTATCGACCCCCCACTTGAAACCCCCCCCCCCCCCAAGTATTAAAACACATTCATACCTGATCCCTGTCAACCACGGCTGGTGCCATCTTGTGTTGATGACGTCTTCACATTAGGAATGCCTCTTTAACACTTTCTCCATGCTGAACACTGCATTCCTAATGATGAAGAGGGTAGGGAGAAGGGACGGAGGGGTGGTGCAAAGTTAGGGCACAGATACTCCCGTTGGGCATGGGGCTGCAATTTTAACAGTTGTTTTTCAGGACAATAACTGCATCACCTGCCAAACGGACCCCAGGACAGATCTCGGATTAAGAGCAGCTAACCAAAAGTACAAGTGGTTTTTTTTTTTTTGGGGGGGGGGGGGGTCAGATTGTCGGTACAGAGTCGCTTTAAAGCTGCTTTGGCCCCGAAGCATTGGGGTTAATGTGTGTTTATATGGACCATTTTTACACATCAGGTGAGTTGCTATGTATATTTATACACCATAATATCCTTGGAATACCTGTCCTGTTATATAGCGTAAACTGTGGTATCAATAAAAATAAATAATCAAAGAAAATGTCATGGATAGAATGTAAGACAACAACTCTGTGGTATTTCTTCATTTTCTCTGTAACTATTATCTGTGGAATTTTGTTTCTTTATTCTATACAGTAAGAGAAAATTTGCCCTTGACAAAGATATTTTGCAAGTTGTCATAGAGGCAAATGCAGCCTGTGTGTGATTGGTAAAATACTGTCTTTCAGGAAAAGAAATGAAATCTGATGGATCTCTGATCCCCACAAGGCAGAAAAACACACTTGACTTGAGGCAGTTGCACTCCTAATATAATGTATTAGCAACTTGCCAGAACTGTCTCTACCATATTGTTTCTATTTGTAAAAAGTATAAATGAGGTAAAACAGTTCTGGCGTTCATAAAATCCATCCCTGGGAGCTAGACATGAATGCAGAAACAATCATTCTCACGGAAATAACAACCATGATCTGTTTGACAGAAATTTTGTCTTTAAACATGTATATAAGCTACAGGATTTTGAAAGCATAGGCTGACACGAATTATACACACACAACACACACACACACACACACACACACACACACACACACTGTATTATAAGAATAAGAAGAGTTACCAATTGTAATATTACAGCAAGGATGTAGGGTGTAGCTCCTGAGGTTATGATTCTTGCATGGCTTTTTTTGTGACTACATTAGAGTACGTTCACACTGGGGTATTTCACTGTAGATTTTAGGTAGCTAATTCGTGGAGGTGGTGGAGGGGTTGGAGCTGCTGAATTGAAAGACATTTTCAATTTAAAGAAAAAAAAATAGATTTTTATTAAATTTGAGATGGAATTTAAAAAAAAATGTGTGCAAGAGTCTGGTGTGACCCTATGAAAAATGCATATACAATTAGAAATTGAAAATGTAATTTTAGTTGCATTTGAAATTAAACTTCGACATTGGTGGGAGGATGACACTTGACACTATTATTAAAAGGCTATGTTCACACAACGTTTTTTCAGCTCCGTTTAAGATGACATCTGTTATTTTGAATCTAAAATAACGGACGTCATTTAGCTGTCTGACCTCCCATTAGTGCAATGACTGGTGTTGGCACATTATTTTAGTTTGGGATTACTAATTGGCCTTTGGATGCGGCTTAATTGAAAAGTCCATTGAATTTAATAGTAAAGACAGAGAAAGAACAGTGATAAAAGGAAAACTGTGTGTGAACTACTGATAAAAAACGTCCGTTGTTTTAAAAAGGCGTCCGAAAATAATGATCGTGTTCATTATTTTGACGTCCGTGGCAAAAACGTCCATTATTCAATACACTGTGTGCATTGGACGTCAGTCTTCTCATTGACTTCAATGCATTGCCATAGTAGTCAGATAAATCGTGGTAAAAACGGACATTTTTAAAAATAGTGAAACCGGGCGCCTTTTCACTATTTTTGACGTTGTGTGAACATAGCCAAAGACAGTAAAATTGGTGGTGACCCCTGTAAAAATTGTAGGTGAGAGCCTGGTGTGACTCTTTTTATACTTGTTATAACTTCTGTATAATGGCACTGAGAGAGTGCTAGTACTGAAAAGTACTCTTGGTTGTTTTATTTTTAATATGAAATGAAAAATTGAATTTGAATTGAATTTAAAATTCACCTGGGTGCACTGAATGCTACACTTTGACACATTGGTGGATGTGGTAGTCGGTAGATGAGTGGTCAGTTTTATTGGCGTTTGCAAGGTGCATATGAAGGGCGGGAGGCACACAAATAACGATAAATAACAAAACATTATTCTTAAAAGGACATTGAATTTGGAGGTGACGCCCCCCCCCCCCCCAATAAAAATTGTGGTCCATAGCCTGTCCATAACCCCTGTAAAAATTTTAGGGGAAAGCCTGGTAGTTACCCTTGAAAAGATTTTGTTCAAGAAACTGGTGGTCACCATGTTAAAAATTGTGGGTAAAATTGTGAGAGCCTGGTGATGACCCTTCTTCTATTTGTGGGTAAGAATCTGGTGTGACCATCTTAAAAAAGAGGATATTGCAAGTGAATTCTCGAGCTACTAAATTTTTGCACTTTGTGTACAATACTTTATATTTTTTTGCACTGCACAACTTCAGTTAAAGTTTCAACCTGTAAAGTTTACCTGTGGATTTTTACACCTGCTCCACTATACTGCAGGGACAAACCTTTAAACAGGTATGTGTTGGGATCCAGGGGAGGCATATACCACTCTAAACCCTGTGACAAGTGTTGCAGCTGTACTGCAACACCTACCCTTGCTAGTTCTATCTATCACCACACACTAGCAGCACTACTTACCTCCTCAGGCTGTTCAGTAAGAAGTAGTGCATAATGCAAAGCTGCTTATAGTCCCTGCTCTAAACAGGGTTTACTGATCAAGAGTAGAAGGCTTCTGCTCCTGATTGGGCTCATGCTATACAGCCGCATGCCGTCTGGGGCAGAGAATAAGGCAAACATTGCATGCCTCCTGCCCAGCCTGCCTGAAAAGAGTTACTACTTCACTTTTTACACTCCGTGGGCCCAACCCATTGCATGTAAAACCCTCATGGCATGTAAAACCTTTACTGTGATTTTTGTTTTCCATTAAAAACAATGAGTAGACAAACAGCTGCAGATTTCAGGAACAATTTACTGCATAAAATCTGCAGTAAAATATGACTGTGTGAATGTACCTTTACTGTTATCAGAGTTGTCTCTTAACAGGAGCGTATCTGCAGATGGAGCACTGGTAGCAGTAACATTAAGGCCCTGATGACTGGTGGGAGCCCAAAGGCCCCTCTGCCATAGAAGAAGATACACGTTTTATAAATGGTTGAGTGTAGGTCTGGTGCTCATTTACATATATTGCATTGTGGCCTATTGGACTTAAAGTGTAGTTATGGGTAGTAAAAACTAGGATGCAACTATGTTTGTATGAGAAAATCCAGCCTTTTAACACACTGGAAATTGCCTATTAGTATGCACTAGCCTTTTTAGGCTCTTATATTTTCTGATGTTCTATCAGTACTACATTTGATGATGAGTCTACCTTGCTCACATTAGTAAATCACCTCTGTTTATGAGTAGTAATTATGCAAATTATATCTTTCTGTTTTTTTTTCCTTCTGCATAGAGACTCCCTCGCTACCTGAAATACTTATCATGAAAACTGAGCTTAATATTCTTTCCCATTATGGGACCTTTACAATCCAGACACCATCTGTGAAGTACATTTTTAGTTCTCTGGACTTTTTCCTTAAAGCTTTCTATGTAATATTTGTTCTAATCTCATCAGTGTTACATTATCTATAATGGACTGTACACGGTGTTACTGAACGTGAAATTAGGAATTCATATACCATGTTGTTGCAACTTGAAAGAGGACTCCCATGTTGAATGACCCGGATCTCTTTGTGGAGGTACCAATAATCTTTTCTTCTTTTCTTCCCAACAGTGGCATAACTTTTTCTGAGTGGTCCTTGCCAGTATCCAGGCCAGGTCCTGGATACACAGACAAGGTTCCAGCAATTTTGAATTATATGAAAGTGACTGCTGGCTATGGCCCATCATGTTGTGCAATTGTGGGCACACATTTACACACAAAAAACATGTTTAACACCTATCGCCACACATTTAAACACACAATCCCCACCATTTTGTCATTAGCCCAGACAACAGTATGAGGGAGTGGGCCCCAGGGGAATCAAAAGGTCTATGTCACTGTCCATTACTTTCAAGAACAACAGGTGTAGTACCCCCCTAAAACCTCTACAGTGGAACCCGTGACAAATCAGGGGCTATGGTGCAGTACAAGGCCCAGGTTTGGTTGTCACTCTTAACCCACCTGCAGCTCATCATAAAACCCCTCAACACAAGAGCTGAGGTGCTTTACACCAGGAGAGAGGCTCTAGTCACCCATTGCCATTACCACTACTACCACCATGGACAGCGCCAGCACCCAGCCTACTTGAGAGTGCTGGGGAATACAGTTCCCAGAACCACAGGCCCTCTCACCACCTCCTGTCATTCTTCCGAATCAGCTGTGATAATGGCAGCTGGTTTGGGAGAACTGCAATGAGCAGGCCAGGCTGCTCTACTCTCCCTATTCAGTTATATCAGTAATCACTGATACAACTGAATAGCTGATTGCTGACTTCAGCCAGAGAGCCCTCTGCTATCTTCCCTGCCTCTGGCACCTCTCAGAGATTAGCTCCACCACCATACACAGCAGCCAGATCTGACCATAAGAGGCCAGAGCAGGAACCTGGAGAGGTGAGATTATTCACTAGAACTACAACCTCCAGACAGGGGGCATCTATAAGGGGGACCAAACAGAGGGGGGGGGGGGCATTTATAAGAGGGCTACACAGAGGAGGGGCATTTATAAAGTGGAGTAAATAGAGGGGGGGCCAACTAGGGGCTACACAGAGGGGGGCAATCTATAAGGGGTGCTTATAAAAGGAGGGGCATCTATAAGGAGACTTGCTGTTTTACTGTTGCCACTTGATTTGCTCTACAAAGGGGCCCGCTAAGCTTAGTCACCCAAGGGCCCAAAAAAGCCTGGAGACGGCCCTATCTACCACAATCATCATCCTCTTCATCATCCCCTCTCACTCTCTTTTCAATATCTGGTCTGCTAATACTAATACTGAGATCATGAAAATTTAAAAGAATAAAAAAGATGGCATGTTATGAGTCTATTCTCACCCAAAGTAATGCTTCCATAGGAGAAAATAGTGCCTAATAAAGGTAATCTATCATCACCCAGGCCCTAACACTGGTGCTGACAGTGTACTGTAGTTGGCAGTCCCCAAGTGAGCATGGTACGGTTTGGTAATTTGTCCGTGGAGTGGATTATGCACAATCTCAGGTCTCCTACTGTAATGAAGAGTCAAAGAGGAGTTGTGGCTCAGCATTTGTGCCGCACTCTAGCACACCTCACCTACCTCACCTCACCTCACCTCACTTCTTCCTCCTACCTCTTCTCCATGAATAATCAATGCTGCCCAGCCTCCTGCTCGCTCAGCTGTCAGTCAGTATCTGCCAACAGAGGACTGATCTGCATTCAGATATAGTTGAATCTTCTAGCCTATATTGGAGCTGTGGTCTAGGGGTAAATTACCCGTCTAGGACATACCAGCATGTCTTTCTTTGGTTTGAACCCCCTGATGGAAATGAAATAAAGGTATTATTATTATTATTATTATTATTATTATTATTATTATTATTATATCATTGTGCAAAGAATTACCAATCAGGTCCAAAGTAGTTTAGTTTTTTTTAAATTTAATACACTGATGAAAACAAATACAACATCTTTCCTGTTCCCAGTCTGAGTAGTTTTTTAGCTTGGTTCCATTGAAGTACAGTAGGTGGAGCTGAATTGTAATACCTCAAATAACCTGGGGGCAGGTGTGGTGCTGTTTTTGCAAGAAGGTAGCTGTGTTTTTGTTATCCTAGATAACCCTTTTAAGTTTTCTTTTTTTTCTTTCAGGTTCTCTGTAGCTATCAACATGCTATAGACCTTAAATAATAGTGGATAGTTTTACAACAGACCACCAAAAAAATGTCCTTGTCTATACTTGCATAATAGGCACAGGCAGTTTGACTAATAAAATAAATGGAAATAATGCACTTGTGTAATATATTGGCCTTCGAACTGAACAATAGTATAATAAACAACAGCTATTATATTGCCTACAGTCTAAAACCAGCATGCACTTTAGTTACATTTAATTTAATACTACTACCAGACATATATTTACAAAGTAACATGAAATATCCCATTATATAAACCAACAGGATAAAGACTTTACAGGAAATGTGTGATAATCTTTGGAAATTGGAATATAAGAAAATCATATATAAGAAGCTAAGCATGAATTACCAAATAAAAATTTGGTTTTAAATAGAATTAATTTGTACCAGTGTAGAATACGGTAGGTGGAAACTTATCACCGAAAGATTATATCACTGTTTAACCTCAACCAACTGGGTAAGGATTTACATCAGAATAACAGCTCCTGGTGTGAAGATGGAGCCATGATTAATCTCTCAGAAAGGTCACTCCAATTACAACTGTAAGTCCCTCCCTCTCCTCCTCTCTCTCTCTCTCTCTCTCTCTCTCTCTCTCTCTCTATATATATATATATATATATATATATATATATATATAGTGGTCTGTTTACAGTCTGCTTAGATAGAAATAATAGAACACATTCTAAATCTTCATCCTTAACCCCTTCACGACCACTTAAAATTTTATGAAGGTGGTCGGTGCAGGTCCTCCGTCTGCAGCAGCGTCTTTTGGTGTTGCTGCAGTAAAAAGAAGTTGCGGCTCCGGGGCTGCTCCTGCACAAAGAACTGTATGTTACAGCTCCGGTTCTTAGGCTTTCTCTGGAGCATGAGCAGGGTCAGAGAAACCTCTGATCCTGTTCATTTAACCCTTAGAGTGCTGCAGTTTGTGACTGAGGCATGATTTATAGGGGATTGGGTCTCCAGGTTTCCCCAATTGCCCAATCAGAAATGGGGAAAATGCTCCACGGGCAGCCCTGAAGACCTAGAAAAGACCTCAGGGCTGTTTCTTTGTTCTTCCTGCTTGCTCTGTCTGCTGCTGGGGCACAGTAAGTGTAGCCCTAGCAACAACTTGTGTCACAGAGACATAGACATATTGTATTAGCATACATGAGCATTAGCTGGAAAGAGAAAGGGGAATACAGCGCACGGCGCACATAGTGTAATTCTGCAGGGTAGGTTGGTGTAGTAGTGAGTGATAGAATATTGCTCACCTTTGCGTGTCGTGCTACGAGCCCGACACCGCCAGATGCTTTAAACGCTCGCTGCCCACCAGGGGTCCGACTGGGTCGGTAGAAGAAATCGGTGTGCAAGATCACTTTATCCAGGCAGGATACGTGGTGTACTCTGGTGTCCGGCGCCGAGCGGATTTTCCAAAAATTATCAAGGAGATGATGGAGTCGTAGTATTAAAATCTTAAACTACTTTATTGCATGACGTAAAATAAAATACGTTTCGAGGAACATGCCTCTTCATCAGATCATCAGAAGAGGCATGTTCCTCGAAACGTATTTTATTTTACGTCATGCAATAAAGTAGTTTAAGATTTTAATACTACGACTCCATCATCTCCTTGATAATTTTTGGAAAATCCGCTCAGCGCCGGACACCAGAGTACACCACGTATCCTGCCTGGATAAAGTGATCTTGCACACCATACATGAGCATTATCACTATGGTATAATTGATTATGTATTTGTAGCCTTTGCCTTATAGCACAGTAGAGGTAAGGATCTGTTTTTTTGAGAGTTTATGAGATGGAGAAACTAATAAGGAATACTTGATAGGATATCAAAAGCTTAAAAAGGTGGAGTTGGTTTAAAGCAAATGTAGCGTGTGCTTGACCAGTCACCTGCTAGATGGTACTGTGTGACGCCACTACTGTGGTGGTTGGTCGGTGGAATATAGCTCAGCCAGATGGGAGGTTGTTGTGACGCCAGTGCTGAATCAGCACATAGGTATGAGGCACACCTGCTTTTAGTTTGTTGTGACTGGCTATACTCTTTCCCCAATGGTCGCTGACCTGCCGGGCTGTGATGGGTTCCTTGGGCACTTATCACGGTGGTCTGGAGTGGAGTTAAGACCCACCTGGACTGTCAGGACCGCCACCCACAGAAAGAGGAGATGACCCAAGGACAATGTAACCTGTGTGTAGGTGCTGGTGCAATAATTACTGAGTCCCAGTAGAATAAATAGACTTCTTTTTACTTAAGAATCTTCTGTGATACAAGTGAATAATAGAATACATGACTGATACAGACTTGACTTCACCGGATATGTATTGAGAGCTGTTGAGGTAGAAAGTAGAATAATAGTGCTGACTTGGTTGCGTGCCGAGAAGAGTAGAGAGAGTTCAGAGTATTGGAGAGAACTTTGTCTTTAGAGTCCCAACCCAATTTAGTACTGTGCTCTGCCAGAACTTTAGGAGAAGAAGTGTTTCGACCTTTGTTTTCGTTGTACTACCTGTTGCCCTGCAGTGTTGGAGGACCCATCCTAACAAGGTGACACAAGCCCCAGTCCTAGTTATCTGGGTTGAGCAGGGTGTCTGAGAGTGTCCCAGTGTCACCTGCCTTGCGAGATAGAGTACGTAGGCTTGTAGCAACTTTGCTCTATGCGGCTCAGTTCCTTTGCTATAGGATACCATCCTACACTTTTAGAGATGTTCACAGCGTAGGCTGGGGTGATCCCTAACTTGTCCTCTCTGTAAGTGTTTAGCACTGCATCTTAGGTAGAAGTGTTGCTTTAGAAAGAACAGTCTCTATGTCTTCCGTGAGCGTCTGTCACTACAACTAGTCTGTCCCAGACGGGGAACCTGCCAGAGCCAGGTCCCTGGCTAACTCAGCAGGGATGCCTGATCTGTGTGTCTTGCTCCACTGAGAAACAGATGAGAACTAACTAAGTGTTGGTGTACCCCCTTCCCTAATAAAAGTCCAAATCACCCCCCTTTTCCCATTTTATAAATAAAAATAAATAAATAAATAAACATGTTTGGTATCGCTGCATGTGTAATCGGCCAAAATATTAATCTATTTAATTCATGATCCCTCATGGTAAACGACGTAAGCGCAAAAAAATTCCAAAGTGCAAAATTGCGCATTTTTGGTCACATCAAATACTGAAAAATTGTATTAAAAAGCGATCAAAAATTCGCATATGCGCAATCAAGGTACCTATAGAAAGTACAGATCATGGTGCAAAAAAATGGCACATCACACAGCCCCATAGACCAAAGGATAAAAGCGCTATAAGCATGGGAATAGAGTGAGTTTAAGGAACTTTTATTTTCTGTAAAAGGTTTTAATTTTTTACAAGCCATCAATCAATATAAAAGTTATACAAGTTACATATTGTTTTAATCATACCGACTTGAAGAACATATATAACATGTCAGTTATTCCATAGGACCCACAGCGTAAAAACTAAACCCTCCCAAAGAAAAAGAATTGCGTTTTTTTTTTCAATTTCACTGCGCATATAATTTTTTTCTGGTTTTGCAGCATATTTTATGCAAAAATTCAGCCTGTCATTGCAAAGTACTTTTAGTGACGCAAAAAATAAGGGCTCATGTGGGTCTGTAGGTGTTAAAATGCAACTGCTATGGCCTTATATACACAAGTAGGAAAAAAACGAAAAGGCAAAAACGAAAATTAGCCCGGTCCTTAAGGGGTTAAACTTGAGTTACAGGCTTTTGTGAGGGGTGTTCAAAGTAGCAACATTCATGGTGTGACACCACACATATAATGCAAAAAAGAGGAAGCTGAACAGAAAGAAGAGTTTGCTGTGACAAGTGGAGGAAAGGTTAAAGGATTAGAGCTGAGAGTTGGGAACAAGGAATGAAAGAATAATAAAAGGATTGCAGGTACCCATTGCCTTCAGGAAATGTTTGAGTTCAGGGAGACAAAGAAGCCTGCAGCCTTTCAATTTGTTGGAATGTGAGTCTCTGAGAGATTAAACCCCAAAAGTGTTGGAAGGGAGCATCCTTATACTGTAGGAATCACAACAACAACAAACTCCAGATTCAGTCTTGAAGTATTAATTTTGGAGGATTTTTTTTTGTTTGTCACCCTATGTAAAGCAAGTGCATGACTTAATGACTTAAAGGGGTACTCCAGGCTGGGGTTATTATTAGTGTATGGCCGGGGAGGGGGTGGCCAGGTCCCGGATCGCACCGCCCTGTTCTCCCGCCCCCCCGCTATGACCACTGAATGGCTGAGCTGCCTTGAGACGTAACGTCTGCCTTGAGACATCACCCAATTGGGTGAGGAAAAGTGCAGCGTGACCTCTAGGTAATTAAACTATAGAACTGTGTCCCACAATTGGGAATTGCAGTATTGTTGAGACAAGTTGATTTTTTTTCCTTCCATAAGGGAAATTACCTAAACTATGAGCCAAGCAGTTTATAGTCTGCACCAGGGAAAATGCAGCCAAAAAGAGGGAGAAGTGACAATAAAGGACCAGCACCATGATCCGTAAGAAAGGAAGACACATACTTAGGGGAAACCCTGATTCAGCCAAAGTTAAGCCTCCTAGACTGTGTTCAAGTAGTATTTCTTCATCTTGGATGTTTTCTAATGATCTATGTAAAGTGAACTATGACTTTGTCAAGTTACACCTTGTGTAGAACATCAAAGCCATCACAAACACCATCAGCTGGACACATATAAAGGAAGTTCCCCAGGGGAACTACAGATACCATCCTATCTGTGTAACCCTTCAAGCAATGTGCCAGGTTTCTAAGCATTGGAGGTTTGGTAGAAGTCTTCTAGCCACTGTGATCACTGGTATTCAGATTATGAAAAGCAGAGGGCTACAACCCTCTAAGCATTATAAGCAGCTCTACACCCAGTTATTCCATTTACTCTCTTTGGGCTACTGCATGTAGATTATATGTGCTAGAAGTTCAGGTTTTGTTCAGCTAGCAGCAAAAAAGGTGAGGTTTACTCTCTGGAGATATGATTTAAGATGAAAAATCCTTTAAAAACTTTTTTGAGCCAACGACCAACCCCTTTAAAGGGGTTGCAGTACAGATCCATAGTACCATCGCAAATTCTGTGTCTTCCAGAAATTTTATGCAATTAAGGTAAATTTGCGCCATTCTTGCTGTGGTTTTTTGAAAACCACAGCAAAAATGCCACAGTAAAAACACATAAAACATGCGAACACAGCTTCTGGTTTTATTGAAGCTAATTATATCCTGCCCCTGGTACAGTGATTTATCATTTTGTTTCTGAACGTCAAAGTTTTCAAAGTATTAACTTCCCACTCACCAAGCATATATATGACAACAGTCGTTAAATAATAACATGTGTTTATACTGTAGTATCGGCCCCTAAAAACAACTAAAATGAAATGCCAATAGGAACAATTCTGTTACAGAGTATTTTAAGTACATTTTTCTTGCACAACACTACGCGCTCTAAATGTAATGCTGTGTTTTCCTGGTGATCAGATGCAGAAAAGATCAATAAAATGATCTGAGAGCAATTATTTTTGTGAAAAATACTTTCAGTGACAACAGTCAAAGCCCCCAATGGGCAAAATGTAAGAAAAGAACCTAATTAGAATCTTTTCAATGTAATCATTAACTCACATCTAACACCTACAAGAGTATTTTGTTTAAACTAAAACATGACCTGCTTGGCAGAAAGGCCTTGTAAACTGTCTATAAAAAAATATAAGACAGCAAAGGTCAGTGCAAGCACTCATTTGAATTTCAATTATAATCCCAAGTCCACTGTGTACAGCTTGGCTTATATTGCTTCCAGTCCCCCACCCCCATGTTCCAGACAATCTAGTCTGAAAATTCCTTGTGGATTAATTACCGAGGATGCAAAACAAGTATTCATTTTAATATGCCATAGTCAATGGCTCTGTTCTACTGATATTTGTCCTATGCTGTTTTCTTGGTTCTCAGATTATTATATTTCAGACAAATTCACAAAGGCGAGGATGGGGTAACATGGAGGTGTACTCTATTGTTTAAAAGAATAATGAAATGTAAATTATTTACTCTGTCTTGAGTTAGCAAAATTTTTATTTAATATCCATGCAATAATACTGTACAGGAAACATTTCGTTTGAAAGTAAACCCCATTCTTTTGTTTGATAAGTTTAAGGCCAGGAGCTGTGTTCCCAATTCAGGTACCTAGCGGAGAAGGCAGCCGTCTCATTATAATCAAGGCCGCTAATAATGATCAGGATCGTTAGAGGATTATAATGAGATCTACGCCTCTTCACTGCTATGTTCCTGAAGTGGGACCATAGTAATTGACATTTATGCACATATTATCACAAACTATCACAAGAAAGGTAAATTACCTGTTCTAGCCCATGTTCAGATCAGGACCCCCACCCACTGGGCAAACTCCATACACTAAAGTGTCACTATCATTTAAAAAAACGTCAATGTTCAGACCTGTACCAATCACGAGAACAAGTGGGGTTAAGACTGGGCTAAGCACAATTCTCTCCCCGCTTTTTGTCAGTGAAAGAGTCGGGCTCTATAGATTTACATTAGGAGTCTGACTCATTTTGTGACACAGACCCAGGAGAGGATTGTGCTTAGCCCAGTCTTCTTCCAGCTCATTCTCACAATCACTACAGGTCTGAACATGTATTTATGTCAAAGGTTTTTTCAAATGACAGTGACTCTCAGCCATTATCCCCTACAACAGCCACAGCCCGCACAGCTTTGGGGATCGGGTTGGGACATCAGAAAGTAAAGCCTTGATGCAGTAGTAAGTACAGGGACAAAAAGCACTTCATAAGCATTTCCCGTAATAAGTGTATATTGGTAATTTGTATAACTTTTTTTTTTTTTTTTTTTTTGGGGGGGGGGGGGGGGGGGTCAGTACAAAATGTTTGCTGGACTTCTCCTTTAATATTGATAGGAAAGTACAGAAGTGTTATTTTTTGTACATATGTGCAATTGTTTATTAACTCAATTGAATGGCTTGGACCTCCTCCAATCAAATACTGATAGTCTATCCTTAGGAGAGACCACCAATTTAAGTCCTAGAAAATCAGTTTAAAGTGAATGTACCACTAGGTACATCACTTTTTTTTTTTACATGAACAGACTGGCGATGGCACAGAGATGTCGGTGCTGCAGTCCTCTTTTTAAACCATTTTTTGAACCTGGCTCCCGCACGCAGCACTGCTCTATTCTTGAGTGCTCATTGCTTCTAATGGAGCCACATCACAGAGATTAGTGTGCTAAGGAATAGAGCTGCACTGTGTGCGGGAACTGGGCGGTGGTTCATAAAATCCCCGGCATCCCCGCGCCAGCATCAGTCTGTTCACATAAAAAAGACAAAGCAATGTACCTAGTAGTACAATTGTTACTATTACTATTACTATTGTTAGCTATTGTTTACTATGTTTACACTGACAATTTTCTTAAACTTCTTCAAGTCAAGAAAATGATTTTTACGATGGGTTTCTTTAAATATTAATCGTCTCTCAGCTTTTGATGACTTAATAAACTATTGTTTATCTGTTAGACATCTTATCTTTGTCTTATGTTACATAAAGTTGGAGACCTTTTTTTCCCTTCATTTTTCGGTTTTACACCTTCCTGACGCAGGCATAAATTTCATAGTGTCACTGATTATGAACAAGAAGAGACAGTCATGATCACAGCAGTCAGCCTTTAATGGATACTTGAAAGCCATGTGCGATAAATCCATGCAAAGTGCTCAGTCTCCACAGTTGCCTTGTAAATAGGTTGCTTTTTCAGAATTTTGTCTCATAAGACTTTTGCCCCAGAGCTTTGGCTTATATCTTCCCTGGTATAAAAAAAAATGAAAGTAATATTTCACACTGAGCAATGTTAAGATCAAAGTTAGATGTAACATTCAATGGTGGAAAATATGGACCTGTATCCAAAAGTTATTACTTGGCTTAATCTCTATCTTGCAAATCTCTGCCTTTCTATTCATCATCAACATTTTAATTTGCAGCTTCAATCAACAGTAATTTAAACCATATAATATGAAGCACATCCATAGCACTGCCATCCCCCTGATGCTGCTTGTTCATCGCTGGTTATGAACATATTAATAATGATGTATTGTAGCTTGGGGTGCAATTTCTGGGTGTGATAAATTACAGATGAGCATGATAATTCTAAAATAAAATTAAGTTGTATTTCAGAGAAATCTGTGTTTGTTTGTATGTTTATATCTCTATCAAGCAGCTCCATCTATCCTCTATGGTATCGCAAAATTGATATTACTGCTCTGGCAGCCTATTAATTCATTCCATTTGGCATTTAGATTTAAGAATGCTTCTGCTGTGTTCTTTTATTTGTCTCAAAATGCAAACACCAACTAATACAAAGATTTAGCCTGGGCAGCATCCAGTATATATATATATATATATATATATATACCGAATTAAAAAATAAATAAATAAAATTACTACCCTCTGGCATACCGGTACATCATGCGTCTTTAAGTGACATGCTCCCATGGCGTACCAGTACATCGTGGGTCATTAGGGGATAAAGGAGAGAGTATTAGAAGTAAAAGATGCTTTTCTGTATATGTATATTTATAGAGCAGATTTAAAGGGAATGTATTCCTTAGATTTTCTTTTACTTATTAGAACCAGATATTAATTAGGGATGAGCGAACCGTCGGACTTTTGGTCCGACGACATCTTCAATTACTATGCCTGTGATCCGGGGTGCATAGTTGCGATTAGAGATGAGCGAATCAGACGGATATCTGGTTCGTATGAATCAGAAATCTCGGCGGCTGACTCCCGATGCCGGCACCCTCCGTGCAGTGGGTGGATACATCGTAAGGAACGCCTGGGAAACTGGGATACAGCCAATGCCAAACTCTAGTTGCGATCCCGGGAATCTGCGGGCAGGATACTCTAGGGAATTCAAGATTTCCAGGGAATGTATCTTGAATTCCCTGGAAGATCCCAGCCGCAGATTCCCGGAAGCGCAACTATGCACCTGGGATCGCAGGCATTGCACTGGAGTGAGCGGCTTTCGGACCGAAAGTCAGAAAGTTCAGCTCATCTTTAATATTAATACTAAGCCAGATACTGTTTCTATTTTTTTTATTTTTTTTTCATTTTTTTTTATGTTGTTATGGGGGCTAAGCTTGCCTGAGCTGTTTAACAGTGTTTAGTAGCATGCCTCTGTGACATAGACAACAAGCTGCTTTTGTCTTATACTGGTGCTATCTATCCACTGGTGTCACCTGTCGCTGTAATGCTGTACAGATCACTTTACGGCAACCTTAATCTTAAAGGGGTTATGCAGTGCTACAAAAACACTGGCCACTTTCTTTCAGAGACAGCACCACTCGTGTCTCCAGTTCAGATGTGGTTTGCATTTAAGCTCCTTTCACTTCAATGTAACTGGAGACAAGAGTGATGTTGCCTCTAGAAGAAAGTGGCCATGTTTTTGTAGCGCTTGCTAGCCCCTTTAACAGTACAGACAGAACAGGAAGTCTAAACTTTGAGACTAGAATGAAAAAATAAAAACTGCAAGATTTTAGGATTATTTTATAATATAGATAAAAAAATTTAAAATTTGAAAAAAGCATCGCTAAATATTCTTAGAAATATGTATTAATATTATAAAAACTTGATTTGAAAAACAGATAATTTTCTGATGACAAATTGTCTTTAAATTGGAAATAATGGTTTAACTGTCTAGTACTATGGGATTCATGAAAGCAAAGGCACAGCTACCCTCTTAAAAAAATTAAAGGATATTGCAATATAGAACTACTGTAGTGCTTCCAAACGCAGTCGAATATATCTGGGCTGATTTATGTATATGTGAAAGACTTCAAACCTATAATCTTAAAGTACTGTTGTAGTGAAATCTGTGTCAGTATTTAACCGCACTGGTCAGCTGAATATGCTACCCTGTCTAAGGGTACTATATTAAAAGTATGGGTCTGCATTAGAAATGAGCGAACCGGGTTCGGGTTTGAGTCCATCCGAACCCGAACGTTCGGCATTTGATTAGCTGGGGCTGCTGAACTTGGATAAAGCGCTAAGGTTGTCTGGAAAACATGGATACAGCCAATGACTATATCCATGGTTTCTACATAGCCTTAGGGCTTTATCCAACTTCAGCAGCCACCGCTAATCAAATGCCGAAAGTTCGGGTTCGGATGGACTCGAGCATGCTCCAGGTTCGCTCATCTCTAGTCTGCATTCCTTTTAGTGCTCCTATTAGTCAAAAGGTTTCTTTTATATTATTTTGTTTTCTAGACCTGTAACCGTATTATGCTGTCGATACATAGAAAGGCATATTTAGCTGACAGAATTATTTTATGATGGAAGGTGAATAGCACTTATAATCACCAAGAAAAGCAGGAATCCGGCTGCTGTCAGCTGCTTTAATGTATTCAAATAAACTGAATATATTTTTTAAAACAGCATTATGAAGAGGGATCTGGGGATAACATTATATTGACCTGCCTGTGTTTCTCTGTGAATTTGAGCAGCCCTTTTATCCTATACTTCTCATGTATGACATTTAGCTACTGCACCAGTGAATGATGAACTGGCAGTAGTGAACATTTTTCAGTGACTGTCTGCACAGAAATGGCACAGAATTTTAAAGGTCTCTATAGACATCAAACCCTAAGCACACCAATACATGTTCAACTGGGTTAGGTGTAGTCATGGCCCCAGCTCCTCCAGCTGCAATGTCACGGACCGGCTGATGGATTGCCCGTTCAGCCATTCAGTGACTGCAGCAGATATCTCCTTGGAGTGCTGGACCTTTTCTTTAAATTCTCCCTTAATTATGTTACAGGTGCTTTTACATCATTATGCAAAATCAGCAGTGAAGTTAGATGTTCAGCAACAGGTTTGGGTGGGGAACTGGCAGGAGTGCTGTGGGAGGAGAGTAGGTGGAGTGGGAGGACTGTGTAGAAGAGCTGAAGGAAAGCAATGCATTCTCAGATTTATAGTACCAGGCAACTGCTTAACCAGGAAGTACAACCACAAAATACATAACTAAGACCCCAAAACAAACAGGTATTTGGTGATTTCAGAACTGGGGCAGACAGGTAAGCAATGCTTCATATATGCTTCTGTAGCTTCTTTTACCTGATGTCTGATCTGCTTTCATATCTGCTATTACAGTGCTATTAAAGTCTTCAGGACAAGGAAAGTGTGTAGACTGGTTCACTTTTTTCACATTTTTCCACAGACAGGCATCTTTCTGATCTTTATGCCATAAAGCTCAGATTGGTGAAGAGATGCATTGGTGGATGATGTTCTGAAAGTTTCTACCATCTGCAAGCAGGATCTTTAGAGCTCAGCCAGAGTGACTAGTGTTGAGTGAAAAGGCTAAGCTGTTTGGGTTGTATCCATGTTTATAAGAACTCCCTAGGGCTTAATCCAACTTCTGCAGCCACGGGGAATTAAGTACCAAGCGTTTGGGTTCATAGAACGTTCGGCCTCTTTCCTCAAAACTAAGAGTGACCACTGAATTCTTGGTCACCTCCCTTACCAAGGCTTGATCCCCAATTACTTAGTTTGGTGGGGCAGTCAGCTCTAGGAAGTATCCTGATTGTTCCAAACCTCTTCCATTTAAAAATAATGATGGCCATTGCGCCATCAAATGTACAAATGTGTGTTGTACTCTTGTCAAGAACTGTGCCTCCACACAATCCTGTTTCTGAGCTGTATAGGCAGTTCCTATTAACGCATGGTTTTTGCTCCTATATGCATTGTCAGCTGTGAGATCTTATATAGACAGGGCAGTGTCTTTCCAAATGATGTCCAAAATGTAATTTATCATAGGCAGACTTCAGGCAAGGCATAGAAAGATCTCAAAAACATGGGAAGGCCCTGTGCTAACTGTAAAGTGTGATAGCAAAGGGTGTAAGTAATACATTTACACAAATTCCTAAAATTCTCACACATTTCTTACACACTTCACATTCTCATTATATATATATATATATATATATATATATATATATATATATATATATATATGTATATATATATATATATATATATAATTTTATATAAGCAGCAAATAGTGCTTTCTACCAATATTCTGTACCAACTTTTTTTTTTTTAAATATCTTAACTTGAAATATGTTGTCTGTTTTTTTTTTGTAAAGAGCTTTTTCCACCTTTTGAACTTTAGCCATTGTTAAAATGCCTGCCAAGTCTGCAGCTTCTGCAGGGAATATGACTTTTTCCTTTTCATCTTCCTCTCATATGCCTCTCAGGTCTTTTAGTGCATGCAAATAAGTACTGCTTCATAAAAGGTCCCCTTGAAATCCTATAACATGCATATACAGTAGTATCTAGCATTACTTTAGCTCAATACTATATAGTGGAGATAGTTCAAAGGCAAGAAAGAAAAAAGTAAAAATAGAATTAAAAAGAGAAAGGAAGAAGTAGCAGATTAAAAAAAGTAACTCATAGCATAAACTGCTTAAAAAAACATTAATATTTTTGTCATCTATCTATCTATCTATCGCCTATCTATCTATCTATCTATCTATCTATCTATCTATCAATCTTGCATGTTGTTTTTATATAATAGAATTGTATTTTCAATGCTTAAAGGGGTAGTTTCATCTCAGCTTGTTATCCCCTATGCATAGGAAAGGGATTATCAAGCTGATCGCCAAGGGTCTGACTGCTGGGACCCCCACCAATCAAGAGAAAGGGGGACAAAATTGCCCTGCAATGAATGGAGTACTTACTGCTCTAACAGGCAGCTCTATCAGAAGCAGGGCTGGGAAGGGGAGCGAAGAGCAATACAAGCAATAAGGGGTAAATAAACAGGAACATTTTAAGATCAAAACACATTGAAGACAAATGGCTGACTGGTACATGAGGAGAGAGGTCCCTGCCCACGAAGGCTTACAATTTATAAGGTACTGGGAGAGAAACAGGAGGTAAAGTGCAGCCAGTCAAGTGTGATACAGAATTGTTATAGTTATAAGTTATAAGTTATAAGTTGTAGCCTAGTTTGAAGAGATGGGTTTTCAGGTTACTTTTGAAAGACTTAATGGTGGATGAGAATCGGATGTGTCGGGATAGCGAGTTCCAGAGTATGGGGGAGACTCGACCAAAGTCTAGGAGGTGGTTTTGTTAGGTACGAACAAGGGGGAAGCGCAAAAGGTGGTCAATGGAGGGTTGAAGGTTGCATGAGGGACGGTAGCGGGATATCAGGTCAGAGATGTATGGGGCGGGGCAGGTTGTAGACAGGTTACGGAAGCACAGACAGATATTTGAAAATCAGTCTGGAACCTGAGTTACAATCAGAAAAATCTGTAAAGCCAGCTTTCCCAATAACCATATGAAGCTCCAAAGATTGCACTATTTTTTTGTAAACAAATCCATGGTAATGATCCACTATACCATGTTTGCAGCTGTATCTTAACCCCTTCCCGCATTAGGACGTACCGGCACGTCCAAATCTGCAGCCCGTTCCCGCAGATGGACATGCCGGCACGTCCTCTGAATGACAGGGGCGCAGGAGCTGCGCTCCTGTCATTCCCGGCGGGGCCCGGCTGTCAGTGATAGCCGGGCACCCGTCGCAACTGCCGAGATCCGGGCCGAGCCCGGATCTCGGCAGTTAACCCTATAGGTGCTGCGATCTGTGCGATCGCAGTACCTGTAGTGCTACAGGAAGGGAGAATCCTCCCTTCCTCCTCCATCGGGGCTGTGCGGTGAGATCGCACAGTCCCGATGGAGCTGTGACGTCAGGAGGCTTCCCCGAAGCCTCCTGGTGTCACAGCTACGGAAGCTGGTCAGGCTCAGCCTAAGGCTGAGGCTGATCAGCTTTGCCTTTTACAGGCATAGTGCATTGCAGTGCTGATGAGCTCTGCAATGCACTGTGCCTGTAATCAGGCAATTTTACAGTAAAGTCCCCATGGTGGGACTAAAAACAGTGTTAAAAAAACACACACACACACACAAAATACATTTATAATAAAATAAAATTTACACATAATCCCCATAGCCCCCAATACAATAATAAATGTAAAAAAAAAAAAGTACACATATTTTGTATCACCGTGTGCATAATGAAGCAGGCAATACAAATATTACATGAACCCCTTAGTGACCGCCAATACGTATTTTTACGGCGGTCACTAATGGGCTTTATTCCGATACGTACGCCTTTTAGTGGCGGACGTATCGGAATGCTCTGCCGTCCCCTTGCGGCGGCAGAGCGGGGGATTAGCTGTCAGTGTGACACCTGATCTCCCCCTGACACTACCCCGAGCGGAAGTTCCTCCACTCCAGGTAGTTTAACCCATTGAATGCCGCTGTCGGCACCCCGGAATACCTGTAACCACCCCGCATTACCTGTAACCACCCCAGATTACCTGTAACCACCCCGCATTACCTGTAACCACCCCGCATTAACTGTAACCACCCCAGATTACCTGTAACCACCTCGGATTACCTGTAACCACCCCGGATTACCTGTAACCACCCCGCATTACCTGTAACCACCCCAGATTACCTGTAACCACCTCACATTAACTGTAACCACCCCAGATTACCTGTAACCACCCCACATTACCTTTACCCACCCCACATTACCTGTAACCACCCCGCATTACCTGTAACCTCCCCAGATTACCTGTAACCACCCCACATTACCTTTACCCACCCCACATTACCTGTAACCACCCCGCATTACCTGTATCCACTCCGGGCTACCTGTAACCACTTGGCATTACTTGGAACCACCCCAGGCTACCTGTAACCACCCTGGGCTACCTGTAACCACCCCGCATTACCTGTAACCACCACAGATTACCTGTAACCACCCCACATTACCTGTAACCACTCCAGATTACCCGTAACCACCCCACATTACCTGTAACCACTCCAGATTACCCATAACCACCCCACATTACCTGTAACCACTCCAGATTACCCGTAACCACCCCAGATTGCCACACCCTCTCGATTGTCGATCACCACCCCAGATAGCCAGTAAACACCCCCTGATTGCCCATAACCACCCCCAGATAGCCAGTAAACACCCCCAGATTGCCCATAACTACCCCCAGATAGCCAGTAAACACCCCCAGATTGCCTGTAATCACCCCAGATTGCCACAGACTGCCCGTCACCACCCTAGATTGCCCATCACTACCCCAGATAGCCAGTAACCAACCCAGATAGCCAGTAACCACCCCAGATTGCCCATAACCACCCCAGATTGCCCGTAACCACCCCAGATGGGTAGTAAACACTCCCTGGCTGCCCGTAAACACCTCGAGATTACCTGTAATCTCAATTTTTTTTATTTTTTTTAGCAACTTTGCTATTCTAATAACCGATACTAGCTGCGGTTTTGCTCCAGCAAAATGACACTCCTTCCCATCTGAGCCCGGCTGTGTGCCCATACAGTGGTTTATGTCCACATATGGGGTACCATTGTACTCAGGAGAACCTGCTTTACAAATTTTGGGGTGCATCTTCTCCCCTGTTCCTAGTGAAATTGAGAAATTTTAAACTAAACAAACAAATTGTTGGAAAAATTCATTTTTTTCATTCTTACTGTCTAATTCTGAATACTTTCCTCTAATACCTGTGGGGTCAAAATGCTTACCAGACCCCAATCTGAATTCTTTGAGGGGTGCACTTTCCAAAATGGGATGACATTTGGGGGGGTTCTATTCTGCTGACACTACAGGGGCTCTGCAAACGCACCTGGCGCTCAGAAACTTCTTCAGAAAAATCTGCACTGCAAATGCTAATTGGCGCTCCTTCCCTTCTGAGCCCGGCTGTGTGCCCATACAGTGCTTTATACCCACGTATGGGGTACCGTTGTACTCAGGAGAACCTGCATTACAAATTTTGGGGTGCATCTTCTCCTCTGTTCCTAGTGAAATTGAGAAATTTCAAACTAAACAAACATATTATTGAAAAAATTCAATTGTTTCATTCTTACTGTCTAATTTTGAATACTTTCCTCTAATACTTGTGGGGTCAAAATGGTCACCACACCCCAAGATGAATTCTTTGAGGGGTGTACTTTGCAAAATGGGGTGACTTTTGGGGGGTTTCTATTCTGCTGACACTACACTGCTGACACTAGATTAATTCTTTAGGGTGTGTAGTTTCTAAAATGGGGTCACTTATGGGGGTTTCCAGTATACAAGCCTTTTAAATCCACTTAAAAAAAGAACTGGTCCCTAAATAAATCAGTTTTGGAAATTTCATGAAAATTTGATAATTTGCTGATACATTTCTAACCCCTGTAACACCCTAAAAAAGTGAAATATGTTTATGAAATGAAGTCAGAATAAAGAAGTAATATTGAAAATGTGACTTAGTAATTAATTTATGTCATGTGACTTTCTGTTTTTAGAAGCAAAGAATTTCAAAGTTTGTAAAGTGCAAATTTTTCTAATTTTTCATGATATTTTGATGTTTTTCACAAAAAAACACACAAGACAGTGACCAAATTTTGCCACTCATATAAAGTACAATATGTTACAAAAAAACAATCTCAGAATCGCTAGCATACGTTAAAGCATCACTGAGCTATAAGCGCATAAAGTAAGACAGGTCAGATTTTGAAAAATGAGCCTGGTCATTAAGGCCCAAATAGGCTTAGTCTTGAAGGGGTTAAGGAGAAAATTGGCAAGTTCCACACTCACTGGATAAAATCATTCCTTTCTAACTCCTATTGGTGGGAGTGTGTAAGAAAGAGGAGAGGAAAGAAGAGTAGTTTGTGGAAAGCAATGTGAGGCACCTTTATCTGTAGTAGGTCAAACCAGGCCTGTATTTACAGTTCATGCTGCCCTAGGCACTTTGCACGCCGAGGCGCCCCCCTCCCCTCGGCTACATGCATGATATATACCCTGGCACTTGGGTGCCGCTCTGCTTGATGCCCACTCTTCTCATCAAACAAACGTAATGGAGGAAGGAAGGAGGCCGGGGACATCTTAGTTTGGGGACTGCTGCTATCCAGTGTTAGACTGGGGTACCTGGGGCCAACCAGAGGAAATGATCCTTGGGGCCCACCAATATAGAACCAGTGAGACACGACACGCTGACCCTTTCCTGGATTCATCTGTATCCCTTTTTCAAATCCCTTTTTCAGTCGAACTAAAACTCTCAAAACCCCCTCTATTTATACAGCTCTCAGGGTATGCTGGGAGTTGTAGTCTCTGAGAGGACAACCCTATAATAAATCACTCTGTGCAGAGTCTCCTGGTGGCTGCAATCTGGGGGTGACAACCATAAGCCCTGAAGGTCCAGCAATACATCTGTCTACACTGTACTACAACTCCCAGCATATCCTGAGGCTGCAGGCTGTCAGTACATGCTGGGAGTTGTAGTGCCTGCAGCCGTTGTAGTTGGGCCCTAGGTGCATTATACACTGGATGCTTTGTGGCATATAAGAATACATAGACCTGTGGGGGCTCAGTGTAGGGAAGTGACCCCAGAACATCACTAATAGGGGATAGGGGGAGATGTTTTTGTTCCATCCCCTATTAGTGCTGTTCTGGGGTCATGTCCCTGCACTGACCCCACAGATCTATGTATTCTGATCTTCCACAAAGCATCCAGTGTATAGGACCCAACTACAACAGCTGCAGGCACTACAACTCCCGGCATGTACTGACAGTCTGCAGCCCTCAGCATATGCTGGGAGTTGTAGTGCCTGCAGCTGTTGTAGTTGGGTCCTAGTTTAAATGTTTGCGCTAGTGTACTGTGGTGACCGCGGGGCTGTGTCAGTACACTACCGCAAACAATACAATGACCCAATGGTACAGAGGCTCTGCACACTATAGAAGTGATTACAGTGCAGTTACTAATGACTCACAGGTGATGTCTTCTCCGATTGGCATCACTCACTTTTTTGCTTTCTTCTCCATCTGGCGCAGCCATCATAAAGACTTCTCCGACCAAAACTCGTCTGCAGGCGAGCAGCTGGGGTGACGGTGAGGGGGAGCAGCTAGGGGTGGCAGGGGCAGGGGGAGAGTCTGGGGAGGCAGAGGAAGCAGCTAGGGTGGCTGGGAGAAGATGAGGCAGCTGGGGTGGCAGGGGTTGAAGATGGGGGGCAGGGGGAGTAACTGGGGTGGCAGGGGGAGCAGAAGGGGGGACAGGCGGAGGAGAAGGGGGCAGGAGAAGATAGGCAGGGGGTGATAGGCAGGGGGAGAAGCTGGGGGAATGGAGAGCAGCTGGGGGGCAAGGGAGAAGCTGGGGTGGCAGGGGGAGCAGCAGTGGGGACAGGTGGAGGAGCAGATGGAGAAAGAGGGAGAAGATGACAACCAGGGGGAGAAGCTGGGGGGCAGGGAGAGCAGCTGGGGAGTGCAGGAGGACAGGCTGGGGGGGGGGGGTGCAGGGGGAGAGGCTGGGGTTGCAGGGGGAGAGGCTGGGGGGTGCAGGGGGAGAGTCTGGGGGGTGCAGGGGAGAGGCTGGGGGGTGGAGGAGGAGAGGCTGGGGTGAAGGAGGAGAGGCTGGAGGGTGCTCAGGGGTGTAGGAGGAGCGGCTGGGGGGTGTAGAAGGAGAGGCCGGGGGTGCAAGAGGAGAGGCTGGGGGGGGTGCTGGGGGTGCAGGAGAAGAGGCAGGGGGGTGTAGGAGAAGAGGCTGGGGGGGGTTCTGGGGGAGAGGCTGGGGGGTGCAGAGGGAGAGGCTGGGGGGGTGCAGAGGCTGGTCCGCCCCCAATGCAGCTTTGGGTCCGGTGAGCTTCCAGTGGGCACTGCCTCTATCAAGAGCCGGAAGCTCACAGCTGCAGCCCCGCGGTGCACGAACTTCTCTCCTGTTCGGCGCAATGACGTCACGTGCGTCGCTGCCGAGCGGGAGAGAAGCACTGTGGGGCTGCAGCTGTGAGCTTCTGGTCTGTGATAAAGGCAGTGTGTGCCAGAAGCTCACCGGACCCGAAGCTGCACAACCCCCGAACCCCCCCCCCCCCCCAGGGGGTGGTCTAGGCATCCGTGGTATATATATATACATATTTTTTTTTTGTAATAAAAAAAAAAAATGTTCCCTGTGGGTGCCGCCCCCCGCAGGGCGCTGCCCTAGGCACCGGACCACGGGTGCCTAGTGGCAAGTACGGCCCTGGGTCAAACAGTGAATAAAACAGTGCATGAGTTAACCCTTTTACTTAAGCTGTGCTCATGTACCCAGATGATAAAGAATACAGAACAGAATAGTAGGACATCTAGTAGGGAAAAATACACAAAACACCTTCATCCCCTGTGTTTGATACCCGACAGAGATACTTTTCCCAGGTGGTATAAAGACTTAGTGGACCACCCGTATTGGGACACTATTGGGGAGATTTATCAACAAGGGATTTTTCTAGATGTGGTCTATTTCTGCTTTGGAAAGAATAGACTGGTCTATTTAAAGTGCAATTTACTATCAGGGATAAGCCTGGTCTATTTTCTGTGGTGCAGATTTGTTTGGCTCAGAATTGTCTCTAAATAGTCTCAGAATTGTCTCTAAATGGTCTCATTGGTCCAGGTTCGCCTCCTAGGTAATGAGCATTTTCTTCTCCCTTTCTTTTTCAAATACCAGCATGCAGAGGATTACGTCGGATTTGTTTGGACTATGTCGATGACCGGCGGACATTACTGTGCAATAAAGTGGTGGGGGTGTTTATATTTGAATAAAAACATTTTCTCGGTGTGTTGTGTTTTCTTTCATTACTTTACAGGCTTAGTAGTGGAGGCTGTCTGATAGACGGAATCCATTACTAAGTCAGGGCCTAGTGTTAGCCGGTATAAAATGGCTAACACTAACCCCCCCATTATTACCCCAGTACCCAATGCCACCAGGGGTACTGGGAAGAGCCGGGTGCCAGTGGTCCCGGAGAGTCAAAATTGGCGCTCCTGGACCGGGCGGCAGCAGGCTGGTAATATTTAGGCTGGGGAGGACCTAAAACAATGGCCCTTCCCACCCTGGTGTTACAAGGCTGCTGTTGTTTGGTTATTAACCTGGCTGGTTATGAAAATAGGGGGAACCCTATGCGTTTTTTAAAATGATTTATTTATTTAAAAAAAATAACAACAACGCATAGGGTTCCCCCTATTTTCATAACCAGCCAGGTTAATAACCAAGCAACAGCAGCCTGGTAACCACCAGGGTGGGAAGAGCCATTGGTTTAGGCCCTCCCCAGCCTAAATATTACCAGCCTGCTGCTGCCCTGTCCGGGGGCACCAATTTTGATGCTCCGGGACCACTGGAACCCGGCTCTTCCCAGTACCCCTGGTGGCATTGGGTACTGGGGTAATAATGGAAGGTTAGTGTTAGCCATTTTATACCGGCTAACACTAAGCCCCAACTTAGTAATGGATTCCGTCTATCAGACAGCTTCCACTACTAAGTCTGTAAAGTAATGAAAGAAAACACAACACACCGAGAAAATGTTTTCATTCAAATAAAAACACCCCCACACCCCTCATTAACCATTTTATTGAACAGTAAAGTCCGCCGGTCATCGACGCAGTCCAAACGAATCCGACGTAATCCTCTGCATGCCGGTATCTGAAAAAGAAAAGACACAAGCAAAAACAAATAGCAAGTAAGGGGTTAAGTCCCAGGGAGCCAGACTGTAACTCCCATGCCTATGCTGGAGGTCACTCAGCTTTCCCAGCATCCTGTAAGGTTAACCCTTACAGGATCCTGGGAAAGCTGGGTGACCTTCAGCATGGGCATGGGAGTTACAGTCTGGCTCCCTGGGACTTAACCCCCTGGGGACCAGAACAGTTCACACTTCACCTGCACCAGCAAGGAAGGGGGTTAAGTGCCCCCTTCCTTTCTGGGGCAGATGCAGTGAGATCTCCATGGGGAGGGAGGGGGGGGTTGATGCTAGGGGCTGGGGGTTACCTGCTGAGTCTTCTTCAGCAGTTGGCAGCAGTGCCCGAATGTCCCGGCAAGCCCCCCCCCCGCAACGGTAAGCTCCGCCCCCGAAATGACCACGGTTATTTGGGGGGGGGGGTGCTTACTGGGACATTCGGAGACTGCTGCCAACTGCTGAAGAAGACTCAGCAGGTAACCCCCAGCCCCTAGCATCAACCCCCCTTCCCCATGGAGATCGTACTGCATCTGTCCCAGCAAGTAAGGGGGCACTTAACCCCCTTTCTTGCTAGTGCAGGTGCAGAGCCAGAACAGTCTGGTTCCCAGGGGCTTAACCAGACTGTTACTGCTGTGCCGGGATTTCTAATTTCTCGCCCAGAAGCAGACCGCTTTTTGCTTCTGGTTGGAAAACCCCGTAGGGCAGGGAATCCCAGCTTAATTAAGGGGATTCCCTGCTCCTGTACTGTAAGGAGGGGTGCGCTAAACACCCCTCCTTACTGTACAGCCACAGGGGGTTAGTAGTGATGCTCCTGCATCACTACTTAACCCCTTACACTGCACCGACCCACGGAGCAAACTGGTTCCAAATTATAGGTGGTGAAATAGACCACCTCTAGTGTGGAGTGAGTTTGCGACACATGTGCGACTATTTTAGATAGTCGCACATGATAAATCATGCCTACTTTCAGCAGTAAGCTGAAGTAGGCATGATCAGTCTATGTTGGGGAAAAGTCGCAAAATTTTGCGCAGCTATGCGGTTGCTCAAAATTTTGCGACTTTTCCACTCCAACAAAAAAGTGTACATTTTTGATAAATCTCCGCCTATATGACTAGTTTAGAGACATTGGAAGACCATTTGTCATATGTATGGAAAATATTATGGTATCCGGTAATTTCTCTATGTTTGCCATTTTATCCTCTGATTTACAGTTAGATTGTAAGGTGCAGAGTCTTTACCATCAGTAATCAGGCAATCACTTTTACCAATGTTATGGAAACTGGTATAACAAGAACAAGTGCAAAGATTGGAATATAACTATAATAGCTTAGTCACTTTAAAGTGTCACTGTCGTTATAACTTTTAAATCTAAATCAACAGTAAATGTGATATAAAGCAAGTTTCCAATATATATTGTTTTTTTTTTAAGTTATCATTGAAAACACGGCACTTCCTGTTTTCTGACTTTTTTTTCTTCAAAAAAACAGGAAACAGTCAGAGAACAGGAAGTCCTGTGTATCCCAGGCCATCTGAGCGCTCACAGAGAGAAGGCAGTCATGTGACTGATGGACACATTGAGTCGTGACTCTCTGTACTGGTCGGAATTCCTATGTTTAGGCTAGGTTCACACTATGTAACTGTGCGGCTGTATTTTTTATGCGGCTGTAAATGTGCGGATGAAACTCCGGCCGTGGAAAAAAATAGACATGCGGCTCAAAACATACGGTCATTTACTTTGAAATCTGGTTCAACTAAAAATAACAAATAAAATCTTAAGAAAGTGATGCAAACACCTCTGGATGCATCTGGGAAAGCAGGGAACACAGTTTACATGAATTGCTATTACCGAGGTTTGCGATCCTCTGCAGTATGCCGATGTCTCTCATGGTTAATCTATTAAAATAATAAAACACATTTTCGTTGTAATAAAGTGCCTTTCGTTGTTCAATAATTAAATTTAAACTAATCCATCATTTTGCAATTAAATATACTGTTAAAATAAATAGATATATAAATAAATGTATATTTATATATATATTTATTTTTTGACAGTATATTTAATTGCACAATGATGGATTCGTTAGAATTAAATTATTGACCAACGAAACTGAATTTATTTCAACGAAAATGTGTTTTATTAATTAAATATTAATTAGTACAGGAAGCTCCATAAGCCGTTAATTCATATGCCGGCAATAGAGCTTTCTGTACTAATCATCACTTTACTTTAATGAAAACATCAAATGTTTCTTCTTCTTATGTTATCACAATAGCATTATTAGAAGAAACATTTAGAATTATATGTGCGCTCAGCTGATTGGCTGATCGGCTGAGCGCACATATAATGAGCCGGTCCGCAGCACAGTGACTTCATTGTGCTGCGGACCAGCGAAGAGGACACATCGGGGTGAGTATAGAGCTCTCCCCACCCCCTCCCCAGCACTGCACCCCTCCCAGCAAGGAAGGGGGGTCAGTTAACCCCTTCCTTGCTGGGATGGGTGCAGTCTGACATCAGTCTGGCCCCCAAGGGGTTAAGGGGGATACAATACATCCTCCCTTAACCCCTTGGGGGCCAGACTGTAAGCAGCGATCTGTAAAGATGCTGCATACTGTAAGGTGCACAACACTGCTCACAATGATGGGTGTTGTGCTCCTGTTTGTGTGTTTTTTGTGTGTTTCTCCCTTTTTGTTTTTCAGATATCGGTATCCTGTGGATTACATCGGATTCCGAGGACTACGTCGATGACCAGCGTTTTTTTAATGTTTTTTTTTTTATGAAATGTTCAATGAGGGGTGTGGGGGTGTTTTTATTTGAATAAAAAAAAATTTTCACTTGTGTCTTGTCTTTATTTCTTTCCTTTATAGACTTAGCAGTGGAAGCCGTCTAATAGAGGGAATCCATTACTAAGTTGGGGCCTAGTGTTAGCCGGTATAAAATGGCTAACACTAACCCCCTATTATTACCCCAGTACCCAATGCCACCAGGGGTACTGGGAAGAGCCGGGTGCCAGTGGTCCCGGAGCGTCAAAATTGGCGCTCCTGGACCGGACGGCAGCAGGCTGGTAAGATTTAGGCTGGGGAGGGCCTAAACCAATGGCTCTTCCCACCCTGGTGGTTACCAGGCTGCTGTCGTTTGGTTTTTAACCCGGCTGGTTATAAAAATAGGGGGGACCCTATGCGGGTTTTTTTTTAAATAAATAAATAATTAAAAAAAACGCATAGGGTCCCCCCTATTTTTATAACCAGCCGGGTTAAAAACCAAACGACAGCAGCCTGGTAACACCAGGGTGGGAAGAGCCATTGGTTTAGGCTCTCCCCAGCCTAAATCTTACCAGCCTGCTGCCGCCCGGTCCAGGAGCGCCAATTTTGACGCTCCGGGACCACTGGCACCCGGCTCTTCCCAGTACCCCTGGTGGCATTGGGTACTGGGGTAATAATAGGGGGTTAGTGTTAGCCATTTTATACCGGCTAACACTAGGCCCCAACTTAGTAATGGATTCCGTCTATTAGACGGCTTCCACTACTAAGTCTATAAAGTAAAGAAATAAAGACAAGACACAAGTGAAATTTTTTTTTATTCAAATAAAAACACCCCCACACCCCTCATTGACCATTTTATAAAAAAAAAAAACATTAAAAAAACGCTGGTCATCGACGTAGTCCACGGAATCCGACGTAATCCCCAGGATACCGATATCTGAAAAACAAAAAGGGAGAAACACACAAAAAACACACAAACAGGAGCACAACACCCATCATTGTGAGCGGTGTTGTGCTCCTTACAGTATGCAGCATCTTTACAGATCGCTGCTTACAGTCTGGCCCCCAAGGGGTTAAGGGAGGATGTATTGCATCCCCCTTAACCTCTTGGAGGCCAGACTGATGTCAGACTGCACCCCTCCCAGCAAGGAAGGGGTTAACTGACCCCCCCTTCCTTGCTGGGAGGGGTGCAGTGCTGGGGAGGGGGTGGGGAGAGCTCTATACTCACCCTGATGTGTCCTCTTCGCTGGTCCGCAGCACAATGAAGTCACTGTGCTGCGGACCGGCTCATTATATGTGCGCTGAGCCGATCAGCCAATCAGCTGAGCGCACATATAATTCTAAATGTTTCTTCTAATAATGCTATTGTGATAACATAATTAGAAGAAACATTTGATGTTTTCATTAAAGTAAAGTGATGATTAGTACAGAAAGCTCTATTGCCGGCATATGAATTAATGGCTTATGGGGCTTCCTGTACTAATTAATATTTAATTAATAAAACACATTTTCGTTGAAATAAATTCAGTTTCGTTGGTCAATAATTTAATTCTAACGAATCCATCATTGTGCAATTAAATATACTGTCAAAAAATAAATATATATATAAATATACATTTATTTATATATCTATTTATTTTAACAGTATATTTAATTGCAAAATGATGGATTCGTTAGAATTAAATTATTGACCAACGAAAGGGACTTTATTACAAAGAGAATGTGTTTTATTAATTTAATATATTAACTATTAGAGGCATAGGCATTCGGCATCATTGCCGGCTATTTTTGAAGTACTCCGTACGGACCGCCTGTCAATCCTCGGCCGCATGTCCAGCCGCAAACAATGGTCTTGTTCATTTTTTACGGGTCCGTTTACGATCGGGCCGTAGATTCATACATAGTGTGCACTGTGCAGCCGTATATCCTATACTTTCCAGCGTACGCATGAACCACCAAAAATACCACCGCACAATTACAGCCGCAAATACAGCCGCACAGTTACATAGTCTGAACCTGGCCTTAGGCTGTGTTCACACTATGTATATTTCAGTCAGTATATTTCAGTCAGTATTGCAACCAAAACCAGGAGTGGATTAAAAACACAGAAAGGATCTGTCCACACAATGTTAAAAAAATTGAGTGGATGGCCGCCATTTAATGGCAAATATTTGCTCTTATTTTAGAACAACGGCTGTTGTATTGAAATAATGGCCATTATTTACTGTGATATGGCAGACATCCACTCAATTTTAACATTGTGTGAACAAATCCTTTCTGTGTTTTTAATCCACTCCTGGTTTTGGTTGCAATATGAGGACCACAATACTGACTGAAATATACGAAGTATGAACCCAGCCTAAACATAGGAATTCCGACTCCTGGTTTTGGTTGCAATACTGACTGAAATATACTGACGGAAATATACATATACTGACTGAAATATACGTAGTGTGAACGCAGCCTAAGTTAGTCTGTTTTTTTTACAAAGCGCCCAAGTCAGAAAATCTACCTTCAGGAGACTAGACCTGGATTTCTGGTAAGTTCAGCTTTGTTTTACAGCATGATAACAACAAAAAATAATGAATGTATATTGCAAACTTGCTTTATTTCACATCTACTGCTGATTTAGATTTTGAAAATTATAACAACAGTGACACTTTAAATGAAGAAAGGAGTAATTCAGCAGCAGGAAGTGAGCAAAAAATATTCCTTTATTTCAAAATATTCCGGGACATAAAAACTGCAACCACATGACCTCGAATCTTAAAGGGGTTGGCCACTTTATAGTAAAATAGTTTAGTGTACAGTATTAGTAAGTGTACTCACTGTATGTACTGACAGCAGCTCCCTGTGTACCTCATAGAGCTAATATCAGACTCCCCTCCTCCAGGCTGAGCCCTGTGGGGTTTTGGTCTATAAGATTGCTGACATGGAGGAGCATGTGACCAGGCCCCGCCCCCCAGTGTCCACCACTGAGCCTGTATATGTCTATGGAGGACACAGTGGACAGGGCAGGGTCACATGTTCCTCCATGTCGGCCATTTTTATGGACTGAAACAAAACAGAGCAGGGCACCCCAGCCTGGTGAAGGGGAGTCTGATTTTAGCTCTATGAGGTACACAGTGAGCTGCTGTCAGTATACACAGTGAGCACACTTACTAATACTTTGTACTGACCTATTTAGTGGCCAACCCCTTTATTGATGCACTTTCAACCTAGCCAGGGTAAAGATCTTGGAACAGGGAGAGATTTTCGTAGCGTTTTGGTTAGGCAGGCTTAACACCACTAAGAGCACATTATATATACTGTTCCAGTAGCCCACTAAGGGCACCTGATATATACTGTTCCAGTAGCCTAGTAAAGGCACGTGATACATACTGTTCCAGTAACTTTCGTACAGCATTATCCGTGATACGCGCGAATACCATGAACCTGTACGGATGCACATTCGAATCATGTATGTAACACTGCACAAGAAATACGAACAAAATGTCTGAACATTTTCGTTCGCAACTGCGGAGTGTGGCATTATACTGCGATTTTGAGGTGTTGGGTGCACCCAAGCATGCTCCCCCTAATGTTCCAGTGTCATTCCGGAGGTGTTGGCATTGTCTAGGGAGGTTTCAAGGGGGAATTGGTGACCTCCAAGTGGTCGAATTTGGATTTCCAAGTGCCGAGAATTTTTTTTCCCATAGACTATAATGGGATTGAATATTCATTTGAATAGTCGAATCTTAGTGCCTATTCGATTTGAATTCTCGAAAGTCAAATATTTCACTACTCACTCATCTCTAAAACCTAAAAGTATGTTAAAAGCAAAACTAAACAAAAAACAAAACAAAACTGTCTTTCCAACGACTGCATGGCATCATAAGGTTTTGCCCTCTGAGCAATAGTCAGGGAAATAATAAAAAGTCCACTCTATTACAAAAACATTTAGATATAGATTAGTAAAAAAAATAAACTAGTATAGGTATACTAGTAAAGTACACCCTCCGGGCTTTTTTGGACAGTTGTATATCGATAGGCATTAATACGGAGTGGGACTCCTTTTGCAGTCATAGCAGCTTTCACTCTTCTGAGAATCTGTCTGCTGGAATATTTCCTCTTTATCCAAAAGAGCATTTGTGAGGTCAAGCACTGATGTTAGGTGACAGGACCTTGCTCACTATGTTCTATGTTCTAATTCATTCCAAAAGTATTTGATAGAGTTGAACCTATCATCATCTGTCCCCTTCCCTGCATCCATCCCCTCCTTGAACTTGATGGACATGTGTCTTTTTTAACCGTATTAACTATGTAACTATGTAACTATGAGGTCAGGCCCATTGTGAGCCATTTAAGTTCTTCCACACTACTGGACTACTGCTTCTAGCATGCACAACTGCTGGGATATCTTTATTCCATGATGCTATCTGCTCCTGTTATTGCCACTCCTCACTCAACCCATAGTGTGCACTTGCTTTCCCTTCCTTGATTATTAAAAGGGCCAGTGCCTAAATCTAAGGACCCTATTACACAAAGCAATAATCAGCAAAATTTGCCAGATTCGGTCGATTTTCTGTGTAACATAGAGAACGATCAGCTTTTGAAAGCATCATTGGATGATCTTTTCTTTAGGCTCAGACCTAAAATCATCAGCTGCCGCCTGTGCATGGCTACATGTAATAGCGATGCACGGCTGACAAATAAACAGTGTACATTTCCTGTCCACATTCCTGGTCTCCCCCTTGCGTTCTGCTTCCTCCCTGGTCCCGTGCACTGCAGCTTTAGAGTGGCCTGTCTAAGTTCACAGGCTGCTTAGCCAATCACTGGCCGCCGTGGTCCCAGACAGTGATTGGTTGAGTGGCCTGTGAGCTCAGACAGGCTGCTCTGAAGGTGCAGCGCGCAGGACCGGCAAGGACAGGTACAGTAACTGTTTTGGCGAAGGTTGCACGGACATCTCTAACAATGTCCATGCAGCCCTTGCTTAACGATTATCAGGCCGTCTAAAAGGCCCAGTAAACAAGTGCAGATCTAGCAGATCAGTGCTTGTTTACAATATTGATCAGGCGTGTAATAGGACCCTAAATTGTTCCCCTTCTAATCACCTGCCATCACCTGTTATATTAAGAAGCTAAGTCAGCCCTACCTTGCCCGAACAAAGGTTACACCGTGTTCTAATGCTAATGCTATAATACCGCACACAAACTGTCTGGTCTGGCCCTGGTTTTGGTAAAAAGCTCCAGACAACAAGACATATCATATAGGAAAAGGTGGCACTTCTCAAAAATTAAATAAAGTTATTAACTAATCCGTAAAGTGCAAGTCATAAGTCTTTATTGGTACAAAAAGCTACAAGTGAAAAACAAACATAATAAAAACTATTAAAAACTGCAAACACGGCCGTGCATAGTAACCAGGATACCCAGGACACCAACATAAAGAACAAAAAAGACCTCTTGAGAAAGTCTGGTGTTAAGAAAGTCTGGAGACTGAATGCGTGGGGATCAGCGGACCCTGACACGGCCCCCTTTATCTTGGTGATATCAGCTACATTTGTTTTTTATGTGTTCTCTGCCACCTCTTATTTTGCAATTGTATAGCTTGGACTATCACATTATTTACATACTTAGATATCTATTGTACTAAACTAGGACTCTTGCAATAACAATTAGTGCCAGCAGGGGTCTTTATATGTCGGTGTGTCCTGGGTAATGTGGTTACTATACATGGTCCTGTGTGTGTTTTTGCAGTTTTTAATTGTTTTTATCATATGTATTTTTCATGTGTAGCTTTTTGTACCAATAAAGACTTATGCCTTGCACTTTATGGACTAGTTAATATCTTTATTTCATTTTCGTGAAGTGCCACCTTTTCCTCTATGGGATGTCTTGTCTTGATGTTTTGAGCTGTTGTATATCCATGTCATTAGGATTGAGCACTCAGATAATTTTTTTGGTAGTGCCTTGTCTATGTCTTAATTGCTGTTTTGTAAGAAATCATCAACATTTATCAAATCCTGTAAAACTTAAAAATGTCAAAAATGTAAATTGTCAAAAATAAATGAAATAATTATGACTCCAAAAAGTTGGATATTTTGTTAGGCCATGTTCTGACATTTTACCAGAATTTCAAGTCATAAATAAAAGTAAGGTGAATGTGAATGTGATCCATATTCTTCTTTCTACAACTTAAACTATTTTTTAACTTGCCACATACAAAATGCCAGCCCACAACATATTTGCTTTTGATATTATTTTAACACAGTGAGTAGAAAATAAGGCAGCAGCAACTTTCCTTTCAACCCTGAGCACAGAATGGTAATTATGTGCACAGGACCAAAATCAGTCTCTCTTTTACAGTAACATTGATTACAGACGTTTCACTAGAGGAATTCTCAATCTGGAATGTTTTCCAAATCTCTGCAGTACACTTATCATTCTTCAATGCAAATTCACCACTGAAGTACCACTGTTCCCTTAATGATTGCTATTGTAAAAAAAGTAGAGTCCTGAACTTACTTGCCTCTAGGGTGCCATTGTGTTTTACTCTCCTAAAGTATTGTAACAGCTATGGAATAATTTGAGAACGTCAAATCAAGAAATTTAACCACTTAAGTTTGGAAGTGTTAATGAAATATGTATTTAATCTTTCAACATATGAACAATGATTGTTTCCTACATAATGTAACATTTCTTAACAATGACTAGTAAGAAATTATTTGTTCATATTCATTGCTGCAGCAGCAGCAGCAGCAGCAAAATAGCAATATGTGCTTCAATACAGCACATTATTACACTGAAAATACAGACGTATTTTGCTTTTATTTTACAGTGTGTGATTATAGTCTCAAACTCATTCCTGAACTTTTTCCTGACAACCAAAAGCTATGTTCACACATAGTATTTTGGGTAGTAGTTTTGTTAATATTAGTAGCCAAAATTGGAACAGAACTGACAAAAAAAAAATTAATATGAAAAGGTTGCACAGTTTCGCCACAACCACATAATGTCTTTTTTGGCCGTTTGAAAAACGTTTTCTTAAACGACCACTATTTTTCACCAAAATAGTGGTCTTTATTTCAAAGCAACAATAAATAAATAATCAACAATAACAATAATAATAAATAATAATAAACAAAATAAAATAAAATAAAAACAAAATAAAAGCCTTTGATAAATTTCCCCCGTGTGTTGTCATGGCCTTTCCGTGTTTTTAAGCCACTCCTGGTTTTGGTTGAGTAAACACTGACCAAAATACTGAGTGAAATACTGTGTTTGTTTACATAGAGAAAAAGTGCTCATTCCATTTTAGACCCAATAATGGGCCCTGAAAGCAGATTAGGGCCAAAGCAAACAGAGAAGAACCAGTGCAATATATATATTAGATTTTTTGAGTTGTATCATAATGATGTAAAACAATGTTAGTGTCAAAAAACTTAAAAAATCTCTAGGAAAATACTGGTGTGGTGCAGATTTAAACATGGGGTCACTTCTGGGAGATTAAATCTGTAGGCAAGGGTAAGGTGTGCCCAAAATGTATTAACAATTTTTTTTATTTTTCACTCTAGTTTTGCATTAATTTGGTACATAATTTATCACAATACAAATTTGATCATGCCTCTGAATCAAAATTGTGTCTTCAACAATAACTAATGAAAATGTGTATATGCTTTTATACCATAAATATATAAACGTTAATGCAATATTAGAGACTATGTTTTATGCAACTTGAATTGTAATTTACTATTCCTCCACAAGATGCTGCTGTGCTATCCACAGTACTTTAATTGTGTTCTTTTGTTGTGCAATGTCCAAAAGGATGAGATCAGTGGAAATTTAAGCTTCTGATAATATGGAGTGTGCTATACACCAATGATGCAATAACATATAAAAATGGCATATGTGTGTGGGTATTCATCATGCACAGTAAGGGAGAATTAAGATACACTTAAAAAAATCAATATTTGCTGTTTAGGAAAATTATAGCAATTTACCTTTGGAAAGCTTACGTGTGATTATAGGAAGGCCCTTAACAGCCCTAACCTGCTAAGTAAGGTTAATTATCAAGCCAAACCAACAAACCCATAGTCAACAATTTCTGTATCTTGTTATGACCGGGGGATCCGTGTTGCTTCAATCCCACTTAATCAGCTTCATGATCTGAGGTACTGGACTGCTTATGAAGACTTGTCATAGATAGCCACTTGTTTCTTTGTTTATCTATCATACTTACCTTATCATTACTGAAATTATACTACCATTTCCAAATATCCTTTACATTGTCATAGCATTAAGTCCATAGGGCTAGAGCCACACTGCAACTTTCTGATTGCAGAGCCACTTTAGCCAGAGGGCATACGGTACACGTGCACTGGGCCCACTGTTTAAAATCACATGACAGGGCCCCCCATGAGCAGGACCCTATTTGCCACTAGGCACCTTTACACCTATCTCATGCGCCGCCTGCCGCTTATGCCTGTGTCTTACTGTGACACTGCATCTGTCTGTTACGGGGTGCTACTCACTATTCTGCTCACTTAATTCGATGTGGTAGTTCAGAGGCCGCACAGACATAACTGCAGCCTACTTCTTTCCAAGCAGCTTTCCTACTCCACCAATGGAGGAAGGAGATGTGAGTCAGGACCGCCCCCTCAGTGACGGCCTGCATCACCGCCCCCCCCAGCCAGCTGCTCACCTGGCCCATGCTCTCTGCTGTCTCCACATCCCGCCAGGTCCCGTAGCGTCACCCTGCAGCTGTCATGGACCTCCAGGCTGTGGTGAGTGAGTGGGGCGATCGGGTCATGCAGGGCCACCAGGGGGGGGGCCACCCGATCACCCCATCGCATCCCCCACTGACCCCGGGCACTCACTACAGCCTGGAGGTCGATGACAGCTGCAGGGTGACGTTGCGGGACCTGGCAGGATATGGAGGGCGCGGGCGACGGGACAGGTGAGCGGACACTGTCATTTTTGTTAAGTGATACTTAACTAAAATGACAGCAGGGGGACATAATGCCGCCCCCTGCCGGACCACAAAATCTGCCGCCTGAGGCAGAAGGCTCATTCCGCCTCATGGGAGAAGCGGGCCTGGCCGCATCTGCCTCTCACCCTCTCCCTGTGCCATACAACTGCCGCTGCAGGGGCCTGGTGGGCTGTGGGTCTCTTGCTGATTAACCCCTTAAGGTCAAAGCCTATTTTCGTTTTTGCGCTTTTGCTTATTCCATTTTAAGTTTAAAAGTCCATAGCGCTTGCATTTTTTCACCTAGAGACGTATATGAGTGCTTATTTTTTGCGAAACCAATTGTACTTTGCAATGACAGGCATTATTTTTCCATAACATATGCTGCGAAACCGGAAAAAAAATCATTTGCGCTGACAAATTGAAAAAAAAAACGAATTTGTTTTGATTTCGGGGAGTTTTGCATTTACGCCGTCCGTCCTATGGTAAAACTGACTTGTTATGCATGTTCCTCAAGTTGTTACGATTACTATGATATATAACATGTATAACTTATATTGTATCGGATGGCCTGTAAAAAATTCAAACCATTGTTAACAAATATACGTTCCTTAAAATCGCTCCATTCCCAGGCTTATAGCGCTTTTATCCTTTGGTCTATGGGGCTGTGTGAGGTGTCTGTTTTTGCGCCATGTTGTGTTCTTTCTATCGGTACCTTGATTGCGCATATACGACTTTTTGATCGTTTTTTATTACATTTTTTCTGGATTTGATGCGACCAAAAATGCGCAATTTTGCACTTTGGAATTTTTTTGCGCTGACGCCGTTTACCGTGCGAGATCAGGAATGGGATTAATTAATAGTTCGGGCGATTACGCGCGCAGCGATACTAAATATGTTTATTTATTAATTTATATTTATAAAATGGGAAAAGGGGGGTGATTTGGACTTTTATTAGGGGAGGGGATTTTTTATTAATAAAAACACTTTTTTACTTTTTTTTTTACTGTAACTAGAAGCCCCCCTGGGGGACTTGTATATAGACAGCACTGATCTCTCATAGAGATCAATGCTGTGTATATACACAGCAAAGATCGATTAGATCGGTCATAGATTACTATGGCCTGCTGCAGGCCATAGCAATCTATTGCCGAGCCGGGATCAGCATCATTCCGACGCTGAGGCTCGGCACGGGCAGAAGAACGGATCTCCCCCCCGCGATCGCATCGCGGGGGGGAGATCCGTCCCACTAGACACCAGGGGACACCAGAGAGCACAGCATCTAAGTGCAGCTGTCAGGTTTGACAGCTGCACTTAGAGGCTTAATTATAAGGCGCGGCACTGGGACCCGCGCCGGCTAATAGAGGCACTGCCCGGCTGCACGTGTCAGCCGGGATCAGCGCCGTTCAGAGCGCGGTCCCGGCGGGACCCCGCTCTGAACACCCCGAGCGGCACCATGACGTATCAGATACGTCATGGGTCGCTAAGGGGTTAAAGACCCATTGCATGCCGCTGGGCTATCTGCTTACCTAATTGTTGTCTCCCCGCTTCCCAGCAAGTGTAGTTTAGGCTGCTGATAAGAGCGTTGTACATGCTCCAGGTCAAAGGCTGCAGAAGAACATTAGCACTAATAAGACTGAATTCTCTTTTTCTGCCACCTCAAGAGGGGGGCAGTTGGTAACAGGCTGCTTTGTGATTGTATGTATAGCTTTCGGTTTGGCCATGTGCTTTGAAGGCTAGCCCCAGTACCTCTCTCCTGTTATCATCCTGCTTTCCCTGATCACAGAATGACAGATAAGCTAAGTAATGCAATGTCTGCTTCACCTTCCCCCTATTTTTATAACTTGATTCAGAAGCCTGGAAAAGATGAAGTTGTAATGTCAATGGCTTTAGCTACCTGTCAGATGGCAGCCTGTATCACTCATCTTTCCCAGGTGCCTAAGTCACCAATCTGGGGCAGCCACCACTGCTGCTTCATTACTGATAATAAAGTCCTGTCAGTTCCTCATCTGTGTGACTGGACATCAAAGTTACCACTGCTCTGCATAACTTATAGATAAATATAGTTACCATTTCAGCTCCAGCTTTCTCAGGCTTCTGAATTGATCATAACCAGGAGAGTTTAACTACAAAGCATTGTGAGGGATAAGGTGAAGAAGTGGAACCCATGCTTTTAAAGTTCGTCACTATTGCACCTTCCCGTCCTTTATAGGTTATCATCTTCCTTGTCCTCCCCCCATGCCATGAGAGGTGATCAACTATAAAGCATGGGTGAAGGGGGATGCTGGTCACAGCTTTTGTATTTTTTTTTTTAAACGATATTTTATTAGTGGCTTATGTAATATTTGAACATACATATTGAAAATTCATTACATATTTAAAAAGAAAGTCGCTTACAGGCAACAAAGGATTGTATGTTTACAATATCATACAGATACTATGAGCCTTTGTAATAACCTTAAAAGACATATTATCATATACAATACAACATAGTCTTACCAAAAACATAGGTAGAAAAACAGTAACCTATAATATCACCTTAAAACATGGTATAGATGTCATATATTCAAATATGCTACCAATAGAATGGAGAGAATTGTCTTTAACAGAGAAAGGGAAAAGCTTAAGATATTTGGAGTGCTCCCAGAGTTTCCCTTTTGGGCGGCCATGCAATACCAATCAGTGTCCTTAAATTGATTAATGACAGAGTCTCTCTCTTCTATAGTAAAATCATGAATTAGAAATTGTGTCCATTTGGACATAAATGTTTTTGTTGATTTTTCTTTGGTGCGCAATACATCCAAAAGTTCCCAATGAAAGATCTCCTGCAGAGCGGAGATTACCTCAGAAATGTCTGGTAGAGTATCCAGTATCCAGTGTCTTAATAAACATTTCAGGGAAACTAATAGAGTTAAATGAATTCCTTTAGAAGTAAGTAATTTAGGAGAGGGAGTAGTAGAGTCTATATCAATAAAATGAAAAAGATAACTAAGAGGGAGAAGTGGTATGGCATGGCCCCAAGTGGACAAAAGATAGAGCCGCACAAAGTCCCAAAATTCCTGTACTCGCGTGCAGGCCCAGGCACAGTGAAACAAGTCTGCTTTAGGAAGTGAACATTTCGGAGAAGTGTGGGAGTTGGAAAAAGGAATATTAAAGGCATATATAGCCTTGTGTATAAAGCGGAAATGTATTTCACGTAGAACCACATTAGGAGTGGCAAAATGCACTAGTTGAGATCCTCTCAATATTTGTTGGGTCAGATCCTCTGAAAAAATTACGGAGGACCATTTAAAAAAAAAAATTGTCTAGATAAATTCTTTTGAGAGCGTGATCTAAGTTCTCCATATGTATGTGATAAAGAATTATGAACTGGTGGTGTTGGGAATAGATTATCAAATTCTATATCACTTTCTGCTTCTGCTATGTCCCGTACTCTGGAAGTAAGAAATTCAATTATAGAATCGTATTGAGGTAAATTAAATTAAGACAATTTAAATCGTGTTCTGACGATATCCCATGATAAGAAAGTGTTGGAATTAGTATCCAGCAGATCCCCAACAGAAGAAACATGTGCACTCTGCCACTCCGAGTAGTCCAATTTGTCAGGTGGGTAAAGTGGTGAATGCCACAGAGGAAATCTTTTCGATAGGCAAAAGGGTAAACCATATAATTTTCGTATTGCCTTCCATGTGGCAATGGTGTCTTTAAAGAGAACACTTCTCTTAATTTCTGGGGGTAGTTCTGGTAATTTAGCATGTAGCAGGGTGGGTAAAGGCCAAGGTGCTGCTAAAGCTTTCTCAATTAAAATATTGGAGAAATATGACGTGTCCATAATCCAATCTTTAGCATGGCGAAAGAGAGCGGCTAAATTATATAATCTAATATCTGGGCATTGAGCGCCACCTTTAGAAGTAGGGAGACAGAGAGTGGAATAGGCAATACGAGGTCTCTTTGATTGCCAAATAAATTTAGTGAAATATGATTGGAGTAGGGAAACGTCAGAAGGTTTGAGTAAAAGGGGTATTGTTTGCATTGGATATAACAGTTTTCCAAAACACATCATTTTGATTAAGTGGGTACGTCCTAGAATTGACAATGGTAGAGATTCCCATCTCTGGAGATCTTGTTTTATTCTCTTAATTATAGGGCGATAGTTCAGGGAATATAGTGAGGAGGGAGTTCTGCCAATCTGGATTCCAAGATAAGTAATATAGGATTTAGCAATGGAGACCCCCGCAGGACCCGAAGTAGACCTCTTATGTGGAGTTAGGTAAAGAAGTTGACTTTTATGTATATTGATTCTATACCCAGAGAAGGAACCAAAAAATTTTAAGGCATCTAATACTGCTGGAACATGTAGATCTGGGTTATCTAAATATATTAAAGTATCATCAGCAAAGCATGTAACTTTGATGACTTGGGAACCAACCCGTATGCCTGAGAAAAAGTCAGAAGAAATAAGATATCTAGCCAGAGGCTCCATCGCCAAATTGAACAATAGAGGGGATAGGGGGCAACCCTGTCTGGTACCTTTTTGTAAGGGAAAGCTATCTGAAAGGAAACCCGGGGTATGAATTCTAGCTTTCGGAGATGTGTATATTGTGGAAATAAAATCTTTGAATTGACCTATGATACCAAATTTTGTTAAGGTCATGTCCAGCCACTCCCAGCTGATATTATCAAAAGCCTTTTCAGCGTCAATTGCCAACAGACCTGGAGAGTGGCTGGAACGACCCCCAGATTGGACACCAGACTGGGCCGCTAGTACCGTTCTTATATTAGTGACACCAGAACGTCCTTTTATAAAGCCAACTTGATGGCTGCCTATTAGTGATGGTAGGATGTCTGCCAATCTATTGGTCATAATCTTTGCCAACAATTTTAGGTCTACATTTATTAAAGAGATTGGCCTGTACGAATTAGGAGATGTCGGATCCTTCCCCTGTTTATGTAGTATTTTGATATATGCAGTATCTCCCTAGGGAAGCATGTGATGGTCAGTCAGAATAGTTTGGAAAGTAGAAAGAAGGGTAGGGGAGATGACAGAAGACATAGATTTATAAAATATAGCCATCAGGGCCTGGAGCTTTGTTATTTTTAAGTGTAGAGGTAGTGGCAGTAATTTCCTCCAATGTGACTGGGGCGTTGAGAGAATCAAGAGAAGGTGTATCAAGAGAAGGTAGAGTTAATGACTCTAGAAAGTTCTTACCAGCAGCTAGATCAAGCCTATCTTTGGAATATAGTGAGCGGTAAAATTGTTGTAAAAGTTGTGATATGACTTTAGGATCTTTTTGTATATTACCCGCTGTATCTTTGAGAGCAGGGATATGTGTAGTAGGTCTACATCCTTTAGCAAGGTTAGCTAACATTTTCCCTGATTTATTACCATAGCGGAATAAACGGGATATGTATTGATCTCTATATATAGCATTGAGTTTTTCCTGTGCAATTTCGAAAGCTTGTCTAGCTGCTGTCCATTTAGATTTATTGTCATCTGTAGGGGAAGACAGGAAAAGAGTGTACGTAGAGCGCAGATGTTGGGAAAGTTGAAGATAGTTTTTACGTGCTTCACGTTTCTGTGCAGCCACATAAGAAATTATTTGGCCCCTTAGAACTGCTTTTGCAGTCTCCCAGAAAAGTATTGGGGATTGTGTATGTTGAGCATTGTTAGAATAAAAGTCTGACCACCATTTTTTTTAATAGTTTGATAAATGATTCATCATTAGCTAAATGAGAAGGAAATCTCCAAATAATATCGGATCCCTTCTGAAAAATATCTCTTAATTGTAAACTAACAGGGGAGTGATTCGAAATTACTATATCATGAATTTCAAAGTCTTCTACTCTGCCAAGAGAGTCCGATGACACTAAACAGTAGTCTATTCTTGACCAGGCCGTTTGGGAGTGAGAGTAAAAAGAGTATTCTCTACCATCTGGGTGTAGATGATGCCAAGAATCAGATAGGGAGGTAGAATTAAGGAAGTTGGATAAAATATTATCTGATGAAGTATATACAGTAGGGGTCTTAGTTCTTTTTCTATCTTCAGTTGTATTAAAAACAGTATTTAGATCTCCACCAACTATTTTAAGATTATTGTCATCTTGCAGAATGAGGTTTTCCAATTTTTAAAAAAAATCAGGTCTCTGAGTGTTGGGACCATAAACGTTATTTCCCTTACGTCCTCAGCAGCAGCACAAATGGGGAAGATCCTATCTTCCTGCAATGGTAGGACAGATGGTACTAATAAAAGATTGATTAGGAGCCCTATAAGAAGGCCATACAGACCCCTCCTCCTTGTGTTTTTTTCTGTCCTCCTGTGGGACAGGTGGTAGGAGAGGGAAGCAGGCTCAGGCCTATGTTTGTGTCTGACTTTCCTTTCCAAAGATTCTTCCTTTCCACATGGTCGTGTGGAGAGGGGAAATTTATAGAAATGTTGTTTTTCCTGCTCTGCTGTATCAGAGAGGAGATTATTTACTTTTTAGTAGAGTTATCGCTCAGCTTCTCTGCTGTATGGAGCCGCTGTGTGAGGGAAGCCAGGAAGCTGCTGCAGTAAGTATCATGGTGCTGCCAGACCTGTGTCCTCACCTGGGCGGCTGCTAATGTTTCTTGATACTTCAGCAAGGTAAGATATGCTGTTTTTTCTTTTGAGCTGGAAGCCTGGCATGTGTATCAGGAGGATTATTGGATATATATATATATATATGTTGTAGGAGGCTTTTATGCCTCAAATGTTTCGTTTCAATGTTTTTTCACTTTTTTTTTTTAACATTGGTTGTGCAAGTCCTGTTAGACTGCTTCACTATATGAGTGACCTATGTAACTATAGTGTGTATACATGAACACAGCTTTAAAGCTGCTAGTTGGGTATTTAGTACACCTGCTGTCTCATAATTTTCTCCAGTACTGCTACAATGAAACTGTGTATGTGTGTGAACACAGCCCTAGAGCTGCTAATTGTGTACACCTGTTGCCTCATTACTTTCTATAGTACTGCCATCGGATGATGCAGTGAAGCTATAAAACTGTGTGTTTGTGTGTGCACACAACCCTAGAGCTGTTAGTTGTGCAGTGTGCACACCTACTGCCTGATTACTTTCTATAGCACTGCTACCAGATGATGCAGTGAAGCTCTGAAACTGTATGTGAACACAGCCCTAGAGCTGCTAATTGTGCACACCTACTGCCTCATTACTTTCTATAGCACTGCTACCAGATGATGCAATGAAGCTATAAAACTGTGTGCACACAACCCTAGAGCTGCTAGTTGTGCAGTGTGCACACCTGCTGCCTGATTACTTGCTATAGTACTGCTACCAGATGATGCAGTGAAGCTCTGAAACTGTATGTGAACACAGCCCTAGAGCTGCTAATTGTGTACACCTGTTGCCTCATTACTTTCTATAGTACTGCCATCGGATGATGCAGTGAAGCTATAAAACTGTGTGTTTGTGTGTGCACACAACCCTAGAGCTGCTATTTGTGCATTGTGAACACCTGCTGCCTAATTACTTTCTATAGTACTGCTACCAGATGATGCAGTGAAATTGTGTGTGTGAACACAGCCTTAGAATTGTTAGTTGTATACTATACACCTGCTGTCTATTTACTTTCACTATACTGCTATCAGATGATATAGTGATCATGTGGACCTTCTGTGTGCTAACATTTAAGAATGCAGTGAAGCTTCTGTGTGTGAACACTGCCTTAGAATTTAGTCGTGTACTATGTACACCTGCTGTTTAATTACCTTGACTAATACTGCTATCAGATGATGGTTATCATGTGGACCTTCTGTGTGCTGCTATTTAAGAATGCAGTGAAGTTATGAAGCCACTGTGTGTGAACATTGCCTTAGAATTGTAGTGTACTGTGTAACACCTGCTGTCTGATTTCTTTCACTATACTGCTATCAGATGATGCAGTGCCCTATGAAGCTACTGTGTGTGAACACAGCCTTAGAGTTGCTAGTTGTGTACTGGATACATCTATCTAATTACTTTCCCTAATACTGCTATCAGATTATATAGTGACCATATGGAGCTATGTGTGTGAGCACATGCTTAGAGCTGCTGGATGTGTACTGGATACACCTGCTATCTGATTACTTTCCCTAATACCGCCATCAGATGATGCAGTGATTCTATGGAGCTTTTTTGTGCTGCTATTTAAGAATGCAGTAAAGCTACTGTGTGTGAACATGGCCTTAGGATTGTAGATGTGTACTATCTGATTAGTACTGTTATCAGATAATGCAGTGACCTATGAAGCTACATTCTTAGAGATGCTGGATGTGTACTGTATATACCTACAGTCTAATTACTCTGTAATACTGTGTACACCTGCTGTCTAGTTACACTCTGTAATACTGATATCAGATGATGCAGTGACCCTATGGAGCTTCTGTGTACTGAAGGATGCAGTAAAGCTATGAAGCTGCTATGTGTGAACACCGCCTTAGGATTGCTGGTTGCATATTCAGTGCACCTGTGTGTCTGATTCCAGGCACTCTGCACTAGTCTGTTAGTCGGCCGGTCAGTCTGGCACAACTTCCATCCTTGGATGTAGCAGGATTCTGGTAACAGAACTTCTGGGGAAAAAGCTTTCTTGGCTACAGATCCTGCAAGATTCCACTTTAAGGTGGCAGAGAATTCATTTGTGGATTGCAACTTTTTCTCAGAAGAGACAATGACTGCTTAAGATTTTACATCTGAATGATAATCTACAGGCTGAACTGGATGGAGTCCGAGGTCATGGCTCCTTCAGACGCACAAAGTCCTTGTTCAAAAAAAAAAAAAAAAAAATTCTTAGTAATTTAAAAAAAAAAAAAAAAAAAAAATAATAATAATAATAAATAAATAAATAAATAAAATAAATGTCTATATTACTATAGCTGAGCAGTATACTTGGCTGCCCGATCCCCACAGTTTGGAGACTGGTCCTTCGTTGTAAGGGGGCAGATGTTCACTCCAATATAAAGATAGTTGGATCTGTATTGGACATTCTCATGAAAGTCTAATAAGAGAAGGAACTTCTACTTTGTTCCACATTCCGTAGGAATTCTAGTATGGAAGGTAAAGGAAAGAATCCTGCACAAGAAGGACCAGACGTCTCGGAGGCCTTGGGGATGGGGACAAGAACTTTCTGACAATTTATTTCCATAATGAGAGAGGTCTGTACCAGTGTTATATGATAGGAAAGGCTACCATATTGAATTTTGATCTGTGGGTCCCTCCTAGAGCGATGTTATCTGACCGTATATACCTGTATACAGCCTCCTCTGAGGAAGGTGCTGTATGTGGGATCTATGATCTGTAGGTCCCTCCTAGAGGGATGTTATCTGACCGTGTATACCTGTATACAGCCTCCTCTGAGGAAGGTGCTGTATGTGGGATCTATGATCTGTAGGTCCCTCCTAGAAGAAGGATGTTATCTGACCAGGTATACCTGCATGTACCTGTATACAGCCTTCTCTGAGAAGGCGGTTGTATGGAGGATTTATGCTCTGTAGTTCCCTCCTAGAAGAAGGACGTTATCTGGCCATGTATACCCACATGTACCTGTCTACAGACAAAAGCTGCATATTCCTTTACATCAAGACCTTTTGTACAAGGCAATTGGCATTCTTTTCAATTTACAGCCCTTCTATCTGGAATAATCTTGGCTCCATCTACAGTCACCAAGAGGATGTCTATTGTACTTTGACTGTTTGAGAAAATTGAAGCTCATCATTGTTTTCTGGCATGGAACAATTCCTAAGGAGGAGAATAGATCCCCAGTCTGTGACTTTCTTCCTCCAGAGAGATTACAGAAGTTGACACAAGTCGGGGTTCTCAGCACTCCCCAGTTGCTGTCACTTCATCTGATACCCTTGGGTCTTATGTCTACACTGGAAATAACACCCAGAGACAAGGATAGCTTTTCCTGCTCAATGGCAGCAGTCTCCCAATGAAGTGGGTAGAGAAAACCATTGATATATCAAGCAGTGGGGCGCTTGTATGAGCAACTGGCAAGGAAGCCTTAATCCCCATCAGAAATGTTGCTGGCATCCAACATATGAAGGGAATACTAGTCCACTCCAGCACACCAATCTATGGTAAGCTATCACTATAAGATCAAAACCGCATCTAGGATGGCGCATACCGATCTTTATAGGGGCACTACTGGAGGCAGGGGCATTTTGTCTGCTGGCAATCTATGCTGCGATGTAACCCTGTCGGAGGAACGGTCTCTGGACCAGAAGCTTTCTGGAAAATCGCATGGAGGATAGACCTATTCCTATTCAAGGTTCAAATTGGAAAACCTTTTTTCCTCACTCCTAAAAAGCCCAGAGTCTTGCAGAATCTGAGACAAGGTTGGGCCTTGGTCAGCCTCATTTGCCCCTATTGACCCAAGAGGGCATGGTTCACAATGGTGAGCCCCCTGCCTAAGAATCTTCTGGGAACTCTCCCAGTCTCCCCAGCTACTGACACAGAGTAGCAGAGATTACTCCCAGCGTCCCTGCCAGGTGTGGGCAGAGTCTAAAAATCTTGCAAGTAGCAAGTCTCTGGTTTCATGATGGCCTCTTATATTATCTAAAAGCATGGCGCTAATTCCATAGGAATAATCTGGAGGCTTCTGTATACCCTCAGTTAATAACTCAAGAGGGCAGGCTTGTCCGAAGCTTGACTGCCGTCAACAAGGTGGGAATTGATATGCTGTCAAAGTGGTGACCACTCTTCTGTAGTCCAGAGCCACAACTGCCTACAGAACCTACCTGAAGGTAAAGAAGATGTTTGAAGCCTGGTGGGTGAAAGTCTCTTCCACATTTCCATTGTTACAATCCATTACTCCTGCCAACACGGGAGAGAAGGAGCTTCATCCCTTAGATGTGGGAAGGGCTTGGAGCATGTATATTGAACAGGCAAACTCCTTCAGGAAATCTAACCACTTGTTTTTATCCTTTGCAGGGAAAAACAAAGGATGCGAGTCATCCAAAGCTTCTCTGTCCAGATGGATAAGGGAAGTCATCTCCATATGCTACCAAGAAGCGGGATTACAAGTACCTGGTGCAATCACATTCAATGAGGGCAATATCATCCACATGGGCTGAAAAAAGATCTGTACCCTTGGAACAAATATGCAGGACTGCTTCATGGTCGTCCGTCAATACCTTTTGTCAAGCACTATAGACTAGATATTCACGAGTCAACCAGTTTTTGGCTCAACCATTCTGTCTTCTGTAATGTAATGGCCCTCCCTAGTCTGTTTTCATAGCTTGCTATATCCCCATTTGTGCTGCTGCTGAGGACGTAAGGGAAAGGATAATTTTTTACTCACCGTAAATTTTCTTTCCTGTAGTCCGAAGCAGCAGCACAGACTTCCCGCCCTGATTTAAACAAACTATTATTTATGCAGCATACCTTGATTGTTTTAATGCCTTATTAACTAAGATTTTATTATGAATTTTAAATTTTTTTCGTCGTTAGAATTAACACAAGGAGGAGGGGTCTGTATGGCCTTCTTATAGGGCTCCTAATCAATCTTTTATTAGTACCATCTGTCCTACCATTGCAGGAAGATAGGATCTTCCCCATTTGTGCTGCTGCTTCGGACTACAGGAAAGAAAATTTACGGTGAGTAAAAAATTATCCTATATGCTATATTTGCCCGCTGGAGTGTCAATAAGAAGATGACATATCCTGCCTTCATCATCTTGATATTGAGATAATACCGTACAGGTTAAATTTTTATGTTTAAGAATAACTACCCCGCCTTTACGGTTAATAACTGGTGAACCATAAACAGCACCCACCCAAAAACGTTTGAGTCTGAAATAATCTGATTCAGTTAAATGTGTCTTGCAATAATACTATATCGGCCCTAAGTCTCTTAAGGTGTTTCAGTATAGAAGTCCTCTTAGATGGGGAACGTAGTCCATTAACATTCCAAGTGATTAATTTCATACAATATTAATAGAAGAGGAGGTGTTAAGAGGAGACCCTGGAAGCACAATAACATAGTGGGTAACCCTTTCAGGCAGAAAAAGAGGATAGCATGTAGCATTTTCATACAAACTAAAGGTGATATACCTAAGAATAAAACAGTTAACAGATAACAGATAAAAAGCGAATAAAGTGAGATGTGGACTTCACTTTTTTCGTATTGTCCAATGTTCGGAGCATTCGCAAACTCCGCATTATGGAGAAGAAATAGAGAGAAAGAAATAACTGGTGGAGAGGTCACATCAACCTCTGCTCCACTAAATGAGTATATATTAAAATTAAAGACATACACATCCCTACCCTCCTGAGAAATGTGTGAGTTGTCACAGGGAAGCAAATAAATAAAATAAAATAAAAGGGAGAGCCAGTATATAATGATTAGTACTTAAAGAAGTTGTACTAAAACCTAAAACCAAAAACCATACAAGGTGGAATTATACATATACATACATATTGCCCATCAGGTATATAAACCACCCATTGTGACCACGCTGCTGCCGGAATCACCATCTCGGGCACGTGGGGGACAGTGAGTGATCCCTTAGGGGACATGTGGTTCTGACCGTCTTGTCTGTGGTTATGCGACTATAATATAACCTGTGTGAAATGCTTTGTGACATCAGATACCAATGACTGTTCATCTATATCATCTGTTTGGTGGAAACTATGAAATATAATGTGAAAGAGTCTCGGAGTCATATATGCAAGAAAGGTGTAGTAAGCCCTATGGGGTATCAGGGGAATTGATATAAGCATTGTCTTAAACCCCAACACATTCAGTTGAGTGATACCTCTGTATCTGTAGGCTGCTACCCCGGCATCCTATAGACCCCTTCTGCCAGAAAAGTGTGTGTTTCATCCTGCACAATATGGTCTTTGGTACACTATTACATTGATTTAGAATTCTTATTGCATTTCTATATATCGCCACACTGTCTTGACTAGGCGCTCCAAGTGTATATCGGGGGCCTACCTCCTGATAGTGTAATATGAACTGCATGGACATCTGATTACAGACATCAGGAACCACATTGCCGCCCTTTATCTCACACCCCCATAACAGGTGTATACATGTATATTGCCCGGCTGGGCTTCTAATACATGGTAACCCATTACATCTGCATTTTTGTATCATTTATAGTTACTTTACTAATCTCTATAATGAATCATTGTGTCATTCTATAGTCTTCTGATGATCCCAGAGTGACCTCTGGGTGAAACGCGTAAAGACAGAAATAGTAAGACAGAAATAGTACACTATTAGTGATCACCTTGTTTTACGTATCTATCAGTACCATTGAGTACGAGTAAAACAGGGTACCTGGAGATTTAATACTCCAGCATTGTCGTAAGGTGCCCTTTTAATATTTGGACATAATTTCTTGTTCTTGTTTTGCTGTTGTAGCTAGGTTGTTTATACAACACTTTTAAATGAATTATTAAAAGTTATATTTTAATACGTGATTCCGTTGGCTTATATACATACATATACATGCACACACACACATATACATATATACATACATAAATACATACTTACACACAGACACACACACACACCACCAAATGCATTACTACCTAGACTAAAGAAAATAATAATGTAGTAACAATGTGTCCCTAATATAGTATTTAGTCAACATATATAGGGCTAAATAGAGAAAAAATACTCAGTTTTAATGAGCAGCATAGCGTCCAACAGAATAGAGATGGAGTTCATAATCATTCCATTTTTTCTACCGTGTCAGTAGGACTATCCAAACGTCGTCTCTTGTGCTTGTCTTGAATAGGTGGAGTGAGACCCTTTATATCTTTAAGGGAAGAAATGGCTTCCTCAGGAGAACTGTAGAGAGAGGCGGAACCATCCGATTTGAAAACTCTCAGTATGGCAGGATAAAGAAGAGCAAATCATATTTGATTTTTCACCAATGTCGAGCAAATGTGTGCAAAAGCTTTACGTTTTTGAACCACTGCTGCGGAGTAGTCATTAAACATGAGGATTTTGTGGGCACGAATTGCAACATCAACTGTAGATTTTTTAAAGCTTTGTAAAATGTTGTTTTTTTATCATTATAATTCAGATACTTGACAATCACTTGTCTGGGTTTCTGTTCCTTTTTATTTGCATCTTGCTTTTGTTTCGCTGGTGGGGGTCCCACACGGTGAGCTCTTTCCACAGTAATGTGACCTGGGATACCCAAGGCTTGGGGAATTTCTAGAGAACATATAGCATGTAATTGCATGGCTGGAATGGATTCAGGTAAACCTATAATACGTAAATTGTTGCGCCTAGAGCGGTTCTCTAGATCATCAGTCTTTGTTTGTAATGAAGCTGTGACATTCATATTCTGTTGTAGTTTTATTTTTGTAGAATGTATTTCATCTTCTAACAGGCTGACTCTCTCCTGAAGTTCAGTAATCTGTGCGGTATGCGTTGCTATATCTCCCTGTATGGTTGCTAGGGAGGAAACTATGGTGGCCTCAAGAGAGGATTTTATGTCATTTAATATCATTTTGGACACTTGAATTGCCAGTGCCCTGCAAGACATATTTAGTCCTGGTATTATGGTGTCACAGAGGTCCGGCACTGGGGTTTGTGAGGTATGTGTTTCCTCTGTGTGTGCCTCAGCAGCAGCACCTCGTGTCAGCACCATCTTAGGTGTCCCTGTGACAGAGCTGTGAGGTAAGTGAAGGAGGGCTTATGGGGAGGTGTATAACTGGTTCCCCGCTTAACCCCTTAACGACATCGGGCGTAAACTTACGCCCTCGTGCCCTGGTACTTGGCGCATCAGGGCGTAAATTTACGCCCGATGTTTCCCCGATCGCTGCGTGTTCACACACAGCGGTCGGGGAAGATGGCCTGCTATAAATCATAGCAGGCCATCTTAGCTTCACGGCACGGGGGGGTGGTTAACACCCCCCGTGCTTACGATCGCCGCTATAGGCTGATCAATTCAGATCAGCCAATAGCGGCGATCGGAACCTTTCCGGGTCATCGGCGACCCGATGACCCGGAAAAAAATGGCGGTCGGTGCTGTCCGAGGACGGCACCGACCGCCATTACTGTAAAAAGTAATGGTGATCGCCGTGCCACCGGCCCGATCGCCGTGAACGGCGGCCGGCCGTTCACGGCGATCGGGCCGGTGGCACGGCGATCAGAGTCCCACAAAATAGTAAATACCTGCCCTGGACCCCTCAGCTAGGTAGCCGAGGGGTCCAGAGCAGGTATTTGTACATTACTCACCTGTCCCGGGCTCCTGATCGGCGTCTTCCGGGTTCGCGGCATCCTCGTCTTCGTTCGGGTCTTCGGCTTCTTCCGTGACGTCACGTTCGGCTTCTCTCGGCTATTTTCGGCTCCAGCGTCGGCTGTTTCCGTATTTTGCGCTCTGCTGCCCTCTAGCGGCTGATATGTGTAATACACGTATCAGCCACTATAGGGATGTTCAGAATGTAGAAATTTTTTTTTTTTTTTTTTTTTCAAATTTTTTTTTTCTATTTTCCGCACCCTATCGCCGCTGAGTGTTGATCAGCATCGCACGAAAGTGCGCTGCTAATCAGCAACTCCTCCTTTTTGGCGTAGGGTGTTTTTTTTCTATATTCTACTGCCACGGTCTGCTTATAAGTGCAGACCGTGGCAGTAGAATATATCACCAACTCCTTTGTTGGCATAGGTTTTTTTTTTATACTTACTGTAAAAAAACACGTAAAAAACACTACATTACACCACACTACATTGAATAAAGTTTGACACTACACCACTACATACCCCATATACCAATCCCCGTATAAAGATGGCCCCCAGGGTGTTTTCGGCGTCAGAGGGATACGTTATTATTACCTCCGAGACCGAAACAGCCAGTGAGGATGAATGGGGGGGATCGTTCTTTCCTCCATTCATCCTCATCATCCAGTGACGTGTCTGGGGGTAGCGTAGCGTACGCTGCCCCCCAGACACGTCTTTTCCGCCAGTACCGTCCCAATAAGAGATGACGGTATGGAGTGAAATTCTACAAACTCTGTGAGCGTACCTCTGGGTACACTTACAGATTTAGGGTACGTGCACACTGCGGAATGGCGAAGAATAACCCTTTGTGCATTCCGCAGCTGGCACCCACCGGCGGACTGATGGAGGCGCGTGTCTCTACCCGTGTCATAGACTCCATTCTATGCACGGGCGGATTCCATCGTCCATCCAAAGAATGAATACGTTGGACGGAGAGCGGAATCCGCCCGTGCATAGAATGGAGTCTACGACACGGACGGAGACGTGCGCCTGCATCAGTCCGCCGGTGGGTGCCAGCTGTGGAATGCACAAAGGGTTATCTGTCGCGATTCCGCAGTGTGCACGTACCCTTAGAGTGTATGTAGGAAGGGACACCCGAATCCAGCCCCCAGATGCCCCCTCCCCCCCCATCCTCGGAGTTAGTGGGAAGATCGTTCGGGAACTGATCTTCCCACTGCTGGATAAAGGTTACCACCTGTACGGGGATAACTTTTATACCAGCGCCCCCTCTTCCGGTCCCTCGCTGCCTGAGCTACTGTAGCTTGCGGCACGATCCGAACATATCAGAAGTAGTAATAGCGCCCTAATATTTAGCAGCCATGGAGCGGACCCAGCGCTTCTGGATATGAAGGACCCCGTATCGCACCAGGACAACATTTTCCAGGTGACGTCCCCCACACTGGAAAACAGGAGACCACAGAAGAAGTGCAGAGTGTGGGGTAACAGGGGGATCAGGAAGGACACCATTTTCCCGTGTGACACCCGTCCTGATCACCCCGGCCTCTGCATACTGGATCGCTCCAAGGCGCACCACACGTCACTGGGGTTCTACATTATCTAAATTCTGTCCCTTATTCCTATTTCAGGGGTCACGTTGATCCAGGGATTATTCTGATCGCCATTATGGAGTCGGGAAGGAATTTTTCCCTGTGATGAGGCTACTGTCGTCTGCCTTACGAGGGTTTTTTTTTGCCTTCCTCTGGATCAACACAGGTTGAGTTTGATGGACACCTGTCATTTTCAACCTTATAAACTAATAATTGGCCTAATACCCCCAAATAAATTAGAATTGTCCCTTTTCCCCAGCTAAGTAGGTATGGCTGCCATTCCCATTAGAGGATGCCATGATGCAATTACAAAGCCTCTGTGCGGCCAGGACAGTAGAAACCCCCCACAAAAGACCCCATTCTGGAAACTACACCCCATAAGGAATCTAAGAAGGGGGGCAGCGGGGATATGGCCCCCTGGTGACGGCCACATTTGGGACGTGAAAATGAAAAAAATTGTATTTTTTATTTTCTCGGCACATGTTCTACGTAAGTGCCCGTCACCAGTGGGGTCCATATGCTCACTGCACCCCTTGTTAGATTCCTTATGGGGTGTAGTTTCCAGAATGGGGTCACTTGTCGGGGGTTTCTACTGTACTGGCAGCACAGGAGCTTTGTAATTGCGACATGGCCTCCATCCTCCATTCCAGCCTCTAAATGGCGCTCTGTCCCTTTGGTGGCTTGCCCTGTGCCCATATGGCACATTATGCCCACATGTGGGGTATTTTCGTACTCAGGGGACACTACCCTACACGTTTTGTGTTCATTTTCTTTTTTAACCCCTTGTGGAAATGGAAAAAAAATCAAGGCTAGACCAACATTTAGTGTAATTTTTGTAAAATTTTTACTCTAAATCATTAATCTTGTCATGTTTTTTCATTTTCACAAGGGGTTAAAAGATAAAAAAAACATTTAATGTGTAGAGCAATTTCCCCTGAGTACGGAAATACCCCACATGTGGACATAAAGCGCCATGCGGGTGCAGGGTAAGCCTCCGAAGGGAAGAAGCGCCATTTGGTTTTTGAAGGCTGGATTTGGATGGAATGGATTTTGAGGGGCCATGTTGCATTCAAAAGGCCCCTGTGTTGCCAAGACAGTTGAAACCCCCCACAAGTGACCCCATTATGGAAACTGCACCCCTCAAGGAATGTAACAAGGGGTGTAGTGAGCATATGGACCCCACTGGTGACGGACACAAATGTGGAACAATGTGGCGTGAAAATGAAATATTACATTTTTTACACTATAATGTTGGTTTAGCCTTGAATATATCATTTTCACAAGGGGTTAAAAGAGGAGAAAAAAAACAAAATGTGTAGCGCAATTTCCCCCGAGTCCGTAAATACCCCACATGTGGACATAAAGCGCCATGTGGGCGCAGGGCAAGCCTCCGAAGGGAAGGAGCACCATTTCGTTTTTGAAGGCTGGATTTGGATGGAATGGATTTTGAGGGGCCATGTTGCATTCAAAAGGCCTCTGTGTTGCCAAGACAGTTGAAACCCCCCACAAGTGACCCCATTATGGAAACTACACCCCTCAGGGAATGTAACAAGGGGTGTAGTGAGCATATGGACCCCACTGGTGACGGGCACAAATGTGGAACAATGTGGCGTGAAAATGAAATATTACATTTTTTACACTATAATGTTGGTTTAGCCTTGAATTTATCATTTTCACAAGGGGTTAAAAGAGAAAAAAACACACAATATGTGTAGAGCAATTTCCCCCGAGTCCGTAAATACCCCACATGTGGACATAAAGCACCATGTGGGCGCAGGGCAAGCCTTCGAAGGGAAGGAGCACCATTTGGATTTTGGAGGTTGGATTTGGCTAGAATGGATGATGAACGCCATGTCGCATTTACAGAGCCCTCGTGCTGCCAAAACACTGGAAACCCCCCACAAGTGACCCCATTCTGGAAACTGCACCCCTCAAGGAATCTAACAAGGGGTGCAGTGAGGATATGGACCCCTTGATGATGGGCACATTTGTGCCATGAAAGTGAAAAAATGAAAATTTTCCCTTTCACGTCACATTGTTCCACATTTGTGCCCGTCACCAGTGGGGTCCATATGCTCACTGCACCCCTTGTTAGATTCCTTGAGGGGTGTAGTTTCCAGAATGGAATCACTTGTGGGGGGTTTCCAGTGTCTTGGCAGCACGAGAGCTCTGTAAATGCGACATGGCCCTTGAAATCCTTTTCAGTAAAATTCGGCTTCCAAAAGCCAATTGGCGCTCCTTCCCTTTGGAGGCTCGTCCTGCGCCCCCTTGGCACTCTATCGCCACATGTGGGGTATTTCTGTACTCGGGAGAAACTGCGCTACACATTTTTTGTCTTTTTTTGCCTCTTATCCCTTTAAGAAAATGAAAAATTGAAGGCTAGAACAACGTTTTAGTGTAAAAAATAAATTTTTCTTTTTTCACGCCATATTGTTCAGAAAATCTGTGAAGCACCTGTGGGGTCCAGATGCTCACCGCACCCCTTGTTACATTCCTTGAGGGGTGTAGTTTTCTAAATGGTGTCCCTTTAGGGGTGTTTTTTAGGTTTTGGCACCCCAGAGCCTCTGCCAACCTGAAGTGGTACAGTCAAAAATGACCAAATATAACGGAGGCGTTGAAATTTACTAGGCGCTCCCTTATATCTGAGGCTTGTGGTTGCGTCAAATAGCGCAATACGGCCACATATGGGGTATTTCTATAAACTGCAGAAACGGGGCAATAATTATTGGGGTGCATTTCTCTGGTAATAGGTTTATAATTATGAAAAATATTGGATTACAATAAAATCTCTGCACAGAAAATTAAAATTTTCAAATTCCTTACACACTTAGCTTTTATTTCTGTGACTCCCCTAAAGGGTTAAAACACTTTCTGGATATGCTTTTGCAGAGTTTGGGGGGTGCAGTTTCTGAAATGGGGTGCTTTGTGGGGCTTTCTAACATACAGGCCCCTCAAATACACTTTAAACCTGAACAGGTCCCTAAAAATATCTGATTTTGAAATTTTACTGAAAATTTGGAAATTTGCTGCTAATGTTTTAAGCTTCCTATCGTCTAAAAAAAATGAAAGATAGTTTAATAAATGCCACCAACATAAAGTAGACATGTTGCTAATGCTATTTAATATATAATTTATGTGGTATAACCACTTTCTGTATACGCAAAGAAGTTTCAAAGTTGGAAAAATGCATTTTTTCACATTTTTTCACATTATTTGGGTTTTTTTCATAAAGATTTGTTATGAGTATCGACTCCAATTTACCAGAAATGTAAAGTACAATATGTCACGAGAAAACAATCTCAGAATCAGCCGGATAGGTAAAAGCATCCCGAAGTTATTAATGACTAAAGTGACACTGGTCATATTCATAAAATTTGTCTCTGTCATTAAGGCCATTTCAGGCTCTGTCCTTAAGGGGTTAATGAAGTGGTGCCTCTGACTCCTCGGCACTTAAAGAAGTCAGACATGTGGTCCGGCAGGGCCGGTAATGTCAGGAGTCAGAGCGGGGAGCGATATGAGCGGAGGGTGGAGGAGCTCACTCACACTGCTGCCATCCCATACGCGCCGGAACCGGAAGTCAGCTTTTGTATTTTTATGTGTGCTGTGTATACACTGCTAGTATATATGTATTGTAGGGATCTTCCCGGGGGATGGTGTGTTTGGACACAGTTCACAGCAGACTTGGACTTGTAAAATAACAGCTTGGCGTTTATTTGCAGCATAAACAGTCCATAACAGAAATATAGCAACACTGTGCTTTAAGAACAAAACAAAAAGGTCTTGCCCGTCTGGGCGCTAACTAACAAAAGCAGGTTACCTCTCTGGCACTTCAGTCGGCAGTATTGCGGGGTGTGAACAGGCCCCAGCAGCGGCTTTCTTCCCAGCTCTCACCAAACAGACCACGCAGGCTGTTTACTCCTGTCTGAGAGCAAGGACCTGTACACTGAGCACACCTTTTGCCTTCTCAGGCTGATTGGGATCAGAGCTCACCTGATCCCAAAACCCATACTGGATCGGGGGAAGGGAATGGCAAGTCCCACTACCAAAACCTACCTGCCATTCCATGTAAGTCCAGGCCCGGCAATAATAAATAATAGCTCAGCAGCATAACACTGCTGAGCACCGATGCCTCCTGGACTCACCATCTCACGCTACGTATTAACCTGGGTGAGATGTACATCCCCTCGAGCACTTTTCCCGTCACATGTCCACAGTATGTATGCTGTGTATTCACTGTGTATGCCCTCCCTGGATCCCAACCACTCGCTTTTTTAAGATTGTAGATGTAGTGCAGATGAAACACAGGTTAACTTAACCACTTGAATGCTTAACTGAACAGTTCTTAAAGAGACAGTAAAGAGAACCCATAAAGTGCAGAAACATCTAGGTTACATCTAGGCACTTTGAATGCACTTACTGTATGTTAAAAACGCACCATATTGCGTTTTTAACATAAGTGCAATGTGCTAACATAGCTTAACACTCACCCCTCCCCGCTTCTGGGGATGTCAGCATTCATAGTGCCTAGATGTAACTGCACTCTGTTATAGGCTTGTAGTGATAGGGGTCATGGTGTGGCGATATTATGTAATGGTATCATTGGTTAAATTTTTCTGTTTTGTTCAAAGCAGTGTCAGGGCAATATGTAATCACTGTATGGTGTTAATAGTGTTATAAGACAACTACCGTATGTACTGGGGCTCTTTATACAGTGTGGGGGCACTTTCTGGACAATATACTGTTTGTGGAGCACCGATTCTAAAAATGCTGAGTTCGGGGGTGGGGTGGGGGGTGTGGAGTGCCAAAAGGAGGGGGGCCCAATGTTGAGGCTTTTGCATCGGGCCCACCAGTGTATTAAAACGGCCCTGCATGTATGTGTTTAACTATTGAGTGACAACTGCAGTCCATAAAACTACATACAGTGTATTGCTTAGCCCTGCAGGTGTTGCTTGATATTTAACCCCTTCACGTCAGCAATCCGTATGAATATGTTCTTACTGCACATACCCCGTGCAGTAGGAATGTATATATATGTTCTTGACTGAAGAGACTTACTGATGTGTGTGGGACCGCTGCAGTGAGAGCAGTCCCGCACACATCAGTGTGTCTGGGGCTGAGGATAATGAAAGGCAGCTGCAATCCTGCAGCTGCCTCTCATTGTCGTGGCAGGGAGGTATGGGGTAATTAGGGTAATTTATTCTGCCACGCTTCAACTGACTGTCTATGTCTCAAATGTAAAATAGGGAAGTGTCGGCCGTAAGGAAATCACACCAACAACCAGTTTGGTCCAAGTTCCATATACACTCCTCTTTATTACTTCCTTGATCCATACATTTATACGGTAGAATATAGGGGTGGTTACAATATAACATTATTACATTCCTCTTTAATCTAATTGGATTACACCAAATCTCTATTAATTTATGCATTTTCTACTGCGTAGCTTAGGCCTTTAGACTCTTGTAGTAGTAACGTTTTCTATCTTCACATATCTTCTGGACGTGACTTCCTCTAGCTTCCTCTGCAAACCACCAGCATACCATTCTTTGTCCAGGACAGGAACCATTAATCTTCCATGTGAAGGCTTTGCCTTGCAGAAGCAGTTACGAGCTACTAGTGTGTGTATATATATATATATATATATATATATATATATATATATATATATATATATATCTGAAGCAGTTTGTTAAGAATTATATATTGTAATGAAAATCACGTGTTAGTATACATTGTAGATTTGAATGTTTCTCTTATGAGGGTCATACCTTGACCTCCATACCTGACATCATTAACCCTTTAAACACTGCGATCTATAGCTCCTATTACTGAGTGATCAGGACCCCAACAGCCATGCTGCGAAGGTTCCCATTGCTTGTACTGACGGGCGGGGGTAAGTCACTTACCTCCGTCCTGTTAGATCAGCCATCCATGCATAGAGTCTCCTCTCAGGCAGGCTCTATGCATAGATTGCCGATAACACTGATCCATGCTATGCTATGTTTTACTGTAAAATAAAGGTGTAAAAAAAGCGTAATTAAAAAAAGTTTTCAAAAGTATTAAAAACACCCTATAAACCCCCCTCCCATTAAAGGTTTAAAATACCCCCCATGTCCATTATACAACTAAATATATTAAAAATTAACAAACATATTATATATTGTAGCATGCAGAATTGTCCAATCTATTAAAATATTACATTATTGTTCCCACACGGTAAATGGAAAAAACAGATTTTTTGAAATTATATATTAGAAAAAATAGAATAGAATAGAAAACAGAAAAATTAGAGAACATGGCACAAAAAATGACACCTCAACCAACCTTGTAAATGGGAAAATAAAAGCGCTATGGCTCTTAGAAGGCATCAATGGGCTCTGTCTTAAAGGGGTTCAAATCAGTCAAGAAGGGTCACAAAACATCAATGTAATGTAATGTATGGCTATGTTCACACATCGTTTAAGAGCGTCTGTTTCACAGCAACGGACGCTGTTAAACAGCCAGCCGTCGGGCTGCACTCAGCCCGTTTCTGTAGCTAATCTAAAGAACGGGCGTTAGAATAACGATATATGAACACAGCGGGCGGCATTGCATTGACTTCAAGCAATGTCGCCCCTGCAGTAAGGAACGGACGCTGAGGCCACTGCAATCAGGGTCCGTTCTTTACTAATAAAAGACAATGTGTAACCCTCACCTATGCGGAATTAGAATACATTGATTTTAAGTTGGAGCAGTGCTTTGCTAAATTTAACTCTGATCTTAATTCTGATCTGAAATTTCTATGAACAATGTGTCTATCTATTAACCATTTTATCTAAAACAATTCTCTTTGAACTTAAAAAATACTTCAAAAACAATGAAAAATACACACATCTATAAAACTAATTTTATAGCGTTCATATAAAAAAGTTGTGTAGATGCCCAGTGTTCAAAAGCCCTGTGCATACAGAAAACATATCCATATACCCTAAAAACATAACAGAGGACAGAAAAGTGTCATTTTGGCCTCTGTTCAGGTGGTTTAAAGTGGGGTTTGTGTTTTTCTGCTGAATGGAATAACGCATACCTCAGGATCTGGTAAAATGGGAGTCTATGTGCAGTTTCCTGGAACCCATGTGCCACTGATGGGTCTCTAGTCAGTCGGCACTGAGTTCTTTAATGCTTTCCTATGACAATTTCAGTATTACTTTTAGTCCACAAGATGTCACTAGTAGTGATGAGCAAACATTTGTAAATGTTTGCACAAACATGACGCTAATTGTTCGTGTTCGCAGATCACGAATAATTCGTTCGATGATCAGAATGGTTCTAATTAGGGATGAGCGAACCAAACTGTAACGAACCAGATTCGTTACAAACTGTGCAAAAAGTTCGGTTGAGAAAGTTTGTAACGAATCTGGTTAAAAAACCTAGAGATGAGGAAATAGTATCTGATCGAATAGCTATTCGATCGAATACTGCACTATTGGAAAGATTTGAGTTTGATCGAATATGTGATCGAATATTCGAATCTAAATTAACTTTACTAAAAAAGCTAAACAATTGTTTGGCTGTTTTAATAAAGTTTATGCTCCCTGGAAAGGCAGAGAAGCAGTATTATATATAGTATATAGCTCCCTTTAATAGCTAATATTTATTTCATAAAGCAAATTTTCGCTATAAGAAAGCTATTTTTGTTGTTCAATAGCTTAATTAAAACAAATACATGCTTTTGTAATTTAATATACTGTTAATAAACTAATAAATATATAAATAAATGTATATTTAAGTGCAAAAGCATGTACTCATTTTAATTATGCTTTTTACAACAAAAATAGCTTTAGTAGAACGAAAATGTGCTTTATTAATTAAATATTAACTATTACAGGAAGCTGTATTAATGCTGGCAATTACTATTGCCGGTAATACAGCTCTATGTAATACTTAATAATACTTTACTTTAATTAAAACAGCAAATGTTTCTTCTAATTATGCTATTTTTTTATCACAATAGCAACATAAGAAAAAACATTTTGATTTATATGTCCGCTCAGCTGATTGGCTGGGCAGACATATAAGGAGCTGGAGCTGGCACACTGAGCTCAGTGTGTCGGGGACCGATGAAAAGAGAAGATAGAAGAAAGAAGACAAGAGAAAAGACCTGGGAGGTTAAGTAGAAAGCTCTCCCTCTCCCCTGCACCCATACCAGCAAGGAAGGGGGGGGGGGGTCACTTAACCCCTTTCTTGCTGGTATAGGTGCAGTCTGACGTCAGTCTGGCCCCAAAGGGACTAAGTGGGGACCCTTACTTAACCCCTTGGGGGCCAGATTGTTCAGCATGGCACCCAAAGGGTTAAGGGGGATGCAATGCATCCTCCCTTAACCTCTTGGGTGCCACACTGTCAGCAGCGATTTGTAAAGATGCTGCACACTGTAAGGTGCTCAACACCGCTCAAAATGATGGGTGTTGTGTTCCTGTTTGTGTGTTTTTTTGTGTGTTTCTCCCTCTTTGTTTTTCAGATATTGGTATCCTGTGGATTACAGTGGATTCGATGGACTACGTCAATGACCAGCCGTTCTTGGGATTTTTTTTAAATAAAATTGTCAACAAGGGATGTGGGAGTGTTTTTATTTTAATAAAAAATATTTTTCACTTGTATCTTGTCTTTATTTCTTTACTACATAGACTTAGTAGTGGAAGCTGGCTAATAGACGGAATCCATTACTAAGTCGGGGCTTAGTGTTAGCTGGTATAAAATGGCTAACACTACCCCCCCCCCCCCATTATTACCCCAGTACCCAATGCCACCAGGGTACTGGGAAGAGCCAAGTGCCAGTGGTCCCGGAGCTTCAAAATTGGTGCTCCTGGACTGGGCTTCAACAGGCTGGTAATATTAGGCTGGGGAGGGCCAAAACAAGTGGCCCTTCCCACCCTGGTGTTACTAGGCTGCTGTTGCTTGGTTTTTCACCTGGCTGGTTATGAAAATAGGGGGAGCCCTACGCATTATTATTATTATTTTTTTTAATGTCTAGGGTTCCCCCTTTTTTCATAACTAGCCAAGTTAAAAACCAAACAAAAGCAGCCTAGTAACACCAGGGTGGGAAGGGCCATTTGTTTTGGCCCTCCCCAGCCTAATATTACCAGCCTGCTGCCGCCCAGTCCAGGAGCGCCAATTTTGATGCTCCGGGACCACTGGCACTCAGCTCTTCCCAGTACCCCTGGTGGCATTGGGTACTGGGGTAATAATGGGAGGGTTAGTGTTAGCCATTTTATACCAGCTAACAATAAGCCATGAGTTAGTGATGGATTCCGTCTATTAGACAGCTTCCACTACTAAGTCTATATAGTAAAGAAATAAACACAAGACACAAGTGAATTTTTTTTTATTGAAATAAAAACACCCCCACACCCCTTGTTGACCATTTTATAAAAAAAAATCCAAACAACCGCTGGTCATCGACGTAGTCCACTGAATCCGCCGTAATCCACAGGATACCGATATCTGAAAAACAAAAAGGGAGAAACACTCAAAAACACAAACAGGAACCCCCATCATTGTGAGCGTTGTTGTGCACCTTACAGTATGCAGCATTTTTACAGATCGCTGCTTATAGTGTGGCACCCAAGGGGTTAAAGGAGGATGCAGGGTCCCCACTTAACCCCTTGGGGGCCAGACTGACGTCAGACTGCACCCATACCGGCAAGGAAGGGGTTAAGTGACCCCCCCCCCTTCCTTGCTAGGATAGGTGCAGTGCAGGGGAGAGGGGGGAGCTTTCTACTCACCCTCCAAGGTCTTCTCTCTTCTGTCTTCTATCTTCTTTCTTCGCCGGTCCCCGGCACACTGACCTCAGTGTGTCGGCTCCAGCTCTTTATATGTCCGCTCAGCCAATCAGCTAGGCGGACATATAAATCTAAATGTTTCTTCTAATGTTGCTATTGTGATAAAAAATTGCATAATTAGACGAAACAATTGCTGTTTTAATTAAAGTATTAATTAAGTATTACATTAAACTGTATTATTGGCAATAGTAATTGCTGGCATTAATACAGCTCCCTATAATTGTTAATATTTAATTAAAAAAGCACATTTTCGATTTAATAAAGCTATTTTCGTTGTACAATAGCATAATTAAAACGAATACATGCTTTTACAATTAAATATACTGTAAATACATAAATATATATATATATATATATATACACACATTTATTTAGATATTTTTTTTATTAACAATATATTTAATTGCAAAAGCATTGATTCTTTTTAATTATGCTATTGAACAACGAAAATAGCTTTTTTAGAACGAAACTTTGTTTTATTAATTAAATATTAACTATTGCAAAGTGCGGTATTATTGTCGGCAATTGTTATTCACTCATCTCTAGTCCCGTTTAATCACTTACACCTTGGCTAATTTTTTTTCACTATTTTTGCACTTTAATTTTCTCCACTTTTTTCATTGTAATAGCAACTGCAACTAAACAAAACTATACCCTATCAGACTCCCACTATTATAGCTGCAATTATTCAGCTGTTATAGCAAGGTTCATTTTAGGTTCGGTTCGTACGAATCCGAACTTCACAAAAGTTTGCCGGATCAAACCGAACTGAACTTTTCAAAAGTTCGCTCATCCCTAGTTCTAATGATCATTTTCGAACATATTCAGACATGTAAACATTAATCTTGCAATGTACACAACTGTGCAATTTACGCTTTGCGCATGATCTGTACGCATGTTCATGACTCAAGACCGAAATGTATGCAAAAGCGTAATTTACACTTTGCATTTGATAATCTGTACGCATGTGCGTAGACCACAGTGTACGCAACTTTTTAATTTACACTTTGCGCCTTATAATCTCTATGCATGTGCGTAGACCAAAACGTACAATTCTACTGAACGTTTGTAATTTGTTCATGAATGCTCGGTGAACACGAACCGATCACGATCATTTTTTAAAAATATTTGTGTTCGGGATCCGAACTGAACATCGGGATGTTTGCTCATCACTAGTCACTAGCGAGTATTCTCCTGCTATAACAGCCAGTACATTGAAGGCAATAGGGGTTAATGTTAAGCATCTATTGTTATATTGTATGTGCAAGAGAGAATGATTGCCAGCAGCCTCCTACTCTCTCAGTCGATCGGGGGCCTGTTCCAGAAGGTTCTGCCCTATGGGATAGGAGTTACCACAAGCTGTTCTCCTCCAATGGGAAACTAGCCCTAGCTTCTCTTGTAAAACTCCTGTCTAGTTCCTGGTCAGGGAGTTAGTCTGGGGTTTCCCTGTAGTCTACTTAGTTTGTTCTTGTATAAAGACTGACTGCTGATGTGGCCTGCCAAACCATAACAGGAACAACTAACACTAACAGGAGCAGGTACCACCTGTCTAAGTCAAGGGGGACTGTTCAACTCAACTGTTCTCTTTAGGAAGTCCTTCAGCTGACTAGCACTATCCGCAGTAGAGGAGAAGTTTGCCAATTTTGCTGAAGTACCCCACTGACTTGGCTTGATCTTCTTGGGAAACCTCAAGGGATAAGCTCCACTTGGATGAATGGATTCCTGGACCTGGAACTCTGTGATTCCTTCTAGCATCAGGCAGTTCTCTCCAATACTGTGAATACAGGTTATGTTCCCTTTACAAGTAACAAAAGATTCACCCTGATAGAGTACTGCACTACGTAGACAAGTCCCTCTTGGCAGCCTCTCTAGCCTCCTGTACAAGTCACCAAACTCAAACTACTTAAAAGACTGTTCCAGTCAAGTATATCCTGCCTAAAGCTATGATCAGTATTTTAAGGAAAAGCTGGCAATCATTTCTCAAGTGCAAACTACTCTTGTTACTGAAATTGCAGTGTCCTTTGCTTGAAAAAGGGGAGGGCCTCAAAACGTAGCGGTGTTTAAAGTCACAATCTTGTTCCCTGGAGAATGAGAAACTCCTATGGACTGTATTTTGCGATGTGCGCTGCGGCTGCAGGATGAAGACTAGGACCAGCTTGTCCTGAACACTGTGATAATGTGTTTGTTTTTCAGGCCCGGTCTTAAAGGGGTTAAAGGGGTGCTCTGGGTAAACATAAAAACACAGTGAGGGCAGGGGTTGGTGGGAACATAATAATGAAGATATACTTACCCATCCCAGTGCCACCGCTCACTGCCACCCTCCGGTCTACTGTATTTCCTGGGTTCCTGTTTGGGAACAACCCAATATTTACTACCCGCTCAGCCAGTCAGTGACCGCAGATGTGTCCCGCCTCAGTCACTGATTGGCTAAGCCGTCATTTCAGAGCGGAGCTGTGACATCACAAAACCAGGAGATGCGCTAGACCAGTGGGTGACATTGAGCAGGAGGGTGCTGCACTGGGGGAGCTCTGGGACAGTTAAGTATTACTTCATTAATGTGTTCTCACTGACCCCTGCCGTCCTTGTGTTTTTATGTTTGCCTGGAGTTCTCCTTTAAGTGGCAAGTGCATTATATGAAGTGTTTTATTTCCATCTCATTTGGAGCAGAGCCCACCAAGTTAGGGGAAATTTTAATTTTTCTAACTCTGTAAAACATCCTTATTTCAGTTGCATAGGAGTCTCTCAATCTAATTGTTAAATACAACTATTTAGATTAAAACAATATCAGTTAAAGGGTACGTGATCCCTCCATTTTGTTTCGGATAAACTGTCCAAAATCAGATTGAGTTGACATACAGAAAGCTAACCATATGGCATAATCAGAAATTAATTATCACAGCAAATCCTAAGGGACATCGTGGACCACCACTGTTTGCAATCCGTAATCCCAGCTCATACATCTTGATGAGCTTGTTTTCCTGTAGCACTGCAGCGGTGTCAGTCTTTTTGTGGTTTTAATTGGGTAATTTGAAAGAAACACATCCATTAGAAAAATATTATTAAAATGACACTTAATGAAAGATTCTCCCAATAGAGGACAGATCCATTAAAGGGTGTTTGGTCTTTGTGAATAGTGGACATTGATCATGTCTGACATGAGTTATTCCATTGACGATACATTTCCAATTATGAGCAATTTTAATTATCATAATGATGATAACTGTAAGTGATGTAAATGTTATAGTAGTAGAAAAAGCTTTATCTAGTACCCAACAATGTAATCAGTACAAAATATACATTCCTATGACTGTAATAAATACAAAATATACAAACTATATAAACTTTCAGATTGAAGAGGTTTCATAAGAAATGTATAACGTATCCTAAGTAAATAAATGCTATTTAAGTACTTTGTATAGTACATTTAAGAATTTCTAAAGCTATTCTAATATACCATAACATACTTATTAGAACCATTTTCTTTAGCATTGGGGTATGCCAATAACAATAGGGGCTACCAGGATTCTCTTTGGCCTTTAGAGCCATCAGAGGAAGCATTAAAAGGTAAGCTAAAGCTTTGTTCACAATGGTGGTATGCAGCGCTATTTTGTTTGTAAAATACTGGATAGAGCACAATAAAGTCAATGCAGTTGGCTGGGTGCTAGCAGTGTGAATAATGCTGGGTTCACACTACATTTTTGCAATTCGTTTTTTTCATCCGTTTATACAAACAAATGCATTTGTGTGCATCCATTTGGATCATCCGTTTTTCCATTGACTTCCATTATAAAAAAAGGGTTGAATCGTTTTTTTTTTTTATTTTTTAATGTACACAAAAATGTAGTCAACCTTATTTTTATGTCTGTTAAAAATTAAAAAAAAAGATCCCTTTTGATCCATTTTTTTGGATCAAAATACACAAAAATGCATCTGATTTTTCCATCTTTTTTTGCCAAAAAAAAAGTAGTGTGAACCCAACCTAAACCTCATTTGTTAATTTTCTATATACTTTAATGATTTTTTTTTTAGTTATAATTCATATTAATTTAATCAAATTTAATCAAATTGATGTCTCTTTTGATTTTAGTGGCCTATTGAGCTATTTTTTTTTAGTTAATAATCCTTAGGATGAAATAAGCCTAAGTGTTTTTAAGGGGGTCTAAAGGGGACACTTAATACAGAAGTGCATTGGAGTAAAATGTGTTAACTGGTCCAATTACATTCTGGACCAGACCCCTGGTCTCCTATAAAGCATCTCCAGTCTTTTCACCCTTGGCTGGCTATTAAGTCTAGTCCTTTAGCAAGTGTCCTCATGGTTTTCTCTGTGTTTATTCTTGGCTTTTCTGACCACTGCTTCTGATCTTTGACTATCCCGGTTTTCTGCCTCCCCTGACCTTTTGACTTTGTTATTGATTATTCTCTGGGTCCAATTTTTGGACCTTTTCTGCCCAATAGTTGTGACCTTGGATCATTTAATCCCCCTGCTTGTCTGTTTGTGTCTGCGTTCTGTGTGCCAATGTAACTAAGTTAGAGATGGTCATCCAGTTGTCCGCAGCTGCCTAGGGCTGATTGTGGCAAGTGACAGTGGGTGGGGACAAGTGCAGGGTCGGTTCAAGGAAGAAAAAGAGTGCTGCACCTCGCACCAAGGCTGATACTAGTACCTCTCGGCTGCATAAAAAACATCAGAATTCTGTATGTGAATTGATCAAGCCACACTGCCCCATGTACTGCGTGCAGGTATCTGATACACAAGTGCAGGGTCCACTGTCTGTGTGTCTCCCCTGTCCCTTCCCTGACTGATTGTACCACTATTCCTAACACCCGCACCGTTTATATCTTTATGGCATGCTTGTGTAGGTTAAAAGTCATAAAAGCCTACGACTGAACAACCACTTGGTAAGAGGCATTTCATCCTGATAGATAAGTTACAAACAAAGTTTAACAACGTTCCCATGTTATTTTTTAAGAACCTCTTAACAAGCTGTAAGGAGAGACACTAAAGATTAAAAATTAGATATGTGAAAACTTCACTTTAAGTAGCAATAACAGTACATTACACGTTTAATATTAACAACAAGCAGACGTTTTATATTATATATGAAATGATATTTGTATAAAAGGATTAGCAGCAAATGCATGGATATATTCTGAAAATGATATAGCTGACAGAGAACTGTTGCCGTAGTCAGATCATCATATCAGTCTTGTTTAAAAGTGCAATTAAGAAGTCATAACATTGAAATCCGTGGATGCCAGTAGAAATCTAATCATTTTAAGAGGTAATTGCTGGTAGAGGAGATTTCATTTCCCACATACCTGTAATAAGCTTACAGAAGTCTTTATTTTGAACTTCAGTTGCTTGGCTCAGCATCTTGACCTGTATATAATATCCATATCCATCTCTTTGTGAAGACAGCTTTAAAGAACTTTAGCCTTAAGGCCATTCTTTAATAAAAATGAAATGCGGCTTCAGCAAAAAGTTACTGTAAACACTGAACACTGAAAATATTTACAAAACAAGGGATTTTTTTTCTCTCTGTGTGCACTTTAGCCCCTACCCTATCTCTTCTCTAAGTGTTCTGTCCTAAAGTCTGCCTGTCCGTCTGTCTATGTGCACTTTTTGTTTTTACACTATATTGGAAAAAGATATTTGTTTGGATGCAGGAACACTGTTCAAGATGAAGATGATTCTAAATTCAGGCTATGTTCACATAGGGGGAGATTTATCAAACTGGTGTAAAATAGAATTGTTTTAGTTGGCCCTAGCAACCAATCAGATTCCACTTTTCATTCATCACAGGTCCTTTGGAAACAGAAAGGTGGATTCTGATTGGTTGCTAGGGGCAACTAAGGCAATTCTATTTTACACCAGTTTGATAAATCCCCCCATAATGTACAGTTGAACGCAAACAGCAGCCGTTGTAATGTAATTCTGGCTGTAGTTTTACAACAGCCGTTGTTTAGCGCTAGACAACAGCCGTTCAATAAAGAACAGCCTTTGTTAGTATGTAGTGGAAACATAGGCTCAAAGTAAACAACAGCACCGGATACGTGAAAATAAAGGAAATGTATATAGGCCGCTTGCCTCACTGGGCCTGGTCCAGAAAATACAGAAAGTAAGGGCTTATTTCCATGTCTCATATTGTACAGATGCTATGGACGTTGTCATGTATCAATATCATGCCGGGAGCAGGGAAACTGTTTGAATCTCTGCACCGCTGCATTGACAGAGCATGATACGTTTCATTCCCGGCATGATATTGATATATCGTGGTGGGCGGGAAACACCCTATTACAGGGCTTTCCCATCCGCGGGAAACACCCTATTACAGGGCTTTCCCATCCGTAGCACCCGTACAGGACGGGGCGTGGGACATGATTGTTCTCCCCACAGTTATTGTAGGTGAAAAGGCACATTTAAAGCTGCAGTCATGGGCAGATAGGTGATAGTGAGATAAAAAAAATGAAACCTGTCTTTTAGCTAGTGGCTGTTTGCAAAGTTATAAAATCATGTTTTCCTTCTAAGCTTCTAAGCTTCTCCCTCTACCACCTCTCCCTGCCCTCCATAATTAATGTACAAGGCCCAGTGCTGGAAGCATCAATTATGCTTTAGAAGCTTAGGAGGAAATATCATTTTATAAATTTGCAAACAGCCATTAGCTGTAATACAGCTATTTGCACATGTCTGCAGATTTGAACATGATATAGGAGTGACAGATTGTTTCTAAGGTTTAATGTAAAGCAAACATAAAGGCAGATATTGAGCAATATTGTATGACAACCAAAGTTCTTGTTTTTGCAAAGACTAATTTCAAGGAGATAAAGCGGCATTTAACCCCTTAAAGGGTTTATTCAGGCTTCTAAAAAGATGGCCGCTTCCTTTCAGAAAAAGCACCTCTCCTATCATCATTTCGTGTGTGGTTTTGCAGCTCAGTTCCATAGTAGTGAATTTAGGTGAATTGTAATACCACACAAAACCTGGGCAGAGATGTGAGGCTGTTCTTGCAAGAAGATGGCTGGGCTTTCCTCAGCTTGGATAACCCCTTTAAAGACCAGACCTGTATATTACTGGTTCAATGGTACTTTGCAATGACAGACTTATTGTATCCATAAAATATGCTGCAAAACTGGAAAAAAATTATTGCAGAGTGAAATTGAATTTTTTTTTTAAATATCTGGGGGTTTCATGTTTATGTCATTTGCCATATGGTAAAACAGACATGTTATCTATGTTTCTCGAGTCAGTTCGATTACAACGCTAGGAAACTTGTTTAACTTTTATTTTATTTGACTGCTTTTAACCCTTAGGCGATCCTTCCGGGGTCAGCGCCATTATGGCGCTGATCCCGGCTCGGCACTCGATTGCTTCCGGCTGCAGCAGCCGGAAGCAATCAATGTGCCTATCTCATTGATCTATGCTGCATATCTATGCAGCATAGATCTCAATGAGAGATCAGAGTACTTATACTAGAAGTCCCCCAGGGGGGCTTCTAGTATAAGTGTAAAAGTAAAAAATAAAGTGTTATTATCAATAAAAAGCCCCCCCCTTAATAAAAGTCAGAATCATCCCCCTTTTCCCATGTTATAAATAAAAAATAAATAAATAAATAAACATGTTTGGTATCGCCACGTGCATAATCGCCCGAACTATTAATTAATCACATTCCTGATCTCGCACGGTAAATGGCATAAGCGCAAAAATATCTTAAAGTGCAAAATTGCGCATTTTTGGTTGCATCAAATCCAGAAAAATTGTAATAAGCGATCAAAAAGTCGCATATGCGCAATCAAGGTACCGATAGAAAGAACACTTCATGGCGCAAAAAATTAAACCTCACACAGCCCCATAGACCAAAGGATAAAAGCGCTGGGAATGGAGCGATTTTAAGGAACATATATTTGTTAACAATGGTTTGAATTTTTTACAGGCCATCAGATACAATGAAAGATACAATGAAAGTTATATATCGTTGTAATCGTAACAACTTGAGGAACATAAATAACAAGTCAGTTTTATCCCAGGGCGAACGGCATAAAAACAAAAAAACCCCAAATAAAAGAAATTCCTTTTTTTTTTTCAATTTTACCACACATTAAATTTTTTTCTGGTTTTGCAGTGTACTTTATGAAAAAATTCAGCATGTCATTGCAAGTTTCAATTAGTGGCGCAAAAAAAAGGGCTCATGTGGGTTTCTAGGTAAAAAAATGCAAGTGCTATGGCCTTTTAAGCACAAGGAGAAAAAAAACGAAAACGCAAAAAATTAAATTGACCCGGTCCTCTAAGGGTTAAAGGATAAAAACCCTTTAAAAATGTTCTTAAAAATGCTCTATTACCATCCTTCTAATGCTTTTATTTTGTGGTCTATGGGGCTATTTGAGGTGTCATTTTTGCGCCATGATCTGTACTTCATGATGATCTGTACTGGACGTCAGAGGCATAGAAGTTTAGCAGAAAATAGGAACCAATTCAGTTATGAAATGGATTTGAAAGACTTGTATATTAATTTCTCTCATAAATCACCCCATTTTAAAAAGAGCACCCCTTAAAGAATAAAAAAAATATAGTTTGTGTTAACCTATTAGTTGGGAAACAAATTCAAAGTGGAGGTATCATTTTCAGGTACTGTATTGGGTTTGCAATGGAACAGAGGTGCCAAAATATAAGAAACACCCCTTAAAGGACCCCACGTTGGTAAATACACATCTCAAGGAATTCATCTATAGGTAAAGGGAGCATTTTAGGTCCTAGAATTTTTTGAGAAAAGTGTTTAGAATTAGGCTGTTTTCTTCCAATACGTACCTTTATCTCAAAATTTAACCTTTTAACAAGGAACAAAGGGGGATATACAGCACCCCAAAATGTATTCAGCATTTTCTCACTAGTAAAGCAGTGCTCCCATATGTGGGTTTTAAAATATAGTTTGGATGTATGGCAGGGCTCAGAAGGGAAGGCGCACCATTTTTTTTTATGTGTGTCCTTTTAGTGCAGATTTTGCTGGAATGATTTTGGGATGCCATGTCACAGTTGCAGAGCCCTGTTTTTATTCGTGAGATTTTTTGAGTACATGTCACATTTTTATCACTTTTTATTTCATTTTTTGCAAGGTGGTATGAACAAACCAATTCTGCCACTATATTTTTTCTTTTTTTTACAGTGCCCTTCATGCTGTCTAAATGACCTGATAACTTTATTCTGCAGGTTGGTTATGTGTTGATTATGTGAATAGCCAGTTTATGTACTTTTGATTGGTAAACAAATGAAGTTTGAGGATTTTTAACACCATTTTTTGAGAACTAATTTTTTTTTAAGTTTTTTCTACTGACAGATTTCTTGCAGGATGAGGTGACGTTTCTAGTGTTTACCCTTTATGTCATTTTAGGGAGGCAAGATTAAAAAAAAAATCTATTTGGTTAAGATACATTAATGATATTTTTTGCGCTCACCGTGCAGGTTAAATCAATAATTATTTTCACTTTTTTTTGTCCCAAATTGATCATTTGTAATGTGGGGCATGTGTGTAATGTGGGATTATGTGTATTTTTTTTTACTTTTACTTTTTTCTGCCTTATGGCAGAGCCTAATTTGTTTCCATTGGAAAGTCATTGGAGGCCTTAGTGAGGCCTCCAGTGTCCATAGCTACAATCGGGACTTTGCAGAGCCCTGAGGGTTAACAGAAAATCTCTGTTAACCTTGCTAGATGTTACTGCCATGCTGATAGCAGCATTTACAGGGTTAACTTCAGATTGGAGCACAGTTCCTGACAGTTGCGGTGCTGTGTCATCTCATGGGTGTTACTGTACATCCATTTGCGGAAACAGGTTAAAATAAGCTGAGTGGATGGAAACATTTACATGTGACAAATTAGCAAAACAGAAGAATTCTCCAGAGGGTAAAATACTATTTGCAGCACTGTACAATTTTCAAATACTGTACATGATATATAAAAGTATCATTCTAAAAGCAATTGTTTACACAATCTGAATTGAGGTGTATTACAATGCACCTGCACCCTGTTATTGTAAACCAGATATGATATCCTTTCTCACATATGAGATATTTAGAGCGTGTGAATAGATAACAGAATGTATATAGCAATAGGAAAAAAAATCATGACTAACATAAGGTGAAATACTGTAGTCTCAGCAATTGTACTAGGTTATAGTATATCTACTTAATATTATAAGCTGATCAGGTGCATTATCTGTAGGCAATGCATTCTTAAACACCAAATATACAGCGTATTTGGTCTTACAGCCACTTTTATCTGTAAATGTCAGCAATAAAATGCTGAACTGAGACAGATCCTGTTTGGATTGCTGTGTCACTGAGCCGTGAATTACGTTGTCTTTGACTTATTGTGAAGTGACCCTTAGTGGATTCGGTGTGTTGGCACCCAGGGAAGCAATTCATCTGTTATTACTACACTGCAGTATTCTGTCTATGGCAGACTGAGTCAAAGTTCTTTGACATAATATACTATTGGCAGCTTTACCGCTGTGAAATTACTTGGAAATGCTCAAGCACACCAAAAAATTCAAGAATAAGTGAAATTAAAATGGAGATAGTCCCTCTGTTTATATTACATTAGTACATGTTAAGTAAGGGTGGATTAACACAGTACAGTAATAAACTGTAAAAATAAAATTTCAACAAAACATCTACAGCAGATCTGAGGCATATTGTGCATCTTCAAACCCACAGAATGCCCTACTTGTTATGGAAAGCCTGCGGATTTCTGTCAATGATTGATATTGTACCTAAAGGTAAATGTTGTGCCTAAATCAAAGAAGTCCACATGGAAAACACGAAGATTGCATTGTATGTTGAGCAAGAGAGGGTGCAACAGATCATATTGTGTAGAGTTGGTTGGGTACAGTAGTATGTAGTGTATGTCATGTAGCCAGGTGGCAATGCTACTGTAAAATAATCCCTAGTGCACACTCCACTTCAAAGAGCTGTTTCAGTGATACAAAGTGCAGACGTATAACTTCTGACTCTAGGATTCTGCAAAAATATAGCACAAGGTACATATAGCTTATATGCTTTGGCATAAGAATATTTGTTCACTTTCCCTTTAAGATCACTGCAAATAGGTTGACTAAAGAATTTAACTTTAAGGGTTTCAGTATAAAGTTTGCTACAGTATCTACTTAAGGTGTCCCAAACTTCTTATATGGATACATAGCTATTAAAGCAGTGGGGAAAATCATATCTTTATTGTAGTTGCCAGAGGGTGCAATCATCTTTAAAAAAAATCAACATTTTGTACGTAGAAAAGTGTCATAGAGGCTTGTCCAGAGCTCTCTAGTGCACTGATGTGCCCTGTCCATCCTCTAGGGCACTTCAAAGCAGTAATATAAAGCTGTTTTTAGGTAGTTCCAGCTTTGGAGAACTACAAAATAAATATGGGTTAGTCTCATTGCTTGCATAGCTATGTAGCCATGTAAGCAGTTTAGGGCCTCTTTTTTAAGCTAACAGTTGCCCTTTAAAGTGACTCCGTACCCACAGTCTGAACCCCCAAACCACTTGTACCTTCAGATAGCTGCTTTTAATCCAAGATCTATCCTGGGATCCGTTCGGCAGGGGATGCAGTTATTGTCATAAAAACAACTTTTAATCCGGCAGCGCTGTGTCTAACGGCCGGGGCTTACATTTGTATATGCATTAGGTTGGCACAACCTCTCTGTCCTTCCTCCCCACCCTCCTCATCATTAGGAATACTCCAGGTAGATTGCTTCCTATTCTCCACCTGTGGCAGCCCGGCACCTGGGCTGGATCGTTAATACACCTGTGCAAAGCTCAAACAGCAGTAAATGTTCCTGGAGCATTCCTAATGATGAGGAGGGTGGGGAGGAAGGACATAGAGGTGGTGCCAGCCTAATGCATATACAAATGTAAGCCCAGGCTGTTAAGACACAGCGCTGCCGGATTAAATTTTTTTTTTTTTACAATAACTGCATCCCTTGTCGAACGGACCCCAGGACAGATCTTGGATTAAAAGCAGCTATCTGAAGTTACAAGTGGTTTTGGGGAGACAGATTGTGGGTATGGAGTCGCTTTAAAGGAATTTTTGTCTAATTAGACTAAACTCTACTTACAACGATCTTCACAGTTTGGCTGTGGTAAAGAAAAGAACATTAATACTTACAGAAGAACTCTGCAGATCTGTCACACAATACCTGGAGAGATGCATGTAGGAGCACGGAAGGTGATAAGCATTGTCTGCAACTAGAGTTAAAATGGAGGAAGACATTGCCAGGCATCCTTCAAGCAGTTTCTCCAACCCTGAACTAGACAATTTTTTAGCAGAATGCAGAATATATCCACTCAGTGTTAACTGGAGCAGTGACTTGCATGTAGCAGGAGGGAAGATCTTCTCTTTTGTTTTTTGTATCCCTCCTTCCTGCACTGAACTTCCAACTATCTACCTCTCTCTTGAAGAGAGTCGGTGCTACCATTAAGCTGCCTTGCTTTTAGAAGGTCCTCACATTTCTTTAGCCACAGCACTGGTTACAAATCAGAAGAATATAAAATATTGTTTAGTATTTGAAGTGTGTCACTGTCATTACATTTTTTTTTTTGCAGAAATCAATACTACAGGTGATTTTAAGATACTTTGTAATTGGGTTTATTAGCCGAAAATGCATTTTTATCATGAAAAAGCTGTTTAAAGCTCTTCCCCTGTCTTCATTGTTCTTTATGGAGAGGGGAGGGATGAGGCATCAAAGCAAGACAACAAATAGTTAATTTACAGCTACATCACCAGGCTCTCTCCTCTGACATCAGCACTGACCTCTCTGACCTCTGAATAGGGTCTGTCAGTGGCTCCCTGTGGTGTAATCCTTTGTTCTCTGATGCCAACTAATCTCCCTCCTCCCTCCCCTCCTCTCCCCTCTTCATAGCACAGATAGGATCCGAATTATGTAAAAGAGACGAGATTTCCTGTTTCTGAACCTGAAGAAAGTCTTTTTAAATGCAGATATTGGCATATTTGCCTAATAAACCCAATTACAAAGTTTCTTAAAATTGCCTGGACTATTGATTTCTGCAAAAAAAAAGAAAAAAAACTAACGACAGTGACTTTTTAACCCCTTAAAGACAAAGCCAATTTAGATTTTTTGCACTTCAGTTTTTTTCCTCCTTGTGCTTAAAAGGCCATAGTAGTTGTATTTTTTCACCTAAAAACCCACATGAGCCCTTATTTTTTCCGCCACTAATTGTACTTTGCAATCACAGGCTATATTTTTTCATAAAGTACACTACAAAACCAGAAAAATAATAAATGTGTGATGGAAAGGGGGAAAAAAACAACAAAAAAAAGGTATTTGTTTTTACGCCGTTCGCCATGGGGTATAACTGACTTGTTATATATGTTCCTCAAGTCGTTATGATTACAACAATATGTAACATGTATAACTTTTATATTATGTGATGGCTTGTAAAACAATTCAAACCATTGTTAACAAATATATGTTCATTCAAATCGCTCCATTCCCAGCCTTATAACGCTTTTATCCTTTGATCTATGGGGCTGTCTGATGTGTCATTTTTTGCGCTATGATGTGTTCTTTCTATTGATACCTAAATTGTGCATATATGACTTTTTGATTGCTTTTTATAAAAAATTTTCGGGATTTGATGCGACCAAAAATGCGCAATTTTCCACTTTGGGATTTTTTTACGCTTACGCTGTTTACTGTGTGGGATCAGGAATGAAATAAATTAATAATTCGGGCAATTACGCACGCAGTGATACCAAACATGTTTATTTATTTATTTATTTTTATTTATTTATAGCATGGGAAAGGGGGGTGATTCAAACTTTTATTAGGGGAGGGGGCTTTTTATTAATAACAACACTTTATCTATTTTACACATACTAGAAGCCCCCCTGGGATACTTCTAGTATAAGTACACTGATCTCTCATTGAGATCTGTGCTGTATAGTTATACAGCATAGATCAATGAGATAGGCACTGGATTGCTTTCGGCTGCTGCAGCCGAAAGCAATCGAGTGCCGAGCCGGGATCACTGTCATTACGCCGCTGACCCCGGCCGATGAGGGATGTGTGGATTGCTTCTCCGGGACAACGTCCCGAGGGGCGATCCACCCCACTAGACACTAGGGATGAGGCTGCATAAAGGATTAAGATGCAGCTGTCAACTTTGACAGCTGCATCTGAATCCTTAATTAGCGGGCAGGGCGATTGGACCATGCTCGCTAATTGTCGTGGTACCGGGCTACATGTGGCACCCGGGACCGCGGCTGTTCATAGCAGGGTCGCCGCACAGCCCCTCTCTGAACTCCCCAATGCGGCCGCAGGGCGTAAATATACGCCCCTGGTCATTAAGGGGTTAATAACATAATAGGCACATAAAATGCCTAACCAAAATCTTTGGAGAGGACCCTGTGGGGCACTAAACACATACCCACAAATGTTTGTAAACTATTCTTCACAGCCATTGTTTTAAAATAACATCAGTTTTTTGTTGGTAAATGATGGCCATCCAATAAAAATGGTGTGTGAACATCAAAATCTTAATCAACAGTAGATGTGAAATAAAGCAAGTTTGCAATATACATTCATTAATTTTTTTTTTTGTTATCATGCTGTAAAACAAAGCCGAACCTACCAGAAATCCAGGTCCAGTCTCCTGACGGCAGTTTTTCTGACTTGTGCTGGTTGAAAAAAAAAACCGACTAAACACAGGAATTCCGGCCAACACAGACTCACGGCTCAACGTGTCTGTCAATCACATGACTGCCTTCTCTCTGTGAGCGCTCAGATGGCCTGGGATACACAGGACTTCCTGTTCTCTGAGAAAAACTGTCAGAAAACAAGAAATTCTGTGTTTTCCATGATAACTAAAAAAAATAATAATGAAAGTGTATTGCAAACTTGCTTTATATCACTTCTACTGTTGATTTAGATTTTAAAGTTATAACAACAGTGACACTTTGAGGTTATTATAAGGTGCATTTACTGTATGCTATCCTTTGTGCATCCCGTCATCTTAGTTCGCTCAGTAGTTCGCTCAGTAACTGCTGTCTGATCACGGTTGTTGAACTTCAGTTGTGTTGTTTAGTAATGTTTCTAACACACTTTTACTTGGCAATTTTACCTTTTACCTTTTTACCTTTTTCCAATTTAGTATATAGTGGTAACATGTCATTTTGCTTCTCAAAGTAACCTGGGGTTGCACTTGGTATTGATAATGGTAGAAGTCTCCAGGGACACTCCTTTTGTATTTGACTTTTTGTTTGAAAAAGAACAAGATGTAAAATGTAGTAACCCATGATTCTTTATACTGAAGTAGGTTCCCATCCACAAATTTAGGCAGGCTTAGTTTTGGCTGGAGAAGAGTTTACCTAAGGTGTATGAGTCTACTTCAGGAATTATGGGGCTGGTCATTTCTTCTAAGGGCCAGGAAAACACATCTGCTTGTTTCATGACGTAGCTTACAGTTAGGAAGTTCACTGCGTCTAGCAACATTCTTTAATGTAGCGTGTGCATGATAACTCTTCCATAGCTCAGCTTTAGGCTATGTTTAAACAACGTCAAAAATAGACAGCTGTCTATAGACAGACGCTTTTGCTATTTTAGGCCATGTTCACATGGCGTAAGGGACCCGGATGGGACCCCATAGACAGCAAGCCAACATATATTTTTGTATTAACAACGGCCATTGTTGCAATCGGACATCCAATGCACACAATGTATTCAATAATGGACGTTATCACCACGGACATCAAAATAATGATCATGGCAATTATGTTCGCAAGTCTTTTGCAAACAGCGGCCGTTTTTTAGTTGTTCACACACAGTTTTTCTTTTGTCACCATCCTTTCTCTGTTTTTATTATTAAATTCAATGGACTTTTCAATTAAGACATGCCCAAAGGCCAATTAGTAACCCAAACTAGAATAATTAACCAATTGCCCAAAGGGAAGGCCAGACAGCTAAATGAGGTCCATTATTTTAGGCTCAAAATTATGGAAATGATTTTAAACATAGCTGAAAAAATGTTGTGTGAACATAGCGGTGGTTGGTGCACAAATTTTGAGTTTTAGAAAAACACTGTGGACCCTGTGTGTTAACGGTGCGGCCAGGAAGATGGCATGCATCTACACATATTCTGGTCATGCAGCTCCTTGCGGCCCTTCTGGGACGTGGTTTGTGACATGATTGGATGTGTCACTAACCTTTCCTCTGAGCTCACACCGGCATTGTTCCTCCTGCACCACTGTGATATCTCGACCCAGAAATACAAAAAATCCCTCCTCCGCTTCCTGGTGATGGCCGCTCGCGCTTGCATTCCAATCTTTTAAAAGAAAGCTGCACCTCCTCCAGTGTCCCTTTGGATTACCAAGGTGAATAATCTGATGCTGATGGAGGACCTTACATCCTCCTTGACGGATTCCAACAAGAGATTCACTCAAACGTGGATGGCTTGGATGGAGTTCGAAGACACGCCCGAGTACGCTGGCCTCTTAGGAGACCCGGACTAGGGGATGCTCTCACTATTCTGTGGAGGTTCCACATTGCCCCTCAGACACCGGTGGGGGGGCGGTTTTCGGGCAGGACTCCTACCCTGGCGAGGTCCACACGGCAGTGGGGGCGGGGCAGTCTCACCCTCCCTGTCTCTTCCTTTCCCTCCTTCTCCCCCTTCTTCCTCCCCTTCTGTCATTTCTCTCTCCCCCTTCCCCGATCCTCTTCCTCCACCTCTGTTAGGGCTACCTTCTTTTCTCTGTTGAATCCTGGGGCTCACCGCCCTCGTCTTGGGGGTACCCCACGTGTCTATGTTCCTTTATCTCTATATAAATATTGAGGAAGTAGGGGGAATCCGGCGACGCCTTGTGTGCTGTGTAGTTGCTGTTTCTGCTTATTATGGTGTATGATGCATCCCGTCTTCACTCTGTTGTTTTTGCTAATTGCACTGTGTGGGTCCAGGCTCCTTTAAATGCACTGATGCGCTGAGGTGCTGTTGTATTTCCCTGCCTTAAAGAATAAAAAAAAAAGAAAACAAAGAACAACACTGTATCAAAGGGGTTGACCAAAACTTGCAAATGTATCCTCAATCCACATAATAGGGGAGAACTATTTGATCGCAGAGGGAGCCAATCTACTGGGATCCACTGTGATCTTGAAAAATGGTACCTGAGTCTCCCTTAGGAGTTGCGTGACAAGATGCATATGCGCTTTGCAGCTCCATTCGCAGCTCGTCCGTTTTTGACGCAATTTAGCTGACTGCAATGGCAATGCATTGAAGTCTATTAGAAGACGGACGTCCAATACACACAATGCATTGAATGACAGACACCTACCGGGGACATCAAAATAATGAACATGATCAATATTTTCTGACGTCTTTTATTAGTTGTTAACACACAGTTTTTCTTTTGTCACCGTTCTTTCTCCGTTTTTACTATTAAACTCAGTGGACTTTTCAATTAAGCCGCACCCAAAGGCCAATTAGTAACTCAAACTAGAATAATGCACCAGCAGCAATCATTGCACTAAGGGGAGGCCAGACAGCTAAATGACGTCCGTTATTTTAGACTCAAAATGACGGACATTATTTTAAATGGAGCTGAAAAAACGTTGTGTGAACATAGCCATTATCCTACATAGTTACTGCAGAATGTATGTAGCTTACATTACAACACAGATAATAAATTCTCCCCAATGTCTTTAAAATCAATGCATAAAGTATACATCAGTGCAACTTTTAAATAAGTGGATGATCATTTTAGTGGTTTGCCACATACTTAACCCCCATAAGAAGGAAACATTTATAGAATTAACTATGGCTGTACTTGCTTAAACAAATGCCTTAATTAAGGATGAATAATAGAAAAGAACACTTTACAAATGCAGGAAAAAAAAACGCATAGAGATCTATTAAACCTAAGTACCACAGAAGCAAGCAGCACTTTACAGCACGTTGTGGTTGACACATATTTCCTTCCAAGTAGTTAATGTTGCTGTGATGGTTTTAACTTGTTAACCATTGTCAGGCTCTGTTATTTGATTCAGCTGTGAGGGCTTTGGCAGAAATCGATAAGACATCACATTCTCAGTGAACTGCTAGACCATATAAATTGTCAATAGGGAAATGCTCCTTACCTTCAGACTTGTCAGATGGAAGCTTGCCGCTGATCTCTGACCGAACTACCAGGGGAGAATGATTCACTCAACCATTCTACAGAGGCAAAGAAGCATAAGACATAATCTATCTCAGGATGACATAAGATACAGTACTCTGACTTATTTTTAATTGCAAATGCAGGACCAGATGTCCCCCATTTTACAGTGGGTCAGAGTAAAACTGCGCGTAATGTTATATTCACTGAATAAAGCGAGGACTGCAAAAGATACATATTTAAAGTAAAATTTTGTTAAATATGTTACCTTCTATAAATGAAATTCTATATTTATAGGATATTTTCAATTGAAGCATATTCAGTACACTAACCAGTATAAATTAAGATTTTTAGTATAACTGTGTGTACAAGGGTATGTGTGTGTGAGGGGTGGGGGTGTTTAGTGAGGAGGTTAGTAGTCTCCTCTTCTGAAAAAGTATTAAGGCCCCAACTTGAATACGGGGTGCCGTTTTAGTTTCTACATTGGAAGAAAACATATGGGAGCAAGTTCAAAGCTGTTAAACTAGACTAGTATGCCTTTATAGAATTTAAAAGCTTACGGAAAAGATAACGGTACAAGAGAAACACTCTCAAGCATTTCCTTACAGTTTCTCTTCATCTTGTATTGCCAACCGTATTTACCATTGATAATGGTACTGATAGCCAGTACAGATGAGGGTCAGTAAGGAAGGCACAGGCACAGGTCAGGATACATGGGAACACAGGAGAAACAGGAGACAGATACCTATGCTTGGGATATAGACTCCAACACCACTAAGGTGGAGGAAGGGCTGCTGGAGCTGGTTTGAATCGAGTGGTTTGCATAGCATCTGTATATACAGATTGTGCATGTAATGTGGAAATAAAACCTCAAGCTCATGTAAGGTGGAGTGGCAATAGGTCACAAACAACACAGAATTATAGTGCTGCCAAGTGAGGAGTTACAAATTAAGAACTCCAGGCAGGCTCAGACTGTCCCACAGGGGAGCAGAGGAATCCCCCGGTGGGACCCTCCCCCTTGGTGGTCCCCTGAGCAGGAGGTGGGCCTCCTTGTTTAGCAGCTCCAGGACAACATATAATCCCCCAGCACTGCTGCACAGCCTGTCACCCGGTCATTCCCGGTCTCTATATAGTAACCTTAAGTTTCATCTTATTGTATAGAGGCCGGGAGTGACAGGCAGCACCATGTATTGTGCAGAATCAGCGCAGCCCCTCTCCTCTCTCAACTTACCCCAGTCCGACCCTTACTCCAAAACTCAGGGGTAGGAGGTAAGCTAGCCCTTTAAGAAAATGTGAATATAATGTGGACCACAATAGTACATTGCAGCTATTTTGAAGGACAATGCTGTTGAAATTATAAATTATATGTGACCAGGATAAAGGAAATCGAACGTAGACGCTGTGGTACTTTTCATTTATACTTCCTTTCTTTTATTTTTAGATCTTAGCACCTTTGACTATCTTTGTCCTTAAACAAGGTTATTTCTACATCTGAAAGGGTGTGAAGGCCAAATAAGTGTCATAATTCAGGCACAAACACATCTACAAGGTTATGATGCTGAATGTAATTGTTTGACCTGATATATAAACACTTTGTGTCATTGTGGCCACATGATTCAATATTGTTCGTTAAGTACAATTAAACCATTGCATTGCATATATTTAAAAAAATAATAATATTGACCTTGTTTTATTAATCAAGAAATTTTCAAGATAATTCTTCAGGTTCAATACACATTAGGTCCATGAGTAAAATAGCGTCAAATACAGAATACATTATTAAGGCTTTTGCTTTGGACTCTCAAGAGCACATATGACCTAACTTATTGTTATTTTGATGCATCTGCTTGGTTACTTATAATAACATTCCCATGAACTGTGTTGAATTGGGGTCAGATTACACAAACATATAAAGTGTATATTCCTTTAACGCTTCTGGATGAGAGTCACCAGCGACGGCCTTATTTTGTTGACTACTCTGCTGTGCACTATGCTTGTCCTGGGCTGCTTGTGTCTTCTGGCATATTCTTCCTCTATCTGCTGCAATGACACCTCAGGCCACTAGGGTGTGCAGGTGACCAACTGCTCTAGATTTATAGAGGTAGCTTATCTCCGCCTGCTACTGCTCTGACAATCCAGAGCCACCTACACCTATTTAAATTAGTTCCACTTTCTGTTTGAACATTATTGGATTTTGGAATTTTAAGCGAAGGTGTCTGTCTTCTATTCTGTTCTTCGGATTATGCTTATTGCCTTACTATTGTCTATAATAATGATAATAATAGTAATAATAATAATAATAATACATTTTTTTATTTATATAGCGCCAACAGATTCCGCAGCACTTTACAATTCTGGGGGTACATACATAGACAAAAAAATAGACATTACAGAGATATACATATAATTATCCATACATGAGGAGTGAGGTCCCTGCTCGCATGCATGAGGGGGTTTGAGGAAAAAATGGCAGAGGGACAAAGTGCATCATTGTTCTTATGGTCCGGCCATCTTTATAAATGAGGCAGTGCAGGTAAGGGTGGGTGAACCTGTCACCAGCCAATGCCTGCATGCACAGGTCTAAGTGCTTAAATGCTTGGCGTGTGTATATGTATGTGTCTGTGTGTGTGTGCACGTGGTGGAGGTGTGTGTGTCTGTGTGTGTGGGGGGGGTAGTTGAGGGTAGCAGTCAAAATAAGGGAACCTGGTAAGCCTGCTTTAACAGATGTGTTTTGAGGGCACGTTTGAAGCTTTGGGTATTGGTGGTGAGTCTGACAGTCTTGGGTAGTGCATTCCATAGAACTGGTGCAGTTCGGGTGAAGTCCTGGAGACGGGAGTGAGAGATGCGGATAAAGGTGGATGTTAGTCGTAAGTCATTAGAGGAGCGTAAGGCACGGGTAGGATGGTAGACAGAGATGAGGGAGGAGATATAGGGAGGTGCAGCACTGTGGAGAGCTTTATGGGTGAGCAGGAGGACTTTGTATTGTATCCTATGTTTAATAGGGAGCCAGTGTAGTGACTGGCAGAGGGGGGAGGCATCGGTATAGCGGCTGGACAGGGAGTCTGTTCCGTATAACCCTCCTGTTGTCGACTCGAATTGTTTGACCTGCCTCTGAAGCCACCTGCCCTGATCTTTTGCCTGTCTGACTGTGATACCCATCTCATCCCTGGTACTGCACTGACTCTCCTGCAGACGACCTGGCTTGCTGACCACATATACTCGGACTGTTTCCTAGTGCTTTGCAAAGACTCTGACTGGTTCTTGAGAACCCACTGCTGCTCACACCGGGACCACACTTTTGGAGTGACCTGGTGTCCTCTAGCTGCATTAATTCAGCTTCTGCATCCTGGAGTGGGATAAAGGGTGAACACCTAGACTTAGATTCCACTTCTTGATGTGGTCCAAAGCCAAACCAGTTGAGTGCACAGTGGGGCCATCACTTGCTGTTTGTCTCGCTTGCTGCAATCACTCAGGGGAAAAAGGGATGCAACTGAAATACCATGCCTTAATGGGTGGATGGCAGTGCCAAAAGATATCATCAAACTTTATTTAACTTTATTTAACTTGGAAAGAAGACAGCTTAGGTGCAATATAATTACTCTATGCAAAAAAATTAGTGGACAAAATACAAATCTGTCTAATAATCTTTTCATACTTAACAATGTCTGATATAGCCTGTAACTATAACAGGGGCACATTAATTAAAAGAGGGTTTTGTTGTTATCATCATCGTCATCATTAAAGAAGTGCTTCGTTTGATCTGCGTTCCGCTCATCAAGCCGCTGGCTTTCAGCGCTGCTCCACTCCCTGCCACTCTCCCAGTTTCCCAGGAGTAGATCCAGGCTTTTCCCAGCAACCTGGGTTGGAGCGGCAGGGAGCGGAGCAGCGAGGAAAGGCAGTCGGCTTGATGATCGGAGTGGTTCGCTCATCTCTAATCATCATTCATAAATGTCTAATAGATGCTGGTCCTAATTCTGGGACCCGAACCAACAGTATCTTGAGATTTAAGGCCCCTTCTTCCAGTCCAGTTTGATTTTAAATACCCCTTTAGGTTTTATTCCCACACAGTATTTTTGCTCAGTATTTTTGTCACAAAACACAGAGGCTATGTTCACTAACTGTTGAAATTTAGTGGATGGCCACCATTTAATGGCAATTAACAAACATTATTTTAAAACATTGGCCGTTGTTTTAAATATAATGGTAATTATTTGTCATTAAATGGCGGCCATCTATGAAATTTTAACAGTGTTTGAATATAGCCTTTGGCTATGTTCACACAACTTCAAAAAAATAGAAAAGGTGGGTGCTTTTGCTATTGAAAAAACGTCCGTTATTGCTGCGATTTAGCTCGCTGCAATACACTGAAGTCAATGGAAAGACCGATGTCCAATGCACAGAATGTATTGAATAACGGACGGTATCACCGCAGATGTCAAAATAATAAACATTGACAATTGACAATTATTTTTGCACGTCTTTTGCAAACAGCGGACGTTTTTTATTAGTTGTTCACACACAGTTTTTCTTATTTCAGAGTTCTTTCTCTGTTTTTACTATTAAATTCAATGGACTTTTTAATTAAGCGACACCCACACATTGTGACACCGGCTGCTATTAAATGAAAAAATACATTGCATTGATTGTAATGGAACCCCAGCCGGGGTCTGTATACACTCCGGCTGGGATTCCCTGCGACCGCAGAAAAAAACTGACATGTCCGTTTTGTGTCATCGCTATTCATTGAACTGCGGCCGCACAAGACTGACAGAGCAGACAAGGTAAAGTGCGGCTCCGGACGCACTTAACATTGTCGGCTATGGTGAATTGGAGTGTGGGCACACCGGAATGTGCCTGCATCAAAATTCTAAAAAAATGAAGTTCATCCGGCTGGTACTGCCGTAGCAGCTGCAATGAACTTCCCTGACACTGGCCGTTCTGTGACACGGCCGTGTCCCAGAACGACTGGTGTCATACTGTATGTGGACCCGGCCTTAAGGTCATTGTTTGATCTCAATGTAACTAAATAACTGAACACAGCCTCAAATCTGCTGTCGATCTGCTGTGGATCCTGTACATGTAAACGCACCCTTAACAAGTAATGTAAATTATTACCATAAGGACTTTCTGTGTTTGCTCATTTTTTACTCTTAACCACAAAATATTCAAGGCAGCACTTACCTTTTCCCATTTACTTCGGTGTAGGTTGTCTCCAATTAGAGCCATAATTGTGAGTCTAGTTGCATTAATGTTCCAGTATTAAAAATATATTACATATATAAATAAAAATATATCAAAGCATTAAAAAGCTATTACTAACGATGGACATAAAATGGCTGAATAATGATGGATCCTGCCATGCAGCAAACATATTCAAAAATATTATCTTCGTGGTAATGAAATGCCATCCGTTTCATTTTAAACTAAATACATTAGACATATCAGTAGAGTCTGTGCTGACACAGCAGCCAGTTGAAATTGAAAATCTGAAATTATATATATGATTGGACACAGTGCTAAAATAATTTATAGGAAAAAACCACAAATGTGCTGGGTCTGCACCTTTTGGTGAACTCATTTTAGAGAATCAGATAGAGAAAAACTTTTACCATTTCTAATGTGCTGTTAGAATGGCAGATTGCCAGTGACCCAATCTATTTGGTTTGAATAAAAAAAGAGAGAAAAAAAAAAAAGATGAAGAATCAAAGTAAGGCAGGAAAAAAGGCCAGTAAAACTTGATTCAAATTACTGCAGTTCTGCATAAACTATCAAGGATATAGGATTCATTTTCATTACAGAGCCCTAATGCAATATAGCTGCTTTAAGGGACTGTATTAACTATCAAAGACAAGTGGCAGATAAAAGAGACTAAAGATAGTGCCGGCGGGGACAGTACTAAATTCAGCAAGTACGCAGTTATGTTTTCTTATTGTAGACACTATAGTTGGTGCCAAGCTGAGCTGCGTCAGTTTAAATTTTATCTGATAACCTTAAAGTCATTGTGTTTTACATGGTTCTAAATGTGTGAGAGTACGAAGAGCAACATACATTTAAAAAATAAGGAACTCTCTGTGTGCTCTCTGCTGCCCCCTCTGTCCGAGACAGGAACTGTCAAGAGCTGCAGAAAATCCCCATAGAAAACTACTCCTGCTCCTGCTCTCCTGTACAGGTCCTGACATGGACATGGGTGGCAGCAGAGAGCATTGTGTCAGTCTAATCTAAAAGGGCCTTTAAGAAATTGTTGTCAAGTGTATATTTCTTAACCTAAAATAGTATATGTGATGATCATATCTAGATATGAAGACTTTGGCTTGGAAAATGATCTCTGAGTCAATAGTATTATGTGACATGAATAGTATCAATATTAGAAAGTTCGTAAAATCTAACTTTTTTGCTATATCAAAAGAACCTTAATGCACAGGCCCAATAAGGATCTAGAATTCTGGTGCAAAATAGGGGAAAATAGGGGACTTTTGTGTGTCCTTCTATAAAGGAGTGTGGCTTTACAGGAAGTAGTCATGAATTGTGGAAAGGGCAATGGCTTGTGTGCAATTCCAGGTGCCAAAATTTGTGTCTGAACATTTTAGAATAAAATAAGGTAATAAACACCATCTAGTCTTAATGTGCACCTAAATTACCAAAAGAATTAGCCACTATGATTAATCTGCATTTTTAGATATTTAGTTCTCTTTGGAGAATTAATATATCATTTGCCTACACAAAAAGTAATAAAGGTAGGAATGTAGCGCTATGTTACAATGTTTTATTTTTTACATGAATATACCAGCGCTGGAGCGGGGATGCTGGTGCCATGGTCCTCGTTTTGAACCACCGTCCGTTTCCTGCACACAGAGCTGGTCTATTCCCAAGCAGTGGCATGAAGCACTGGAGGGGGGCCGATCGCTCCCCAGTGGGATGATCTCCCGTGTCACATGGCTCCATTGATTCTAATGGAGCCACGTCACAGAGGGGAGGGCAGATTGTCGCACTGGGCACTGGGGGCCGTCAAGCTCGCCTTCATTGCTTCATGCTGGGCCGTTGCTGGGTAATAGATTGGCACTGTGCACAGGAACCGGGCAGCAGTTCAAAAAAAGGACCATGGCATGTAAAAACAAAGTGATATACAAGTGGTTCATTTGCTTTAAGGATTCTGACGTCTCCTGGCTATGGCAAATATATAATGTTGAGTAAGTTCTTTAATGACACATTTTGGGTTATGTTAAGAGTTGAAAAAAGGTCTTTGTTATGTGTGTTGTATTCTGTCCTTTACCACCTGGGCTGCTGGCAAGAGAAAAGGGAAGTGTTTTGCCATAAGAAAGGAAAGTGTGTAAGATGCATGGGAAATCTGTTCTTGCTCTGTGTAATTGTTGGTACCAGTATCACAACTTAACTGGGAGTAAAAAACAGCCCTGGTACACAAAACCCACTAGCCCACATAAAGTATTAAAAATAGTGGAGTATAATAAGCATTATTATTATTATTGTTATTGTTGTTGTTGTTATTATTATTATTGTTATTATTATTATTATTATTTGGTCTGATGTACCCATTCTGCCTAACTCTTATATTGTGTATTTGGCTTGTATTGCCTATTCAGGCAGTTTTTTGTGTTTTGATGGTCGGTCACATGAAGCTATATCACTAACCTATTCTAGCTTGTACAGGGGTTTAAAAAGTCCCACCCCGCACATGGAATGTGACACTAATGACATTGCAATACTGGATGTGCAGCAGGGAAGTGCTGTAGTCAAAGAAATTAATGAGATTAGTTTCATGTGATGTGCTCTTACAGTCATAACTAGGCATAACTAGGGTTCAAGGGGCCCCATAGCAAAAAAGATAGCAGACTTTATATGCATTTCGCCAATTTGACAGCACAGAGAGGGGTAAGAAACCTCCAGCTGTCAGGAAATCCCCAGACACAATATGGGGGTTCCGAGTGGTCAGTGACTGGTAGTGCTCCTCTCACTGACACCCTCAATCCCTTAATGACACAGGGAGTATATTTACTCTCTGTGGTCGCCTCGGGGACTTCAGAGGGGGGCCGCACGGCGACCCCACTGTGAACTGCCTTGGTCCTGGGTGCGGAATGTAGCCCAGGACCGTAGCTTTTAGCAGGCACAGTTCGATTGCCATGCCCGCTAATCTGCATTTTAAATGCAGCTGTGGCTGCTGGAGAGGATGATGGCAGAGTGTCCCTCCAGTGTCCTCCTGCCATCATCCTCTACAGCAAACACAGCATGCACAGCTCTGGGAGTCGGGTTGTGGCATCAACATTTTATCCAGGAAGTGAAGCCTTGATGCAGTAGTAAGTGCAGGGAAAAAAAGTACTTTATGTGCATTTCCCATAATAAGTGTATATTGGGGACTTGTATACAATACCTTAATAGAAACTTTCACCTGACTTCTCCTTTAAATGCTCTGAAGTAGGGGATAGTGATGAGCAAACATGTTTGTAAATGTTTGTATACTTGTACGAACATGACGCTGTTTGTGTCTGTTGATCACAAAAAATTTGTTCGATGATCGGAATGGTTATAAACGGCCGTTTCACGCTGATGCACTTCCTCTGGCCAATGGAGTCTCCATTGGCCAGAGAAAGGGCGTCAGCGGGAAATGACCGTAGCCCTGTGGAGCGCCCCTGTTGCTCTCTGTCTCATGCAGCATGTTACCAGTGTCGTGTGATGCACGAACAAAATAATCACAAAAATCATTGGTGAGTGCCGTTTATCTCTCTTTTTTTCTGCATTGTGTGAATTGAAGCCTACTGAATTGAAACAGAGCACCACTAACTGGTTAACTGGTATATCCATTTGTGAATCTAGCTAATTGCTCACTTTGCCCTATGGTAGTGGCAGTGTCGGGATCCTACTCACTTTCCATTTAATTAATGTCAGTTTGTAGATGAGGTCGCCATGTGATATTGTGCAAAAAAATATGCATGATTAGAAAATCATTTACTTTATTTTTTGGAAACATCCTAAAATACAAACAAAAGACCAAATAAACAGAAAATATACTTTATTTGCAATTGACCCTTTATAGCATAAAGAAAATCTACTTATATCTTTAGAGCAGTAAAGTAGTATGATTATAGGTTTTTTTCCTTTTCAGATGGCAAGAATCCCAAAATTTGAACTCTTGGAGCCAATGACTGAAGATGAACACCTGTAGCTTGATAGAAGCAATCTAATTTCTTTCATTTTAATGTGCAGGTGGTATGAAATGGTAAAAACATCATTAGGAGCGATTTTTTTGTCAGATTATAAAAAGGGATACGTTAGGTTGCCAAATCATTATCTTTTCCTTTTAACTGTAAAATAACATCTACATAGTTTCAATTATAGAATTGTTGAGTTAAACTTGCAAGGAATAAACAATGAAGTGATTTATGTGAGAGAAATGTTTATATATTCTCTTATACTTTATACATAATTACAGTATGTGCATATCAATGAGTGACAGGGTTTAAGTTCACCTTTTAGATTTTAGATTTAGCTGCATCAGTCCTGGTTACAAATAGAATTCTGAGACTGTTTTCGATTTGGAGATTCTCGAAATTTCCCAAAAAAGTAGTGTATGAAACTTTGTAGTCGCCTAGGACCTCCAACCCATTTTAGTCGCATTAACGCCAAGACATCATTAGTAAAGTCAGTTGTGTAGCATGGGTTGGCAATACCTGGGACAACGCAAAGTATTGTTACCCCACACCCAGGGGTGCATGCAGGATTTTCTCATGGGTTTTGTTTTGAAAAAAAAAAAAAAAAATCTAATTACACACACACAAGGTTGAAATTCTACTACTGCAAAAAATAAACAATACCATCATACTGTTATTAACCCTTTGAGGACCAGGCCCAAAATGACCCAGTGGACCGCGCAAATTTTGATCTTAGTGTTTTCGTTTTTCCCTCCTCCCCTTCTAAGAGCTCTAGCACTCTCAGTTTTCTATCTACAAGCCATGTAAGTGCTTGTTTTTTACAAGATTAGTTGTACTTTGTAATGGCGTCTTTCATTTTACCATAACATGTATGATGGAATCCCAAATATATTATTTATGAAGATATAAATTGGTGAAATCGTAAAAAAGAATGCAATATAGTAACGTTTTTGGGGTTCCTGTGTCATGTAAAAACAACATGATACAATTATTCTATAGGTCAGTCCGAACACAACTATATGCAGGTTTACGCAGATTCTCTAATGTTATATATTTTTTTAAAATGAAATCCTTTTTTTTGGCAATTAATTATAAATAAAATGGTTTTATTTTTTCACCTATGAGGCTGTATGGGGTGTCATTTTTTGCCGCCATGATCTCTAGTTTTTATTAATACCATATTTGTGAAGATCGGACGTTTTGATCACTTTTCATTAATTTTTTTTATATATAATGTAACATTAAATCGGTAATCCGAGCACTTTTCCCCCTATTTTCGTGTACGCCGTTCTCCGTTTGCAATGACGCTTGTTATATTTTAATAGATTGGACAATTACGCATGCTACGGTATATTATATTTTTATTTTTTATTTATTTTTATATGTTTTATTTATATAATGGGAAAGGGGGGTGATTTCAACTTTTATTGGGGGAGGGGTTTTGGGGTAGTGTGTTAGTGTTTTTAACTTTTTTTTTTACACATTTGAAGTCCTTTTGGGGGACTTTTACATACACTAGTGTGATTACACACACTGATCATTGCTATGCCATAGGCATAGCATTGATCAGTGTTATCGGCGATCTGCTCATTGAGCCTGCCTGTGCAGGCTCAGTGCAGCAGATCGCGATCGGACCGCACGGAGGAAGGTGAGAGACCTCCGGCGGTCCGTCTTACCGATCGGGACCCCCGCAGTCACAATGCGGGGGTCCCGATCATTAAGTGACAGGGGACTCCCCCGGTCACTTACACTTAAACGCCACGGTCGCACCGCGATTGCGGCGTTTAAGGGGTTAATGATATGTGGCAGTGTAATCGCTGCAGCGTGTCATTACCGGTGAGGTCCCGGCTGCTGATTGCAGCCGGCCCCCACCTGCTATGAAGCGCGCTCCGCTCCGGAGCACGCTTCATAGCGGGAGAACCACCCAAGACGTACAGCTACGCCCTAGGTCGTCTGGGGACAGACTTCCATGGTGTAACTACACGCCCTGGGTCGTCTAAGGGTTAAATAAAAAACATCACACACAAACTAATATCACTAATAACACCACATTAACAGGGGCAAATAGTTCTGTCTCACAATGACCCTACTGTTACCATAACACAGTGACTGGATAATGCCACAACACTCTGATACTTAATAAAAACCACTGTGAACAGTCAAATATACCCATATACAGTGCCTTAATACAGTGGTGGTGATACCAACTGCACATAGGCTCTGCAGACTGTATAAGTTACTACAGTGCAGTTATATCCAGTTACTAACAGGTGACTTGGAGTCGTTATCTTTCCTTCAATGCTCCAAATAACATCTCCCTAGTAGTAGGTAAGTAGGTGTGGAAGAAAGGAAGGAGATTGGGTGGGGGTTGGTAGGTAGGTCTCCAGTAGGTAGTTAGTTTCCTCCTGTCACGTAGATCCCCCCGATAGTTAGATAACCTCCCCTCAATTAGGTAAATTCCCCAGCAGAAAGGTTATCCCCCCTCCCCCAAATTATGTAAATGACCATAGTGAACAGGTAATCCTACCACTCAATTAGGTAGATATATTTACATTTTTTGCAGTGTGGTCAAACTAACATGTTATCTATGTGCCTCATGTATGATTACAACAATAGGCAATTTATATAGCTTTTATTTAATTTATGTAAAATTGCTCTGTATGATCTGTAGTTTTTATTGGTACTTCACCTGTGCATATGTGACTTTTTTTTATCTCTTTTAATTAAAAATTTTTTGTGATGTGACCAAAAATCTTAATAAATCCTTATAAATTATATTGATAAATATATAGTTTGGGCAATTTGGGATGCAAAAATAAATCAAATATGCTTATTTTCTTTCATTTTTTTATTTTAAAAATGGGAAAAGGGGGGTAATTTAAACTTTTACTATGGAAATGGAAATTTTAATTATTTTTAAATAAAAGTTTTGACTTTTATTTGTATATTTATTTATTTCTTTATTCAATAATATGATTGCTCATATAAATCAATGCAGTACATAGGTACTGCAGTGATCATTGTTATCTACACTTGATTGTAGGCTGAAGGCAGCCTATAATAATCCCAGAGCTGGGACAGCGCTGGGACACAGAAGAGGACCTAGGAGGTAATTATGATGGATCACCATCCCTTGATCATATCACAGGAAGTAAATCCCCTTACTGGACCACCAGGGAAGGCACTTATGGTCCTTTTACACGGAACGATTTATCGCTCGAATTTGCACGATAACGATCGAATTCGAACGATAATCGTACGTGTAAACGCAGCGAACGATCAAACGACAAGCGATAAATCGTTCATTTTGATCTTTCAACATGTTCACAAATCATCGTTGATCAATCGCAAAAAATTTGCAGATCGTTCAGTGTAAACAGTCTTTCAACGATTTCACCTATGTGTGAGATAGGCTCAAACGATCGCAAAACAATCGCATAGCGAATTTTCCGTTCGATATATCGTTCCGTCTAAACGCTGATCGTTTTAAAAAAAACATCGTTCATTCAAAATCGTTAATCGTGCGATCGGGCAAATTATCGATCCGTGTAAAAGTACCATTAGACAGGGGCATCTAAATGGTTAGCCTGCGGGACAGCTGCAGTCCCTGACAGCTAATAACAGTCGCTCTGAGCTTGCATCCCCCTTAACCCTTTCGATGACATACTGAACAATCTAGCCCCCAGGAGGTTAAGGGTCCCCACTTAACCCCTTGGGGGCCAGACTGTTGTCAGACTGCACCCATACCAGCAAGAAAGGGGTTAAGTGACCCCCCTTCCTTGCTGGGAGGGGTGCAGTGCAGGGGAGGGGGGGAGCTTTCTACTCACCCTCCCAGGTCTTCTATCTTCTCACTTCATTCTTCTCTCTGCTATCTTCGCCGGAGCCAACACCCTGAGCTCAGTGTGTCGTCTCCGGCTCGGGTAAATTCACACGGGCGGATCTGCAGCGGATACCGCCCCTGTGAATTCCAATGTAATTACATATTGGCAGCGGGACTGTCATCCCGCTGCCAGTATGTAATTCCCAGCCCCATTAACCCCCCGGGATAATACATTGCCAGCAGCGCGATCCGGCCGCATCTGAGGCTCCTGTGCAGCCAATCAGTGACTGCAGTGGTGCCGTGCACTGATTGGCTGCGCGGGAGGCGGGAGCCTCAGATGCGGCCGGATTGCGCTGCTGGTAATGTATTATCCCGGGGGGGGGGGGGGTTAATAGGGCCGGGAATTACATACTGGCAGCGGGATGACAATCCCGCTGCCAGTATGTAATTACATTGGAATTCACAGGGGTGGTATCTGCTGCGGATCTGCCCGTTTGAATTTACCCGAGCCGGAGCCGACATACTGAGCTCAGTGTGCCGGCTCCGGCGAAGATAGAAGAAAAGAGAAAGAAGAGAGAAGAAAGAAGATAGAAGACCTGGGAGGGTGAGTAGAAAGCTCCCCCCCTCCCCTGCACTGCAACCCTCCCAGCAAGGAAGGGGGGTCACTTAACCCCTTCCTTGCTGGTATGGGTGCAGTCTGACAACAGTCTGGCCCCCAAGGGGTTAAGTGGGCATCCTTACTTAACCCCCTGGGGGCCAGATTGTTTAGTATGGCACCCAAAGGGTTAAGGGGGATGCAATGCATCCTCCCTTAACCCCTTGGGTGCCAGACTGTAAGCAGCGATCTGTAAAGATGCTGCATACCTTAAGGTGCACAACACCGCTCACAATGATGGGTGTTGTGCTCCTGTTTGTGTGTTTTTTGTGTGTTTCTCCCATTTTGTTTTTCTGATATCGGTATGTAGTGGATTACGTCGGATTCGATGGACTACGTCGATGACCAGCGGTTGTTTGGATTTTTTTAAATAAAATGGTCAATGAGAGGTGTGGGGGTGTTTTTATTTGAATAAAAAATTTTTTCACTTGTGTCTTGTCTTTATTTCTTTACATTATAGACTTACTGGGAAGAGCCGGGTACCAGTGGTCCTGGAGCGTCAAAATTGGCGCTCCTGGAATGGGGCGGGAGCAGGCTGGTAATATTTAGGCTGAAGACAGCCTAAACCAATGGCTTTTCCCACCCTGGTGTTACCAGGCTGCTGTTGCTTGGTATTTAACCCGGCTGGTTATGAAAATAGGGGGAATCCTACTCATTTTTTTTTTTTTTTTAAATAAAAAAATGCGTAGGGTTCCCCCTATTTTCATAACCAGCCGGGTTAAAAACCAAGCAACAGCAGCCTGGTAACACCAGGGTGGGAAGAGCCATTGGTTTAATCCCTCCCTGAGCCTATTACCAGCCCGCTGCCGCCCGTTCCAGGAGCGCCAATTTTGATGCTCCGGGACCACTGGCACCCGGCTCTTCCCAGTACCCCTGGTGGCATTGGGTACTGGGGTAATAATGGGGGTTAGTGTTAGCCATTTTATACCGGCTAACACTAGGCCTCGACTTAGTAATGGATTGCGTCTATCAGACGGCTTCCACTACTAAGTCTATAAAGTAAAGAAATAAAGACAAGACACAAGTGACATTTTTTTAATTCAAATAAAAACACCCCCACACATTGACCATTTATAAAAAAAATAAAAATCCAAACAACCGCTGGTCATCGACGTAGTCCATCGAATCCGACGTAATCCACAGGATACTGATATCTGAAAAACAAAAAGGGAGAAACACAAAAAACACACAAACAGGAGCACAACACCCATCATTGTGAGCGGTGTTGTGCACCTTACAGTATGCAGCATCTTTACAGATAGCTGCTTACAGTCTGGCCCCCAAGGGGTTAAGGGAGGATGCATTGCATCCCCCTTAACCCCTTGGGCGCCAGACTGATGTAAGACTGCACCCATACCAGCAAGGAAGGGGTTAAGTGACCCCCCCTTCCTTGCTGGGATGGGTGCAGTGCTGGGGAGGGGGTGGGGAGAGCTGTATACTCACCCTCTGATGTCCCGATATGTCCTCTTCGCTGGTCCGCAGCACAATGAAGTCACTGTGTTGCGGACCCGCTCATTATATGTGCGCTCAGCCGATCAGCTGATCAGCTGAGCGCACAGCCGATCAGCTGATCAGCTGAGCGCACATATGATTCAAAATGTTTCTTCTAATAATACTATTGTTAGCATATTAGAAGATATAGCATAATTAGAATAAACATTTGATGTTTTAATTAAAGTAAAGTATTAATTATGACAGAAAACTCTATTACCGGGAATATGAATTAACGGCTTTAATAGAGTTTTCTGTAATAATTAATATTAAATTAATAAAACACATTTTCGTTGTAATAAAATTAGTTTCGTTGTTCAATAATTTAATTTAAACGAATCCATACTTGTGCAATTAAATATACTGTAAAAAAAAAATATATATATATAAATATGCATATATATATATATATATATATATATATATATATATATATATATATTTTAACAGTATATTTAATTGTACAATGATGGATTTGTTTTAATTAAATAATTGAACAACGAAAGTGACTTTATTACAATGAAAATGTGTTTTATTAATTTAAGATATTAACCATTAGAGGAGTCGGCATTATTGGCGATTTGCCGGCTATTTTTTTTTTTCAGTAGTTTTGTACTTTGATTTTTTGCACTTTTTTCATAGTAATAGCAACTACAACTACACAAAACTATACCCTATCACACTCCCACTATTGTAGCTGCAATTATTCAGCTGTTATTGCAAGGTTCGATTTCGGTTCGAACCGAACTTTTCAAAAGTACGCTTATCCCTACTTATATGCAGAGAGTGTGCAAGCAGCAACAGGCTATGGTGGCCTTTTAGCTAAAGGACACGGGTTAAGTCACAGTGCAGATAATACTTCCCAAGCAACAAAAGGAATATGCCACTAATGCTTAGAATATGCCAATAATATAGTCACCATCATCATCATCAGCACTACCTTCCCCATACTTCGTGTGTTAAAAAAAAATGGACATCACTGGAGTGTGGGTGGGGAAATGTAGAGGACCCAGAACAGACACCTCCTACCGACTGGGTGGTATGAGTAACTATATGCTGTAGAGTGTGGCAACAATGCTGTCTGAATCAGTGTTTAACACCACAGGAGGTGTGATCATAGACAATCGGATCTGCCTATATACAGCCAATAAGAACAAGCTCACATTGAGAAAAAAGAACCAGGCGTGCATCCCACAGGACTTGTCTGTCCAAATGTCTGATTGAGGACACACCATACAGATGTACAGCATTGGCTACCTACTACTTCGCCTCTTCCACCATCACCACCACATCCACCTCCACCTCTACCTCCACCTGTGACCTACTGTACATGACATGGTCATATCTGACCGCTCATCATTCTCCCGGACTTTTACACATGCTTATTCCAGGAGTGGTGACTTTTTCTGGTCTTTCCTGATTATATGGCATGGGGAGATACCTTTTCTGAGAATCTCAGAGGATGGTGGCTCCATAATACACACAATTGGGCATATGAATCCAACCCTTGCCTATTTTGGGAAACAGCTAACGTAGTACTTTGAGGAAAGCTAGTCTCCTATACCTGTACCTCTTTCCTCACTAATCCTACTTACCCAGTCTGTCTAGCTAAAAGAGCATTCCCTCCTCAATATATTATATCTTTCTGTTACTAATAAGACACAGTTTGCAATGACTCCTCTAAAATAGTCAGTATTCTCCACCATTATTATTCTCAGTTGTATGTCTTTTCCCCCATGATCTTATGGCTGGTATAATTTTTTATTTTATTTTTTTGCCACTTAATAGATTTCACTTCTATATCTATACAACAGGATAGTCTAAATGCCTACTCGTCAGATATGGAAGTCAAAAGTGTCAAAAACCATTTGGAGAACAATAAAGCCCCAGGTCCAGACATTTTTTGGGGGAGTTTTATACACACTTTGCGGACAAGGTATTTCCCACCCTGATCACTGTATATAGTTTGACGTCTTGCTATACTTTTGTACCCTTCCCACTCACCTGAATATGGCATGTGTAAAATTATTGCTGAAACTCAATAAGGATCTCCAAACCCCCAACTTATGCCGGCTGATTTTTTTTGATTAATCAGGACTTGAAACCTGTATCCTTTTGCCTAGTTCATAGGGGCATCACAAATCTCATCTAGCAGTTGTGAATATCAGAAAGATTTTGATGCAAGGCCAGGTGAATCTTCTATACTGTTTGCCTAATGGTCCTTTTAGACGGAGCGATAATTTGCCCATTCGCACAATTAACGATTTTGAATGAACAATGTGTTTTTTTATCAGCATTTAGACGAAACGATACATCGTACGGAGAAATCGTTTTGCGATCGCTTAAGCCTATCTCACACATAGGATAAATCGGTGAATGACTGTTTAGACAGAACGATCTGCGAATTTTTTGCGAACGACCAACGACAATTTTAGAACATGTTGAAAGATCAAAATGAACGATTTATCGCTCGTCGCTTGATCGATCGCAGTGTTTACACGTACGATTATCGTTCGAATCCGATTGTTATTGTGCAAATTTGAACGATAACCGTTCCGTCTAAAAGCACCATTAGATGCTGAAAGGGCTTTTCAAAATGTATAATGGGGACAGTTTAGGATGGTGCTTGACAGGTTTGTCATCACAGGGATCTTCCATACTTATATAAACCTATACTGCACCCTGAGGACCAGCCATTATTATTCAAATATCATCTCTGAATATTTCTCCCTTCAAAAGGCACAAGGCAGAGCTTCCCCCACCAAAATTGTTATTTGACCTAAACCTTTTGCCCATTATTTGGAACACTCCAAATACAGGTCCACCATTCTGAGGTGGAACTTATTTTATTCACCAACAAACTTGAATTTATCTCTAATGTCTCTGGATGCTACAGTACTTAAAGGGGTTATCCAGCGCTACAAAAACATGGCCACTTTCCCCCTACTGTTGTCTCCAGATTGGGTGGGGTTTTAAAACTCAGTTCCATTGAAGTAAATGGAGCCTAATTGCAAACTGCACCTGAACTGGAGACAACAGGAGGGGGAAAAGTGGCCATGTTTTTGTAGCGCTTGATAACCCCTTTAAATTGATTTACACTGTGTTCTCAGTGGCTAAAAGGATGCGTTTGTGCAAAGGGATCAAACCAGTCATGTCAAGGGTTCCTGATGTGGTCGTCAACATAAAGCATTTTCCAAGATCAGACAGAATAGACACTGAACAGAACAAGAAAAGTGGCAAGAAATTAGCATGCATAATAACACAATAATAATGCTTTCCTAACAAACTATAAAATAACATTTATTATTGAAAAAGAAAAAAAAATGCTAATTTCCCATTTATAATGACCCAACTGACTATTTCCTCATCCAAACTTTCCATTTAATCTCCATAAACCCTTTCACGTTTTAGAAGACTCCTCTTGCACTAAGAAATACATCATAAGATAGATTTAACAAAGGTTACATATAGTATGGGGGAAAGGGTCAAGCAAGGACTTAAGTGTACTCAGCTGTGGGACTGGAAGACCCTTCCCTACACTAATTTGGCCAGGGGCAGACTAACTGGAAAGTTTCAGCACAAAAAAAAGTTCCTGCACATGTGGACACTAGGTTTGGTAAATACAAAGCTGTATTAACTCTTCCACTTTCATTATACTACAGTGTGTGCAATAGAAGCAGCCTGGCAAGCAGTATGACAACAAATACAGTAATAAGAACAAGTGAGCTGTGACCCAGGCACAGTTGAAGACCATTTCCCAGAATCACGTATAAAATCTAACTTTTATTAAATATGCATTAAAAGTAAAAAATGTATTAAAACAAGTGTTCTACACATATGAAATAGGCACTTCACAACAGATCTAGGGTGTTGACCCTCTGATAGACTGCTATACTTAGGGATAGATTAGCCCAGATATATAAGGATAAAACCAGACTTCAGAAAAAAGTGTGATAAACAAGTATCTCTGTCTCAATCCAAGTCCCCACAGGGATTACTCACTCCCCCCAGGCACCAGAATCACCATCCTGGGCACGCTGGGGGTAGTGAGTAATCCCTGTGGGGATGAGTGCACCATATCTGCACTGTGACTTTTTATCATGATGGCTGTCTTGGCAAATACTGTCAGTATATATGATTCATGCACTTGCCAGTTTCTGTGATTGTACTGTACTGTGTGCTGTATGAGACCTTTTTCATCTTCCAGGATTGAATGTTCCTCTAGTACTTGGCAGACATAGCTAGTATATGCATGGTTGCCATAGATTATCATAGAGGTTATGTATGTTATCATATTTACATGTGGCTTGTGACATCATAGGATACTGGTATCTAACCTGAACCCCATAGGACTGTCTCTGAGGGTCATTGCTATCACTATTGGTCATAAATACAGTTTCTGACGTGTAATACTGCAGCCATAAAAGTGTACTCCTGACTGTGTGTGGTTTGTCTGTGTCTTGGGGTTATCCTGACCTGTTGCTCCAAGTGCTTATCGGAGGCCGGGCCAGGGTGAACACCCGACACACACACAGACTATACACACTATGTACCCCCACTTGTCTCCTACCCTTTTCTATATTCATCTGATTTTTCTATTTATTTAAACACAACAATTGTATATAATCTCTAAACAGTAACCATTGTGTTTTGTGAAGGTCTTCTGATGATCCCAGGGACATATCTGGGTGAAACGCGTAGAGACTTGGAATGAGACAGAGATACTTGTTTATCGCATTTTCTTTCTGAAGTCTGGTTTCATCTTTATACATCTGGGCTAATCTATCCCTAAGTATACCAGTCTATCAGAGGGTCCACACCCTAGATCTGTTGTGAAGTGCCGATTTCATATGTGTAGAACACTTGTTTTAATACATTTTTTACTTTTAATGCATATCTAATAAAAATTAGATTTTATCCGTGATTCGCGGAAATTAAATATAATTTACACGTATTTGGACCGTGGTTATTGCACGCCCATACGAGGTGGTGCATCTGTGATTTCTACAGTTGAAGACCATACTACAACTTTAAACCAATAGTAGCTGGGAAATGGATATCAGGACAATGCATAGACATTGTATTACATCTCTAGGCTATCTTCCCACAACAGAATTTTGTGGGCATCTTTCCAGATGGCCTTAAAAAAAAAAAGAAGACAGTCTTTTTATAATGATGGGTGCAAATATTGATCATGATCCTTAATTGCGTCCCTCATTACAAATAGATGACTGCCTTTTAGGGCCATGTGACTTACAATGAACATGCGCTTACTAGTCCCTCCCACTGGATATTTGTACTTCCTCTTCATCCCAGCAGTCTGGCACCAGAATCACCATCCTGGGCACGCTGGGGGTAGTGAGTGATCCCTGTGGGGATGAGTGCACCATACCTGCACTGTGACTTTTTATCATGATGGCTGTCTTGGCAAATACGGTCAGTATATATGATTCATGCACTTGCCAGTTTTTGTGATTGTACCTGCTGTATGAGACTTTTTTCATCTTCCAGGATTGGATGTTCCTCGAGTACTTGGCGGGCATAGCTAGCATATGCATGGTTGCCGTAGAATATCGTAGAGGTTATGCATGTCATCATATTTGCATGTGGCTTGTGACATCATAGGATACTGGTATCCAACCTGAATCCCAAAGGATTGTCTTTGAGGGACATTGCATACATTGCATACATACATTTTCTGACGTATAAGATTGAAGCCATAAAAGTGTACTCCTGATTGTGTGTGGTTTGTCTGTGTCTTGGGGTTATCCTGACCTGTTGCTCCAAGTGCTTATCGGAGGCCGGGCCGGGGTGAACACCCGAAGCACACACAGAGTATACACACTATATATATCCCCACTTGTCTCCTACCCTACTCTATATTTATCTGATTTTTTCATTTATTTAAACACAACTATTCTATACAATCTCTAAACAGCAACAATTGTGTTTTGTTAAGGTATCCTGATGATCCCGGGGACATACCTGGGTAAATAAGTAGAGACTAGGATTGAGACAGAGATACTTGTTTAATGCAAATTTTTCTGAAGTCTAGTTTTATCTTTATTTATTTGGGTTAATCTATCCCTATCTAATGCATATCTAATAAAAGTTAGGGAGGTGATTCTGGGAAATTAGATATAATTACACGTAATTGGACCGTGGTTATTGCACGCCCATACGAGATGGTGCATCGGTGATTTCGAACATATGCTTACTGGCCCTTAAACCCCTTCAAGTCCACAATCCATACATATACGTTCTTACTGCACATGCCCCATGCAGTAGTAATGCATATATATGTTCCCAGACTGAAGAGGATGTGTTAAATGTGTGTGGGACTGCTGCAATGCGGGCGGTCACGCACACAAAAATGTGGCCGGCTGCAGAGCTAGTGAAAGGCAGCCGCTGTCTCACAGCTGCCTGTCATTAACCCCCTTAAAAGCTGCGTTGCACAGCAATCGTGGCGTTAAAGGTAATCAGCGACAGGACAAGGACGTGTCACTAACTGATCGGTAGAGTTGATTGAACCTCAGGAAATCCTAGGTTCAATCGAACATTCACAAACCTGCCACATTTGACTGCTGAAGCCTTCTTAGCCCCTGGGGAAGGAGGAGACTGCTGGGGTACCACCTTGAATACCAGCCTATTACTCTCCTCCTTCCCCACGGATCGAGAAGGCATTAGCAATCAAATGCGGCAGGTTTGTGCATGTTCGAGTTCGATTGAATCTAGGATTTCCCAAGGTTCTATCAACCCGCAGCATGGATCACTTGTACTGACAGGCGGGAGGAAGCCACTTACCTTAGTCCTGTTGGATTGTACATCTGTTCATAGATTCTGCTCTTAGGCACACTATATGTACAGATCGCCGATAACACTGATTAATACTATGCTATGGTATAGCATTCATCAATATATGCAATTAGAGCATTGCATATATTAGTCCCCTAAGGGACTTATATATGCAATGCAATATGTGTAAAAACGTATTAAACGAAATAAAAAAAGTTACTTATTTTTTTTTTTAATTCCTAATAAAATGACCCAATAAAGATTTATAATACCGCCTTTCCCATAAAAATATGAACAAAATATAAAAAATAAACATATTACATATCATAGCGTGAGGAATTATCAGATCTATTAAAATATAACAATATTGTTCCTGCACAGTGAACGCTGTAAATGAGAAGTGAAAAAACAAACAAACAGGATTGCTGACTTTTTAACGCCTTCCCGTCATTAACATGTATACAGTGTATACGTTCCTACTGCACATACCCCGTGAAGTAGAAATGTATATATACGTTCCTGCAATGATGGGGTTACTGATGTGTGCGGGACCGCTGCAGTGAGAGCGGTCCAGCACACATCAGTGTGTCCGGGTCCGGAGGTGATGAGAGGCAGCTGCGATCCTGAAGCTGTGTCTCATTAACCCCTTAAACGTCGTGATCTATAGTGATAGTGCTTAAGGAACTCAGTGACAGAACAAGCATCTGCGGGGGTCCTGATTGCATGCACCGACAGGCGGGGGCAAGCTTTAAAAACCCTCCCAATAAAAGTTTAAAATACCCCCTTGCCATTATAAAAATAAAAACATTAAAAAATAAATAAATAAATAAACATATTTGATATCGTAGCGTGCGGAATCGTCCAATCTATTAAAATATAAAATTATTGTTCCTGCACGGTGAACGGTGTATATGACAAAAAAACACACACTAGGATTTCTGATTTTAATACATTTTATAATTTTATATCAGAAAAAAAATGTATAAAAAGCTATCAAAATTTTTTTTGCTACACCAATATGATATTAATAAAAGCTAGAGATCATGGCGCAAAAAATTACACCATAACCAGCCCTGTAGGTGGAAAAATAAAAGCGCTATAGCTCTTAGAAGGCGGGGAGGAACATTGCATTAATCTGACACAGACTTTTGGGCATCAAAGGGCACTATCTTAAAGGGGTTAAAAAGGACCTGTCACCCCCCGTGCTGGGGTGACAGGCTCCCAACCCCCCGCTAGAGCCCCCTATACTTACCTGATCGCACCTGGTCCCGCTTCTTGATACGGTCCAGTGACGGAGATTTCAGCGCCCGAAGCCCGGCGCGTGCGCTCCTGAGATGAGTCCGATGCTCATAGAGAATGAATGGAGCGTCGGACTTACCATTCATTCTCTATGGGCATCGGACTCATCTCAGGAGCGTGTGGGCGCTGAAATCTCCCTCACCGGACTGTATCAAGAAGCGGGACCAGGCGCGATCAGGTAAGTATAGGGGGCTCTAGCAGGGGGGCGGGAGCCTGTCACCGGAGGTGACAGGTTGCCTTTAAATAAATATATATACACTAACCGGCCACTTTATTAGGTACACCATGCTAGTAACGGGTGGTCTTCTGCTGCTGTAGCCCATCTGCCTCAAAGTTCGACGTACTGTGCGTTCAGAGATGCTCTTCTGCCTACCTTGGTTGTAACGGTTGGCTATTTGAGTCACTGTTGCCTTTCTATCAGCTCGAACCAGTCTGCCCATTCTCCTCAGACCTCTGGCATCAACAAGGCATTTCCGCCCACAGAACTGCACCCCAACCAGCCCTGCAGGTGGAAAAATAAAAGCGCTATGGCTCTTAGAAGTCGAAGAGGAACATTGCTTCAATTTGACATGGACATTTGGGCATCAATTACCTTTGGTCATGAACAGGGGCGGATTAACTTTACCATAGGCTCTGGGCTGTTCACCAAGCCTGGGGCCCCCCACCGCACTGTAACTATGGCGGCACTAGCCTGGCATTCATAGTACAGGATAGATAATGTCATGATATCCTGATTTGTGCAAAATTGCCATTAAAAAAATGTGATTTTTTTTTTGCAAATGATCGCAGAAGTGTAGCCAGGAGACAGTACACCACTGAAAGTATAAGTCTTTTTGGGTGGTCATGGGCCCCCAGGAGCTCAGGTCCCCGGGCTGCCGCCCGGAACACCCCTATTATAATCCACTACTGGTCATAAAGGGGTTAAACAACAAAATGCTTTAGTAATCAAGTGAGGTAGTTTAGGAGGAGGGTGCAGTTAGAAACATAGTTCTTGTAAAATTAGGCTGGGTTCACACTACGTATATTTCAGTCAGTATTGTGGTCCTCCTATTGCAACCAAAACCAGGAGTGGATTAAAAACACAGAAAGGATCTGTTCACACAATGGTGAAATTGAGTGGATGGCCGCCATATAACAGTAAATAACTGCAATTATTTCAATACAACAGCCGTTGTTTTAAAATAACAGCAAATATTTGCCATTAAATGGCAGCCATCCACTCAATTTCAACATTGTGTGAACAGATCCTTTCTGTGTTTTTAATCCACTCCTGGTTTTGGTTGCAATATGAGGACCACAATACTGACTGAAATATATGTAGTGTGAACCCAGTTACTATGTAAATAAAAAAAAAAATAAACTTTTCTGTCTGATCTGTGAATTATTGATTTACACTATAGGCAAATACTGAAATGTATTAGCTGCACTGTACAAAAATAATTTTTTTTAAAAGGTTGTAACCAAATATGTACAATATGTCCTTCATGAAATGGTCCAATATATTTTTCTCATGAATAGTGCATTTTCTAAAGCAAAAAAAAAAAAAAAAAGCATGTATATAAAGGAAATTTTCTCTCTAGCCATTTACAGGTATTACGTATACAACCTTTTCTTAGCAACATCTCTTACCATTCAGTTCTTTGCATTATAGTATTTCCTGTCCGTTTTGAAAGTACCACAAAAAATCCTTTGACTGTCCCTCTTGCCTTCTACATCATGCTTCCAGCATGAACAAGCACGTAATAACCATTTAGCGTGGCCATTACATCTTCTAAGGACTATTATCAAAATGGTCATTATACATAATGGAGATTATTACAGACTGCTCAAGAGACCTTTTTAGAAACATCACTCCTGTAATACATGGGCCTTTTAACCTTAAGCACTGGCAGAGAAATATCAGAACAAAAAATATCTATTTTTCCCACCATTAATGTTATATTATAAATTATTAAACATAAGCATAAAAGGTATAATGAAGCTTCAGCCGCTGGACTAATCCAAATGCTTAACAGATAAAAATGGTCATATTTTAATTACGACCCAGAAATGACTTCTTTGTGTTAAGAATAAATGTCATATTATGAGCGTTTATGTTTCAACATGTATCTCTATGTATCTCTATAAATAATACAAATGTAGCATTGCCAGAATATGTAGCAACTCTGTACAAATAATCACTATGCAATTGCTTGGTGCTACTTATCCAGATGCATCCACTACAAATTTGCATTAAGTAAAAATCCTACAATTTAAATTTGAGTATTAACCTAGCAAGTGCACCCAATTCAGTGTTTATGTAGTTCCACTATCACATGCAAAAATTTAAACCAGTAATTTTACATGAATAATGTGATCATAAAAATATAGCTGAGGAGAAGGGGTTTATGGTGGCAAAATTGGCACATCTAAAGTTGAGCAGCCGTGGCACAACTTAAAGCAACACAATTTTTTGACCCTCAAAGCCGAGCAGCTAATAATAATAATAATAATAATAATAATCACATTTTAAGCCCCACCAATTTAAGATTAAAGCCACATCAGTGTGATTTGTGGTCATATTGGTGCCACAATATGTGACCATTTTCTTAAGATGCTTCATGTGTTTTATGCCTTTTGGGTTACAGTTCTCATAAACTTTATAATTTGGTTGGCCGAATCCATTGCTGTCAGCATAAAGTGTATAGGGCTCTCTAAAGACTATCGACAGATTATGTCAGTGGAGATGGGGTTGAAAAGGTTTGACCCCTTTGTTCTCCGATAGATAAAACTCCAGTAGAGCTGTCTATCTCACCCCTCCCCTGCTTATAGAGAACATAGGAATGCCTATGTGTATAGGGAGGATGGACGATTGTTCGTTATTTTTATTGAGGGTGTTAGCCCACCTTTAATTAAAAAAACTACTAACTACAAAAAGAAAGAAATAGCAGTTATGTATATTTTCCTAATAGATCTCACCAGAGAAAAGGTTTGTGCCATTGTAATAAGCAGGAATTGGTTGCAGAACTAGGGCACAATACACACAATTTTATTGTAGAAACCTATGTAACTGCACCTTCCAAAATGAGCTTGCAGAAATCTGCATACATGCCCCAAAACCATGCTATACAAATGCATGAAACACATTTTATGTTGAGGAAAACAGTCCTACAACCCCCTGTCAGTATTAGTAAATGTACTCACTGTATATAAGTGTACTCGCTGTACAGTATATACTAATAGCAGCTCCCTTTGTACCTCATAGAGCTAAAATCATACTTCCCTCCTCCAGGCTTTGCTGCCCTGCTCTGTGGTAAATCTGTCCATGGCCGACATAGAGGTGCATGTGACAGAGCCCCACCCCCCCAATGTCCACCACTGAGCCTGTATATGCCTATGCTCCTCCATGTCGGCCATCTTATGGACAAGATCACCCACATAGCAGGACAACACAGCCTGGAGGAGAGGAGTCTGATTTTAGCTCTATGAGGTACACAGGGAGCTGCTGTCAGTGAAAACGCTTACTTATACTACACACAAAACAATTTTACTATAAAGTGGCCAACCCCTTTAACATAAAAACATTATTTTACAATAAGTTATTTTCTGATGACACATTCCCTTTAAGTGTACATTAATTTTGAAGGTGAGAGTAAGGGCTAATGTACTGTACACGTCCTCAGAATTCGGTGTGGTGAGCTCTGATACTGTTGCAAAGTTTGCGCTAGTGTACTGACACAGCTGCGCAGCTGTTTCAGTACACTAGTACTCAATTAGGTTCCGTTCACACTACTGAATTTGCACTGAATTTCAAGTGAAGTCCGGGTCGCAGACTCTGCTTGAAGTTCTGCCTGTCCCCTACATTCAGTAGGATGTCTCATGCATACACCACCACCCAAAGAATTGACACTACAAAAATTTGACGCAAATTCTGTAGTGTGAATGGACCCTAAGGGCCCTATTCCACCGGACGATTATCATTCAGATTATCGTTAAATCGTTCAAATCTAAACGATAATCGTTCGTTTGAATAGCAGTTAACGATTAATGACCGAACAAGAAATCGTTGATCGCTTTATAAGACCTGGACCAATTTTTATCATTGCTCGTTCACAAAACATTCGCAAATCGTTCGCATTGAACAAGGGGTCGTTCGGTCGTTTGCAGTAGATACAAACGCAATAGCGAAGAACAAACGATCGCAAATACGATCATAAGTAACGATTATCATTCCATGGAAATGAGTGAACGTTTTCAGGTCTTTTACAATAGCGGTCGTTTGAGATCGTTAATTGTTAACGATTATGCGATCGTTAATCGTCCGGTGGAATAGGGCCCTTAAACCGTTAACACTGATCAATACCATGCAATGGCATAGAATTCATAAGTGTATGCAATCTGTGCTGGGTCGGCGAGGGTGCTGGTGCGGGCCGGTGGCTATCCAGGAGGGGGGAGCTGGTGTGAGCAATATGATAGAGTCAAGGCAGGCCAGGTCCCAGGCCCCCCTGCCACATAGGCCCCATAGCAGCTGTGTGGTCTGCCTGTATGGTAGCTACGCCAGTGCATATAGCTATTAGTAGTGATGAGCGAATAGTGGAATATTTGATATTCGTACGAATATCCTGCGAATATTCAAGTATTCGATCGAATATTCGATCCCATTAAAGTCTATGGGAACAAGTATTCGATTAGTGAAAAACATCTATTTGACCATTTGGAGGGTAAAACCGGAAGCTGGGGGATTTGAACGCTTATCGAATATTTATCGAATATTTGCGGGATATATGAATATCAAATATTCGAATATCTCACTATTCGATCGAATATCTATTCGATCGAACAGTATTCGCTCATCACTAGCTATTAGAAGACAAGGAGGAAAGAATTAAAATAAAAAAAATGTCCTGGTTAATTAGGCTATTTTGGCTTGTGCCATGAAGGGGTTAACTGGTGAAGAGAGTCAACAATTTTGATGTTATCTATAATTCATATAATCAATAAGCTTCTGTCATTCTCTTTACCCTGTTCCGCAGCTTGATTAACATCCCTATAAAACAGGCCTTATGTGCATTCCAGGTGGACCATATGCTGATCCTTTCAGAGATGTTATAACAAAAATATTATATCAGATCCTTTTCTAGTCAGTTTTAGTCTGGAAATGGACAGAGCGGTTTAGCAAGAAAGTGTTTGTGCGTCATAAGTAAGCAGCTGGGGGAGGATTCTACCATTATTATTACTGTCATTATTTATTTTATAAAGTGCCCTTTATTCCAGAGAGCTGTACAAAGGATAAAGGTTAACATACAGAACATAACATAAAATCAAGAGAAAATTACATGAATAAAGTCAATGACAGACTGGTGCATAGAGAGAGGACCCTGACCGTGACCATGACCGCTTACAATCTACAAGGATGGGAGGACAATAGGTGAGGGTGCAATTAGTCAAAGTGTGACGCAGAATTATTGTAGCTTCCAGCCTAGTCTGAAGAGGTGGGTTTGCAGGTTGCTCTCTTAGGTCTTGATGGTGTGTGAGAACCAGATGTGTCGGGGTAGAGAGTTTAAGAGTACAAGGGAAGCTCGGGCAAAATCTTGGAGGCAGTTGTTTAACCCCTTAATGACACAGGGCGTATATTTACGCCCTGTGGCTGCCTCGGGGAGTTCAGAGGGGGGCCGCACGGCGACCCTGCTCTGAGCCGCCACGGTCCCAGGTGCCGAATGTAGCCCGGGACCGCGGCTATTAGCAGGCACAGGGCAATTGCACTGCCCACTAATAAAGTAATCAGATGCAGCTGTCAAAGTTGTCAAATAAACAAAATGCGTTTTTTTTTTTAATCAATTTCACCACACATTTAATTTTTTTCTGGTTTTGCAGAGTACTTTATAAAAAAATTCAATTTGTCATTCATTGCAAAGTACAATTAGTGGCACAAAAAATAAGGCCTCATGTGGGTTTCTAGGTGAAAAAATGCAAGTGCTATGGCCTTTTAAGCACAAGGAGGAGAAAAAACAAAGTGCAAAAATGCAAGTTGGCTCTGTCCTTAAGGGGTTAGGCTATGTTCACACTATGTATGTGTGCGGCTGTATTTTTTATGCGGCTGGAAATGTGCGGCTGAAACTACGGCCGTGGGAAAAAATAGACATGCGGCTGAAAACATACGGTCATTTACTTGAAAATCTGGTTCAACTAAAAATAACAAATAAAATCTTAAGAAAGTGATGCAAACACCTCTGCATGCATCTGGGAAAGCAGGGAACACAGTTTACATGAATCTCTATTACCGGGGTTTGCGATCCTCTGCAGTAAGGCCGATGCCTCTCATGGTAATTATATTTAATTAATAAAACACATTTTCGTTGTAATAAAGTCCCTTTCATTGTTCAATAATTAAATTTAAACGAATCCATCATTTTGCAATTAAATATACTGTTAAAATAAATATATATATAAATAAATAGGCCCCCCCTATTTTTATAACCAGCCGGGTTAAAAACCATACGACAGCAGCCTGGTAACACCAGGGTGGGAAGAGCCATTGGTTTAGGCCCTCCCCAGCCTACATCTTACCAGCCTGCTGCCGCCCAGTCCAGGAGCGCCAATTTTGACGCTCCGGGACCACTGGCCCCTGGCTCTTCCCAGTACCCCTGGTGGCATTGGGTACTGGGGTAATAATGGGGGGTTAGTGTTAGCCATTTTATACCGGCTAAAACTAGGCCCCAACTTAGTAATGGATTCCGTCTATTAGACGGCTTCCACTACTAAGTCTATAAAGTAAAGAAATAAAGACAAGACACAAGTTAAACATTTTTTTTATTCAAATAAAAACACCCACACACCCCTCATTGACCATTTTATTAAAAAAAAACAACAATAAACAACCGCTGGTCATCGACATAGTCCACGGAATCCGACGTAATCCCCAAGATACCGATATCTGAAAAACAAAAAGGGAGAAACACACAAAAAACACAAACAGGAGCACAACACCCATCATTGTGAGCGGTGTTGTGCACCTTACAGTATGCAGCATCTTTACAGATTGCTGCTTACAGTCTGGCCCCCAAGGGGTTAAGGGAGGATGTATTGCATCCCCCTTAGCCCCCTGGGGGCCAGACTGATGTCAGACTGCACCCATCCCAGCAAGTAAGGGGTTAAGTGACCCCCCTTCCTTGCTGGGAGGGGTGCAGTGCTGGGGAGGGGGTGGGGAGAGCTCTATACTCACCTCGATGTGTCCTCTTCGCTGGTCCGCAGCACAATGAAGTCACTGTGCTGCGGACCCGCTAATTATATGTGCGCTCAGCCGATCAGCCAATCAGCTGAGCGCACATATAATTCTAAATGTTTCTTCTAATAATGCTATTGTGATAACATAATTAGAAGAAACATTTGATGTTTTAATTAAAGTAAAGTGATGATTAGTACAGAATGCGCTATTGCCGGCAATATGAATTAACGGCTTATGGAGCTTCCTGTACTAATTAATATTTAATTAATAAAACACATTTTTGTTGAAATAAAATCAGTTTCGTTGTTCAATAATTTAATTCTAATGAATCCATCATTGTGCAATTAAATATACTGTCAAAAAATAAATATATATATAAATATACATTTATTTATATATCTATTTATTTTAACAGTATATTTAATTGCAAAATGATAGATTCGTTAGAATTAAATTATTGAACAACGAAAGGGACTTTATTACAAAGAAAATGTGTTTTATTAATTCAATATATTAACCATGAGAGACATCGGCTATAGTGCAGAGGATCGCAAACCCCGGTAATAGCAATTCATGTAAACTGTTTCCCTGCTTTCCCAGATGCATCCAGAGGTGTTTGCATCACTTTCTTAAGATTTTATTTGTTATTTTTAGTTGAACCAGATTTTCAAGTAAATGACCGTGTTTTCAGCCGCAAGTCTATTTTTTCCCACGGCCGTAGTTTCATCCGCACATTTACAGCAGCATAAAAAATACAGCCGCATACATAGTGTGAACATAGCCTTAAAGGACAAGTGCCATGAAAAACTTTTTCCCAGTAATTGAAGCACATTACTAAGTTATATAACTCTGTAATGTGCTTCAATCACCTATCTGCCTCCCTTCCCTGTCTTTAACCCCCTCCACCCCCCACCAGTAAATGTCCTAACTCGCACAGACCTGATTACTGTCGTCACCGTCACCAGGCAGCTCCTTCTTGTGAGGATGAGTCATCAGCAGGAGGGCTGCTCTAGGTCCTGTTACACCAGCCTCCCCCTCCCCCTGCTTGTCAGGTGACTCTGCTTGCTCAGCTTATCTTCTCTAGTGACATGACTCCTTCACGGCAGCAGGAGAGAGGGTATGAGGGGAGGGGGAGAGAGGGTATGAGGGGAGGGGGGAGCTGCCTAAGTGCCGGAGTCAGTCTGAGGGAAGATAAGCAAGTGAGATGTGACAAGTTATGGCTTGCAGTTGTTCAGCCAATGGGAGCTGAGCAAGCCTGTCACCTGACAAGGCAGGGGAGGGGGGAGGCTAGTGTAACAGGAGAAGGAGCTGAGAGAAGAGCTTGGTGACGGTGATGACAGTAATCAGGTCTGTGTGAGTCAGGACACTTCCTGATGGGGGGTGGAGGGGGGGGGGGAAGACAGGGAGGGAGGCAGATAGGTGATTGAAGCATATTACACAGTTATATAACTTGTAATGTGCTTCAATTACTGGGAAAAAGTTTTTCATGGCACTTGTCCTTTAAGGTGCAGATAAAGGGAGAATACAAACGTAGGTCTTGTGAGGATTGGAGGTTGCTAGAGGGAAGTCAGAGATGTATGGAGGGGACAGGTTATGGATAGCCCTGTATGTCATAGTTAACAATTTAAAATTAATTTGTTGGACAATGGGGAGCCAGTGAAGGGATTGGCAGAGGAGTAAGGCAGAGTGAGGGGAGAGGTAGATTTCTTTATTTCTATATTTTACATTTCCATTCAACTCTAGATACATATACACAGCTATACCTAATTTAATAATGTACAGCAAACAGAGCCAAACAGACAATAAACATTTTTGGCATATTTTTAAACATTTTAAACATATATAGTAGATTATAGTACAGTATATAAGCATTAGTAGAGTCTAGTATACTTTTTTGATTTTAAATGAAACTAGGTTGTAGTCATACAGCGTTTAGACAGGTTAGGTGTACAGTGTCAAAGTCAGTTATCAGAAGTCAGTTGTCAATACTCAGAGTATCAGACACAAGTGTTACACTTGTGTCAAATGAATTCTTCACTCTGACTTCTGACTATGCTCTTATATGGGCACTGTATAGGTGAGGTTTGGCAGATACATGTAAATGAAAAGGTAAGGACTAGAGATGAGCGAACCTCGAGCATGCTAAAGTCGATCTGAACCCGAGCATTCGGCATTTGATTAGCGGTGGCTGCTGAAGTTGGATAAAGCCCTAAGGCTATGTGGAAATCATTGATATAGTCATTGGCTGTATCCATGTTTTCCAGACAACCTTAGAGCTTTATCCAAGTTCAGCAGCCCCAGCTAATCAAATACTGAACGTTCAGGTTCGGATCGACTCGAACCCAAACCCGGTTCGCTCATCTCTAGTATGGAACAAACTCTTAACAAGACAGCAACTACAGTATAACAAGAAACTGCCTAGATCTTTACAGTTAATTTATGGTACTTTTTAGTCATGTCCATAGCGTACCACAAGAAGATAGCTTCTCTGAAGGGGACGCATACTCTTTCAGCTAAAGTTTAAACTTAGGCAGGTATAACACTGGACTAAGGTAAGCACAGCATTTACATAACAGTACAAAAATGTGCTAATGCGGTCCTGATATGGACATTGACCTGTCCGCTCCACCAACTGAGATCATAGGGGTGATTGATTACGTGATTTTAGTGCACCTAAGATTCCTATGAGGTCTTCCTTACAGTACCACCTAGTGTATTTGAAGTGATGCAACTTCTACTGGCAATGGTGGCACTTTAAGGCAAAGTTTGGTGTCTGTATTTAGGAGTAGTATGATCTGCATTATCTGGTCCTGGTTCTATAGTCTGATCTCAGGTTTCTATTTAGTAGTAGTAAGGTCTGAAGTCTGTACTTATGGTAAGTCTAGACTGGGTCTGTAGTTAGGAACAGTCTGTATTAGGGTATATAGGGTATCTGAACGACCGCAGCGAGTATGTAATTCTGCCGCCCTTAACCCCTTCTGCTCCCGGCCGGTTCCCCCGCTGTAAGCATACATTACCTGTCCTCGCTGCACGGGCCCGGCGTCCTGCTCTCCCGTCCGGCCAATCAGTGGCTGCGGCTGGGCAACACACTGATTGGCCGGGCGGAAGAGCAGGAGACAGGTAATGTATGCTTACAGCGGGGGGGGGGCCGGCCGGGAGCAGAAGGGGTTAAGGGCGGCAGAATTACATACTCACTGCGGTCGTTCAGACCGCAGCGAGTATATAGTTTGTGGGAACTGCCAGGACCTGCCGGTCTCGCAGCGAGAATCTCGCTGCGAGACCGTTCGTGTGAATATACCCTTAAAGAGTTATTCTACTCAAACATCACGTTTCATATGTTGCCGCCCATGGTGAGACTAACAATTCATTCCATGTTATTATCTATTCAGTCTTCTTGCTCTAGTTCTGAGCTGCTGCTTTCTGCTGAAGACACACACAACTGTGTGAGCTTTTCTCTCTGTCTCCCCCTCCTCCCCCCTCCCTTCCAAAACAGCTGATGTAATCAATTCCCTATCAATGATGAGGGTTAATTACAGTGAGTTCATCAGCAACTTGACCTCAGAATAACCCTCCCAGCATCACAAAGAAGCTACAAAGTTGCAGATAATACTGGTCAGGGACTTGTTTAAATTATCTGCCTTGGAAGGGATGAGGGAGCTGGGGTAGTGGGAGACAGAGAGAAAAGCTCACATACTGTTTTTTTGTGTCTTCAGCAGAAAGCAGCAACTCGGGACTGGGGGAAGGAGACGGAATAAATAATAACACAGATTGAATTGTTAGTCTTACCATGTGCAGCAACATATCAAAAGTTATGTTTGTGGGGAATACTTTTTTAATGAAGTCTGGCCTGGAATTGCAGTTAGGGTTTTCTTGTGATCTGTGGTCTATATTTAGGAATAGGCCCACTAAATTAAGGAAGAGGCTCACCTGGGTCTGTATTTAGGGGTCCTCTGGTTTAAGGTTTGCATTTAGGGTTAGTCTAATCGGGGGTTCATGTTTATTTCATTATCTAAAGAAAAGAGGGGAAACAATTAGGCACCAACACACAGTGGCATAGTTATAGTGGCTGCCACAATCACCATGGCGACCGGGCCCGCTATCTGGGGGGGCCCCGGCCAGGCCCCCGTCTGCCACCTCACTGCGTGGTGGGCACAGCTGACTGCATCCATGGGCCACACAGACCTATGGATTCAGCTGCTGCAAACAGTAAGTGCTGGAGCCGGATGCACAGCCCTGGGCCCCACTCCTCCTCACCTTGCCTATTCCCCATGTGCACACAGGCCGATTCTTACTCTCTTGTGTGCAGGGACGGCGTTAGGCATGTGAGGGTGGGGGTTAAAATCTCAGGTCATCTCTAAGGGGGTCCCTTGCAGCTGCACTCTGTCAGTGTCTGCATTCATCCCCTGCCCTTACTTCAGGTCTGGACAATGTGCTACAAACTCTGAGGTTAGGGGATGTGGGATTTCTTTTTAAGGTGGAACAGGCATAACATGGTTAACATTTGCTGCTGGACAAAGTTCAGGCTGCCTGTTCTACCTTAGCTGAGAGAAGCTCCATGTTTGCTGCACATGGACAAGGCTCTGACAAGCCTCCTCTGCTTCCGCGTCTGCAGCATCTGTCGGTACAGAGAGGATGGGTGCAGACACAGTGCAGCTCCCTGCCTGCCACCAAACCTACAGACCCCTCCTTGTACACTGCTCTTCATGAAAGGTATGTATAAAGCTGCAAAAATGAAGAAATCACCACTACGTACGGGACCGCATGTAACGCTACGGGCGTAAGTTACTGCATTTTCGTCCGCAAACAATGGTCTGGTTCATTTTTTACGCCGGCGCGTACGATCCGGGCGTAAGTTCGTACGTAGTGTGAACTGTGCAGCCGTACTTCGCATACTTTCCATTATACGCAAACCACGTAAGTCTCCGTCCGCTTATTAACGGAACGCGCTACGGCCGGAAACTTACGTAGTGTGAACATGTGTGTGTGTACATGTGTGTGTACATGTGTTTGTGTCATGAATACTGTGCATGTGTCATATGTGTATATTATGTGAACTGTATGTTATAAACGTGTATATATATATATATATATATATATATATATATATAATATGTGTGTGTGTGTGTATATATATATATATATATATATATATATATATATATATATACATATGCACACACTCAAAAAAAAAAAAAAGGATAGTGCAGCATTGCATCAGCCAGTGTTTTGGTACCAGCAGATTGCCCTTACCACAGGCTTCAAGTGTATGCAAAAATAGTCCGCAGCACTCCCCAGGTAGTTAGAAAAAGTCTTTCTTATGCCGCACTAATATGAATGCTGTTTGCTTGCCACATTTGATGCAATAAATCCACAGTTCTTTTTCTAACTACTTGGGAGTGCTGCGGACTATTTTTGTATGGATAGAAAGATAGATAACATAGATAGATATATAGATAGATATATAGATAGATAGATAGATAGATAGATAGATAGATAGATAGATAGATAGATAGATGGATAGATAGAGATATGGATATGTGTGCATGTTATCTATATCATAAAAATGAAAGTCTGTCTGTCTGTCTGTCCCATATAGACTTCCAAACGCCTGAACCGTTTGACCCCAAATTTGGCACACAGATACATTGGGTGCCCGGGAAGGTTTTAGAGAAGGTCCCGTCCCCGCCAGATGTACAGGAGAGGAGGGGAGGGGGAAGAGCGGCACCCCATAGAGATGAATTGGAAAATCTCCACACTGCAAACACAGGTGATATAATTAGCTGCAGCTGCCCAGAGAAAACGGCAGTTGGGAGCCTTAGCAACCAATAGGATTACTGCTTTCATTTTCACAGGGAGCTGTGGTTGCTAGGGAAGCTGCCTCACAACATCCACAGTAATAACTGGTAGACCCCTACTCCATCTATACAGTACATGTATACAGGACCCCCTACTCCATCTATACAGTACATGTATACAGGACCCCCTACTCTATCTATACAGTACATGTATACAGGACCCCCTACTCCATCAATACAGTACATGTATACAGAACCCCCTACTCCATCTATACAGTACATGTATACAGGAGCCCCTACTCCATCTATACAGTACATGTATACAGGACCTCCTACTCCATCTATACAGTACATGTATACAGGACCCCCAACTCCATCTATACAGTACATGTATACAGGACCCCCTACTCCATCTATACAGTACATGTATACAGGACCCCCTACTCCATCTATACAGTACATGTATACAGGAGCCCCTACTCCATCTATACAGTACATGTATACAGGACCCCCTAATTCATCTATACAGTACATGTATACAGGACCCCCTACTCCATCTATAAAGTACATGTATACAGGACCCCCTACTCCATCTATACAGTACATGTATACAGGACCCCCTACTCCATCTATACAGTACATGTATACAGGGCCCCCTACTCCATCTATACAGTACATGTATACAGGGTCCCCTTCTCCATCTATACAGTACATGTATACAGGACCTCCTACTCCATCTATACAGTACATGTATACAGGACCCCCTATTCCATCTATACAGTACAGGTATATACAGGGCACTACAGGTATACAGGGCCCTCTACTCCATCTATACAGTACATGTATACAGGACCCCCTACTCCATCTATATAGTACATGTATACAGGGCCCCCTACTCCATCTATACAGTACATGCATACAGGACCCCCTACTCCATCGATACAGTACAGGTATATACAGGGCACTACAGGTATACAGGGCCTCCTACTCCATCTATACAGTACATGTATAAAGGACCCCCTACTCCATCTATACAGTACATGTATACAGGACCCCCTACTCCATCTATACAGTACATGTATACAGGACCCCCTATTCCATCTATACAGTAAATATATACAGGACCCCCTACTCCATCTATACAGTACATGTATACAGGACCCCCTACTCCATCTATACAGTACATGTATACAGGGCCCCCTACTCCATCTATACAGTACATGTATACAGGACCTCCTACTCCATCTATACAGTACATGTATACAGGGCCCCCTACTCCATCTATACAATACATGCATACAGGAACCCCTACTCCACCTATACAGTACAGGTATATACAGGGCACTACAGGTATACAGGGCCTCCTACTCCATCTATACAGTACATGTATAAAGGACCCCCTACTCCATCTATGCAGTACATGTATACAGGACCCCCTACTCCATCTATACAGTACATGTATACAGGACCCCCTACTCCATCTATACAGTAAATGTATACAGGACCCCTACTCCATCTTTACAGTACATGTATACAGGACCCCCTACTCCATCTATACAGTACATGTATACAGGACCCCCTACTTCATCTATACAGTATATGTATACAGGACCCCCTACTCCATCTATACATTACATGTATACAGGACCCCTACTCCATCTATATAGTACCTGTATAAAGGACCCCCTACTCCATCTATACAGTACATGTATACAGGACCCCCTACTCCATCTATACAGTACATGTATACAGGACCCCCTACTCCATCTATACAGTACATGTATACAGGTCCCTCTACTCCATCTATACAGTACATGTATATAGGACCTCCTACTCCATCTATACAGCTATACAGGGCAGTATTACCAGCTGCTGCTGACCTAAGCACTAAACCTGAAGGTGCCCCATCCTCACTCACCAATTAGCATCAGGACTGGTAGGTAATACTGTAGCTCCACACGTCACATGTAACACCGCCACACCAGACCTGACCAAAACCACCACACCAGATCTAACCAATACCGCCATACTGTGACTGGATAACAACTCCATACCAGACCTGACCAATACCGCCATACTGTGACTGGATAACACCGCCATACCAGACTTGACCAATACCACCAAACTGTGACTGGATAACTCTGCCATACCAGACCTGACCAATACCGCCACACTGTGACTGGATAATACTGCCACAGCACCTCCACCAACTCTATACTACAGGTATACAGAACCCAAAACTATACACTACAGGTATACAGGACCCCCGAACTATATACTTCAGGTATACAAGACCTCCACCAACTCTATACCACAGGTATTCAGCACCGCCACCAACTCTATACTACAGGTATACAGGACCCTCTATACACACTGACACTTTATACCCGGGCAGCGCCGGGTACATTTTCTAGTCTATATCATAAAAATGAAAGTCTGTCTGTCTGTCCGTCTGCCCCATATAGACTTCCAAACACCTGAACCGTTTGACCCCAAATTTGGCACACAGATACATTGGGTGCCTGGGCAGGTTAGAGCGAAGGTCCCGTCCCCGCCAGATGTACAGGAGGGGAGGCGTAGGGGGAAGACCACCCCATAGAAATGAATGGGAAAATCACCACACTGCACACACAGGTAATATAATTAGCTGCAGCTTTGCCCAGCAGTAAACAGCAGTTGGGAGCCTTAGCAACCAATAGAATTACTACTTTCATTTTCACAGGGAGCAATGGTTGCTAGGGCAGCTGCCTCACAACATCCACAGAAATAACTAGTAGACCCCCTACTCCACCTATACAGTACATATACAGTATACAGGACCCCCTACTCCATCTATACAGTACATATATACAGGGCAGTATTACCAGCTGCTGCTGCCCTAAGCACTAAACCTGAGGACGCCCCATCTTCACTCACTAATTAGCATCATGATAGATTGGTAGGTTATAGCTCCAGAGGTCACATTTAACACCACCATATCAGACCTGACCAATACCACCATACTGTGACTGGATAACACCGCCATACCAGACCTGACCAATACCGCCACACTGTGAATGGATAACACTGCCATACCAGACCTGACCAATACCACCACACTGTGACTGGATAACACTGCCATACCAGACCTGACCAATACCACCATACTGTGACTGGATAACACTGCCACACCAGACCTGACCAATGCTGCCATACTGTGACTGGATAAAACTGCCATATCAGACCTGACCAATACCGCTATACTGTGACTGGATAACACCGCCATACCAGACCTGACCAATAACGCCATACTGTGACTCGATAACACCGCAATACCAGATCTGACCAATACCACCATACTGTGACTGGATAACACTGCCATATCAGACCTGACCAATACCACCACACTGTGAATGGATAACACCGCCACACCAGACCTGACCAATAACGCCATACTGTGACTGGATAACACTGCCACACCAGACCTGACCAATACCACCACACTGTGACTGAATAACACTGCCATACCAGACCTGACCAATACAGACACACTGTGACAGGATAACACCGCCAAACCAAACCTGACCAATACCATCATACTGTGACTATAACACCGCCATACCAGACCTGACCAATACCGCCATACTGTGACTGGATAACACTGCCATACCAGACCTGGCCAATACCACCACTCTGTGACTGGATAACACCGCCATACCAGACCTGACCAAAATGGCCACACTGTGACTGGATAACACTGCCATACCAGACCTGACCAATACGGCCACAATGTGACTGGATAACACCGCCATACGAGATCTGACCAATACCACCATACTGTGACTGGATAACACCCCCATACCAAACCTGACCAATACCACCATACTGTGACTGGATAACACCGCCATACCAGACCTGACTAATACTGCCATACTGTGACTGGATAACACTGCCATACCAGACCTGACCAATACCGCCATACTGTGACTGGATAACACCGCCATACCAGACCTGACCAATACCGTCATACTGTGACTGTAAAACACCGCCATACCAGACCTGACTAATACTGCCATACTGTGACTGTATAACACCACCATACCAGACCTGACCAATACGGCCACACTGTGACTGGATAACCCTTCCATACCAGACCTGACCAATAACGCCATACTGTGAATGGATAACACTGCCATATCAGACCTGACCAATACCACCATACTGTGACTGGATAACACTGCCACACCAGACCTGACCAATACCACCACACTGTGACTGGATAACACTGCCATACCAGACCGGACCAATACGGACACACTGTGACTGGATAACACCGCCATACCAAACCTGACCAATACCACCATACTGTGACTGTATAACACCGCCATACCAGACCTGACCAATACCGCCATACTGTGACTGGATAACACTGCCATACCAGACCTGGCCAATACCACCACTCTGTGACTGGATAACAGCGCCATACCAGACCTGACCAAAATGGCCACACTGTGACTGGATAAGACTGCCATACCAGACCTGACCAATACGGCCACACTGTGACTGGATAACACCGCCATACGAGATCTGACCAATACCACCATACTGTGACTGGATAACACCCCCATACCAAACCTGACCAATACCACCATACTGTGACTGGATAACACTGCCATACCAGACCTGACTAATATTGCCATACTGTGACTGGATAACACTGCCATACCAGACCTGACCAATACCGCCATACTGTGACTGGATAACACCGCCATACCAAACCTGACCAATACCACCATACTGTGACTGGATAACACCGCCATACCAAACCTGACCAATACCACCACTCTTTGACTGGATAACACCGCCATACCAGACCTGACCAATACAGCCATACTGTGACTGGATAACACTGCCATACCAGACCTGACCAATACGGCCACACTGTGACTGGATAACCCTTCCATACCAGACCTGACCAATACTGCCATACTGTGACTGGATAACACTGCCATACCAGCCCTGACCAATTCCACCACACTGTGACTGGATAACACCGCCATACCAGATCTGACCAATACGGCCACACTGTGACTGGATGAAACTGCCATACCAGACCTGACCAATACTGCCATACTGTGACTGGATAACACTGCCATACCATACCAGACCTGACTAATACCACTATACTGTGACTCAATAACACCACCATACCAAACCTGACCAATATGGCTACACTGTGACTGGATAACACCGCCATACCAGACATGACCAATACCACCACTCTTTGACTGGATAACACCGCCATACCAGACCTGACCAATACAGCCATACTGTGACTGGATAACACTGCCATACCAGACCTGACCAATACGGCCACACTGTGACTGGATAATCCTTCCATACCAGACCTGACCAATACTGCCATACTGTGACTGGATAACACTGCCATTCCAGCCCTGACCAATTCCACCACACTGTGACTGGATAACACCGCCATACCAGATCTGACCAATACGGCCACACTGTGACTGGATGAAACTGCCATACCAGACCTGACCAATACCGCCATACTGTGACTGGATAACACTGCCATACCATACCAGACCTGACTAATACCACTATACTGTGACTCAATAACACCACCATACCAAACCTGACCAATATGGCTACACTGTGACTGGATAACACCGCCATACCAGACATGACCAATACCACCACACTGTGACTGGATAACAATGCCACACCAGACCTGACCAATACCACCATGCTGTGACTGGATAACACCGCTACACCAGACCTGACCGATACCGCCATACTGTGACTGGATAACTCTGCCATACCAGACCTGACCAAAACAGGAGGTGGAAAACTAGAAAAATTTAAAAAAAATAAAAGTTGTTTCCTTCCCCCTGCTCCCTGGTGCTGCCCCCATGCAAGGTGCTGCCCTAGGCAGACCACGAGTGCCTAATGGTAAATTTGACCCTGCAGGTATACAGGACACTACAGGTATACAGGACCCCAAAACTATACACTACAGGTGCACGGGACCGCCATCAACTATATACTACAGGTATACAGGACCCCAAACTATACACTACAGGTATACAGGACCTCCACCAACTATATACCACAGGTATACAGCACCCCCACCAACTCTATACTACAGGTATACAGGACCCAAAACTATACACTACAGGTATACAGGAACTCCACCAACTATATACTACAGGTATACAGGACCTTAAAACTATACACCACAGGTATACAGGACCTCCACCAACTCTACACCACAGGTATACACGACCCTTAAACTATACACTACAGGTATACAGGACCCCCGAACTATATACTTCAGGTATACAGGACCCTAAAACTATACACTACAGGTATACAGGACCTCCACCAACTATATACTACAGGTATAAAGGACCTCCACCAACTATATACTACAGGTATACAGGACCCCAAACTCTACACTACAGGTATACGGGACCCCAAAACTATAAACTATAGGTATACAGGACCTCCACCAACTATACACTACAGGTATACAGGACCCAAAAACTATACACTACAGGTAAGCAGGACCTTCATCAACTATATTATACAGGTATACAGCACCCCCACCAACTCTATACTACAGGTTTAAAAGATCCCAAACTATACACTACAGGTATACAGGACCTGCATCAACTATATACGACAGGTATACAGGACCCCAAAACTATACACTACAGGTATACAGGACCTCCACCAACTATATACTACAGGTATACAGCACCTCCACCAACTTTATACTACAGGTATACAGGACCCCCAAACTTTACACTACAGGTATACAAGACCTCTACCAACTATAAACTACAGGTACAGAGGACCCCCAAACTATACACTACAGGTATACAGGACCCAAGAACTATATACTAAAGGTATACAAGACCTCCACCAACTATACATTACAGGTATACAGCACCCCCACCAACTCTATACTACAGGTATACAGGACCCAAAACTATACACTACAGGTATACAGGAACTCCACCAACTATATACTACAGGTATGCAGGACCTCCACCGACTATATACTACAAGTATACAAGACCTCCACCAACTATACACTACAGGTATCCAGGACCCTCAAACTATAAACTACAGGTAAAGAAGACCTCCACCAACTATACATTACAGGTATACAGCACCTTCACCAACTATATATTACAGGTATACAGGACCCCCATCAATACAGTACAGGTATACAGGACCTCTACCAGCTATACACTGCAGGTATACAGTACTTCCCAAACTATACAGTACAGGTATACAGCCCCCCGCCACTTATACACTACTGGTATACAGGACCTCCCTCAACTGTACACTACAGGTATACAGCCCCTCCAACTACACACTACAGGTATACAGGACCCCCTCAACTATACACTACAGGTATACAGGATGGATGTTTGAAATTTTTAGTTTATTTCTAATGTGCATAAGCTACAATTTACATAAACAGTGCAGAACTGTCGGGTACATAGGGGCATATAGGGCTACTGGCGATTTCCCCTTAAACAGAAAATACAAGGACATAGATTGGCCTCCTGGGCACCTTAGAATAAATCCAATTAACACACTGACACTTATACCCGGGCAGCGCCAGGTACATTTTCTAGTTATATACTGTATATAAGAAGGAAAGCATGGGCACTTATGGAGCCTGGTGAGTATTATTATTTTTTTTAACAAGTATTAGAAACGGGTGATACTTCCAGTGTGCAGGCATGCCTACATGATACCTACAGGGTGGGGGGGATTTCTACAGGGAAGGGTGCTAAATACAGAGGGTTAGTGGGTTTGCTATACTGTATTACTATATGGGGAAGAATCACCTACAGTTATTGCTGATAAGTGTGTGTGGTGGTGGGGGGTCAAGATTACCTTTGGGAGGGGTTGCCTACATGGAGGATACAGTTTATTTGGAGGGGGGGGTCTACCAGGGGGACTTCCTACAGGCTAATGCAGAGGGGATCTACCTACTATATGGGGATCAAAGAGGCACCTTACTGCTGTATGGGACACAGCTATATGGATGCACAGAGGGGGCCTAACTACTATTTTGGGCTGGCTGAAATTATACGGGTGTACAGAGAACACCTGTGCTATATGGCCTAAGAGGCCAGAGAGGCCTAGTACTATATGGAGGCACTGAAGGGGCTTGTCTACTATTTGGAAGCACACAATATATTCACCCTAATTGCTTATATGGGGGAACATGGGACTTTCTGTTACTGTGTAAAGCATTACAAATGGGGATTTTGTATATAGGTGAGGATGCTGCTTGAGCGAGGAGCCTAAAATGTTTGTCTGACAGATCCTGCAGAGACGAGGCATCACCTGGAGAAATCTTCATGATGGGTGGGCAAGATGGTGAAGAACCATAATGAAAGACATGAGCAGTAATCCATGCAGAGAAGACGCCTCCTGTGAGTTAATGGATAAATCTGTGCTGTTATAACTTATAGTTCCTTGTCAGTGGGTTTTGGCACCCTGGTTACATATTGATATCCTATACTAAGGATAGGCTATCAATATGCAAAATTGAAACTACTATAGGAGGGCAATGGGGATATCTGGAAGTGGCAGCCCTGCAGGACCTTTATAGCTAAATTGTGGCCTGGAAGCCTTCACTAGTCTTCTGGCTGCCATGACAAGCACGTTGTAATAGAAAAACAGAGGGGCAGAACATAGAGGAAGCCCCCCTGTTACCTAATCACAATGTGTGTGTTATGGCAGCCAGCTGGCTGTATGAATATACCAATAGCACCAGGGCCCAATAATTTTGCACCATGGCCCAAGAAACATTAGCTACTCCCCTGCCAACACATATTATTTATATGTGCTAGTGGCTCAATAGGAGAGTTAAAGTTGTACTGTCATTTATAATAGTGTTATTGTCACTTGTAATAACTTTTTACATGTCAGCAGGCTTCCTGAAATCATTCTATCAATTAGAGGATGAAGTCGATTGTGCTCCAGAGACTGTTGACCTGTTGTACTTATTTTGGATTATGCTGATTACAATGAGCCATCTGCCAACATTGAAAAGATAAATGTGAACAGCGCTCCAATGTGTGGGGTCTGCAAGACTTGGGTGAGTGCAGGGGAGTAATAGGAGGACTCTCACCTGGTGTGGTTGTGCAAATGCAAGGCACAACTCTCAATGCTCACATGTGTGTGGACCGCAGCCACTCCCAGAAACCAAACAGGTACACTTGAGAAAGAAGTCAGCACGACTTCGAAACGCGTTGTGTTTTAATAAATATACATACTTTTTTATCTCCATTTTGGAATTTTTTCCTATCTTGGACCAGCGCCCGATTTTACCCAGTGGTTGGAGTGGAGGTTTTAAGGATCTGCCAACATTGGTAGCCTGATAGGCTTGAAAGTAGTCCTGACTCAGGATCAAGATGGTTTTAAAAGAATAATTGCTTATGCTGGTCAAACCATGATAGAAGAATATAAGAACCCTTAACAGTGTTTTCAGAGCAAAATAGACTTATAGAGCTTTGCACAGGATAGCTCATCAGTCACTGATGACACCTTGCACCCCTCGTGATCAGCTGCTCCACGGTTTAGTGTGTAGTGACAGGTCCTTGTTACTGCAGCTAAACTGCCATTCACTTAAATTAAAGCTGACCCCCGTTACACGTTGCCATGTCTACACGCTGACCAAAGCCAACCACTTTTGGACCCATTTACTGTGTAGTGAGGTTGCCGAACAGCTGTGGGAGTGTTAGGTGTTGATGCAGTGTCCTAGAACCCTACGTCCACTGCTGATGCATATATGTATGTAGGGCGACACTGCTTTTATATTTATTACAGGGTTTAATGTGTGGATAAAGGATTTTTACTGCATTTATCTGTGTTCTCTGATATGAGCTATTTAGTGACAGCAAGCACATGCTGAAAGTGTACTCTAAGGGTTAATCTATGTGACTAATCAATTCCTGCTGAGAGTTGGTTTCTCAAGGTTGACTAAATCCTGTAAATGCTTAGCAAAGCTTACTTTCTGTATTGTCCAGCTAGAGAGTGCCAAAGGTGGATTGTTCAGAAGAATGTTCTGCAGGCTGGAGATAAAGCCGTGCAAAAGGTCTGGGACTTTGGTGGCACTGACGGCATCCGATGAGTTTCACTCCTAAATGGGAGTAGTAGTGGTGGATATAAAATCAGAACTTATTGATTTTACATCCACCACTACTACTCCCATCATTGAAGGAGTAAAACTCATCGGATGCCGTCAGCGCCACCAAAGTCCCGGACCTTTTGCACAGCGGAACCTCCAGCCTGCAGAACCTTCTTCTGATTCTCCACCGGGATCCCCCGACCCCGCATACTGGCTTTAAGAGGTTATATATTGATTATGTGATCAGCGATGTCGGGCTTTTAGAACGACCACCCGAGGTGAGCGGCTCTAAAAGCCACTATTTTAATCTAAATTTACTGATTTGCAGTAACACACTATGTGCGCCCCCGGTGTTTTTAAAATCTTTCCAAAGGTGGATTGTTGAGGGATGTCAAACTTGAGAGGAAAGGATGTTCAGTGGCTTCTCCCTCTTTCCGGAGACAGTGCATCGTCCTTTGTTGTCTCAGGAAGCTTGTACATCCACATTTGCTGTGGAGTTTGTGATAGAATAAAAAAAAACTTGAATTTTTTCACATTTCTGGAGTGCTCTATCTATCTATCTATCTATCTATCTATCTATCTATCTATCTATTAATATATTTCTGATGCTGTGTCCCTCAAGTGTATACTTCTCTTTCAGTTTAGTTTCCTGTGTTCCTGTCTGTCCAGCCATGGCTGGCTAATATACCTAGCTACCTGGTTGGCTAATATTGGGAAACATTAGATAATAATAGTGCTTGTTCTGCTACTTTATATTCATTGTATCATACATGAGAATGTATGCTAACTGTATAATGCCACTCTTTTCTCAAACAGTCACTGCTAAGCTGCTGGGAGCCAGGTCCTGCATTTCATTTTTTGCGGGCAAGACGGGGGAAGGAAGAAGGAGCCTTGCCAAGCTGCATTTAAAAAGAGCAGCATTATACTGTATGTTTAGGAACTGGGATTACCTAGAACAAAGAAAAAGTCTGTTTCATCTAACTATGTCCTAACTGCAGCTCTGTACCTTACATGGAGCTGACAGATTCAAAGGGGCTCCTAAGTGGAACATATCAAATTCAACCCAAACTTCTGGCTAGCTGCATCTGTACACCACTTCAGAGACATGACATTCATGACTGTTAATCTGTAGGTGTAATAGGGCCCTTAAAGGTTATCTGACAGATTTTTTTAAGCCAAAACCAGGAATGGATTTCAATAGAGGAGAAATCAGTCTTTCCTTTATTACCTGTTCTCTGTTTATAGTCTGTTCCTGGCTTTGGCTCAAAAAAATCTGTCAGATAATCTGTTGGTGTAATAGGCAGGGGCGTAACTAGAAAGGGCTGGGCCCCATAGCAAACTTTTCATTGGGCTCTCCTTCGCCTAGTAGATAGCATATGTTTCTCCCCTGGTATAACCCAGTAGATATTGCCTCCATGTGTCTTCCATGGTAGGCTAGTATCCTACCCCCCTAGTATATAGTGTCCCCCATGGTAGGCATCTCCCTTGGTGGTATGATGACAGTTCAGGAGGACCAGTGTATTGCAGGGATGGGCCCCCTGAAGCAGTGGGCTCCATAGCAGCCACCATGGCTGCTACGATGGTAGTTACGCCCCTGGTGATAGGGTGCTAAGTATTGTCTGCCAAGCTCATAGGTTCATAGGCAAGTAAACTGTCCCAGGCCAAAGCAGGAGGAGACAACTAGTAATGTCGAGAAAAACATAACATAACTTTGGTAAATAGTAAGGAGCAGTAGGGAGGTTATTGCTCTGACATTAGGAGAGTTCCTGACTCAGAATAAATAAAGGTGCCTAGGATTATTGGTCAGTTTACCAGGATTTTCTGTAAATTGTTCCTTTAAATCAGAAAGGCACGTGCAATAATATATTACAACAAGTACAGAGATAAGAGCTGATTGGTAATTCAAACCCAATAACCACTTTAATATCTGTACATTACAAACTATATATATATAATATATGGCAGTGTACTCATTATACAACTCATAAATTGTTACTTATGATACCAGTTCTAAATAATACTCAGTCCAGCACTAATTTTTCATGGAGTCTTGAGAATTCTTTTCTTTCTACCATCTTTGTGTTTTCGCTACATAACACATTTTGACGACGACAGGTAAATCAGAGCAGACAACCCTTCTTCTTTATGTGTGGAGGAGTAATACATTGTATACATAATATTAAAAGTCCCTCGGTGGAAATGTACAAATTATACCTTTTAGGTAAACATTCCTAGCAAGGAAGACATTTTGAATGTTCTCAATAGAAACTGAGTGACAATTTTATTAAGTCAGGATATTAAATTCCAGGTCGTGAATAAAATTGTCTTTTCAATTTCCAAAAGCTTATATATTCAGGTATAAAAATGAGATGGAAAGACAAAGTAATCCTCTAAACAATAGGAACTGTAGACAAGATTTAATGCCCAGCATCCCTTACATTCACTCTCACTTGAAAGCCCCAAAAAGTAGAAGCCAGACCTGCCAGCCAGCTATTTGTGAAGTAAATGTTCCAATTTCTTTCTAAAATACAATACAGAGTGTAATTTTGTCACATGCATCTGTTGCTATCAGCTCTCACTTTGAGCTGAAGTGCTCACCAGAGCATTTACTGAAGTGATTCTTCCTCCCACCCCTGACATCTGCCACAGAAAATGCTGCATTATTCATCAGCGTTCTAATGGCAGGTGATGAGATCTTTTCACGCTACATCCCTCTCAGTAGGTGTTTATTACTCTGTTCACCAGCAGCCTGCTATTACAGCAGGGCCAGGAGAACTCTACGTACTCGCTTGACAGGTAATGGGATACGTGCTCTGCTCACTTGGCTCACAAGTGCAGATGAAGGTTATTAGGGATGCTACAATATCATAGCTGCACTGAAGATGGTCACTTTAAGAGAACAGCTTAATTTTCGCAATACTTATAAATCATTCTGGCTTTGGCTGTTATAATCCATCTCCTTTATCCTCCATTATTTCTCTAGTCATCTTGCCGTAATGATATCGCCTATGATGTGTATGAATAACAGGCACACACACACACACACACAAAAAAAAAACTTGGTTCTGCAAGCAAGAAATTTAGCTCATGTGGCTATACATGATATTCAGTGCGGGAGCAGAAACATTAAAAAACACGGCAGGAGAGATGGAGTTTATTTCCGGAAGGATAATTTTAAAATAAAATATAGTTTCTGGCTAAATCAGTTATTCACTTGTATACATAGGGCACATAAGTAAATGCTTTCTATTTCTTGGACTCCAATAACAACTAGGATCTGAGTTTATACCTTATAGCAAATTGCAACATGCTAACCTGGAGCACACCTGCAGCTGCCATTCTCTGCAGCTGAGCCCATCCATGATGGCTGCCGGCCAAAAGCACTAGCTGTGTCCCCCGCATCTCAGTTGGCCCACCAGGGATTTGCACTAACGGCCTTGACTTTCCATTGGCAAGCCACCTTGCTGTATACTTAATGTTTATCCTGTCTTAGAATTATTCCATGCATGTGCAGCCCCGCATGATCTGAAAGTTGTAATAACAAAGGTTCTGGGCGGGTAAGAATTACTTCATCATGTAAGCTATAAAAAGAGTGCCTGTCATTATAACTTTTTAAATCAACAGTAGGGATGGTCCGAAACTGCCGAGATTCGGGTTCGTATGAACCTAAACGCTCGGCATCAGATTCCCGCTGCCTGCCTGCTCCGTGCAGCGGGTGGATACAGCGGGAGGACCGCCTGGAAAACTGGGATACAGCCTATGGCCATGGCTGTATCCCAGTTTTCCAGGCGGTCCTCCCGCTGTATCCACCCTCTCCACGGAGAGGGCAGACAGTGGGAATCATTTCCAAAAGTTGGGGTTTGTACGAACCCGAACCAAACTCGGTCTGGACCATACCTAATCAACAGGCAATGTAAAATAAAGTATGTTTGTAATTTACATTAATTATTTTTTTTTAGTTATCATGCTTTAAAGAAAAGCTATACTCACTTGAAATCCAGGTCCAGTCTCCTGAAGGCAGCTTTTGTGGCTTGAAAGAAAGAAAAGAAACGCAGGAATCTAGTCCATCCATGACAGAGTGTCATGGCTCAATGTGTCCGTCAATAAATGACTGCCTTCTCTGGGAGCGTGCAGATTACCTGGATTTCATGTGTGTCTCTTTTTTCAACCAACACAAGACTAAAAAGCTGCCTTGAGGAGACAGGACCTGGATACAAGTACATGCTTTGTTATAAAGCATGCTAACTAAAAAGAAAATAAAAAAAAATATATATGTGTCATACTGTACTTATAGAGTTTCATAGAGAAATTGACTCCCTTTTTGCACATAAACCCATGTGTGAAATGTAGCTTCTCCAATCAATTGATCAATAGAGTTGCCAGGTGTCAGCAGCCTGCTGATCACCTATTGACGCCCTATCTTGAGAATAGACCATCAATAATTTCGGCTGAGATAATCCCTTTAAATGGTGACCTACAATGGTCTGACCTACATTGATCCCTTGATTTTTATGTAAAATGTAATGTTTTTCCATTAAAAGACCTTGTAGAAGGCTACTAAAGCTAATAAACACTGGTCATCTACAGTGTTAATGCATCTAGGATTTGGTCTATTGTGACCTTAACTGGATCTGGTAATATGAGGAAGTAGGTAAGGTAGTTAGGGAAGGTCTTAGTAGACCATATCCACCCAGTTACTTGCTATACTGGACAGTAGCTTCACTGCTCCCACAGAAACCCACCCACAATCTACCCTCCTCTCCTCTCGGTCCCTATTTTTCTATATTTCTCTCTCTGTTCTAACTGCCTGTTGCAACCTGCTCTCCACTATACACAGCCGACTGGCCGCCTCCGGGAGGTCAATCACCTTATATAAAGGACGAGGGGGATTACTGACATCACAGTGGGGTTTGCAGCTGATTGGATGGGCGCTAGGAATCATGGAAAATCCCTTGCTCCTGCCAAAAGACAGTACTGTAACGTAAAATGTTTAGTGAATTTGCGAAACGAATCTAAAAAATTCTCGAATCGCCATGAAGTGAATTTAATACCCAATTAGAATTTTACAGACTCGCTTAACTCATCTCTAATTTTTAGCTTTATTATCAAATTGCCTGTATGTGTATATTTATATAATATAACATTTATATATTTATATAAAGACATTTGTGAAGCTTCTGATCTGTAAAGATAAGTTGATTAGTACCACAGTGGAAGGAAGAATAACTATATTTAGATTTCTCTTTAATTTCCCTGCTTTCTATTTATTTCCCAATTTATCATTTCATCGGAAGAGGAGCTGTCAACTTCAAAGCTGTTATGTAATATGGTGTCATGTCTAATAAGGCTAATTTTAATATGAATTACTGGTTTGTGAGCCACATCCTATTAATTAAGAGATCAGCTCTAAGATTACCATGTTACATATTTAGATTACCAACTGTCTAACCAAACACGAAAGGTTTATTCAATTATAAACTAGAATAGGTCTTGGAGTAATATCAATTGATAAGGGAGGTAAACATAGAGCCATTTTAAATACTAGTTAGAGAGAAATTATAGGTTTGTGAACGAATAACTTTTTAAGGAGGGGATCACTTAGGCATGAAGCATTACTGTACAAATATGATATTCTAATTATGCAATCAATCATTTAGGCTATGATGGGGGATGAATTGAAAATGAACATAAGAAATAAAACTGCTAGTGACTCTAATAACCTAATAGATTTTTGTTGACTTAACTTCATTTTACACCAGATGTCTTTAGGCGTTTTATATATATATATATATATATATATATATATATATATATATATATATATATATATATATATATATTTATTTATTTTTTAATTAACCTCTTAAGGAGGCAGCCAGTTTGGCTGTTCACACAACGTTTTTTCATCTCCGTTTAAAATGATGTCTGTTATTTTGAGGCTAAAATAACAGATGTTATTTAGCAGCCTGGCCTACTAATTGGCCTTTGGATGTGGCTTAATTGAAAAGTCCATTGAATTTAGTAGTAAAAACGGAGAAAGAACATTCAAAAAAGAAGAACTGTGTGGGAACTACTAATAAAAAACAGCCACTGTTTGCAAAAGACGCCCGAAAATAATGATCGTTCATTATTTTGACGTCCGCTGCAAAAACGTCCATTATTCAATACACTGTGTGCATTGGACGTCCGTCTTTTTTAAATATGACAATCAAACGCCTTTTCATTAATTTTGACGTTGTGTAAACATAGCCTTTGGGCGTATATGACACATTGTACTTTATTCTATGGTGAATTTTGGTTAATACATTCAGTGACTCTAATAGCTTAATAGATTTTTGTTGACTAAACTTAATTTCACACCAGATGTCTTTAGGCGTATATATATATATATATATATATATATATATATATATATATAATTTTTTATATTAACCTCTTAAGGAGGCAGCCAGTTTGGGCGTATATGACACATTGTACTTTATTCTATGGTAAATTTTGGTTAATACATTCAGCGATTACTTGTGAAAAATACCACAATTACCACAAAATTTGAAAGATATTCATTCTACATACATAAGTTAATAATTGAAATATACAATATGCATACTTTATGTTGGCATCATTTGGTAAGCATCCCCTTTTTTTTAGAACATTAGAAATCAAAGGCAGTGAATTGTAAACTTGCCGAACGTTTGCGTAAGACAACATTCATTCGAAGTCGAAAAAATCAACATTTGACTCAGTCAGTCAGTCCTAGAAAACATGTTTCCGAAAAAGTTCTTTCATAACTAAACTTAGTGGTTTTGCTAAGTTCACACAACGTTTTTTCATCTCCGTTTAAAATGACGTCCGTCATTTTGAGTCTAAAATAACAGAATTTAGCTGCCTGACCCCCCCTTAGTGCACTGACAGGTGTTTGTACATTATTCTAGTTTTGACTTTGAATGCGGCTTAATTGAAAAGTCCATTGAATTTAATAGTAAAAACGGAGACAGAGCGGTGACAAAAGAAAAACTGTGTGTGAACTACAAATCAAAAACATCCGCTGTTTGCAAAAGACATCTGAAAATAATGATCATGTTCATTATTTTGAAGCCCGCGGCAAAAACGTCCGTTATTCAATACGCTGTGTGCATTGGAAGTCCGTCTTCCCATTGACTTCAATGCATTACATTGCAGTCGGTTAAATCTCTGCAAAAACTGACGTTATTTTAAATATGAAAATCGGCCGCCTTTTTAATATTTTTGACGTTGTGTGAACATAGCCTTTAGCAGCACATTTTGAAAATTTCAAAAAGATTTTTTTTTTTTTTTTTTTTTAAGGGACAAATTAATTTCTGAAGAGAATTTAAGTGACATGCATGCTAGAAATCAGCATAAATCACACCATTTTAGAAACTGTACCGCTGAGACAATTCAAGATTTGGGCACATTTTAAACTTTTTAGGTGGTTCACATGAAAGCAAAGTGCAGATGAAATTTAAAAGGTAATTTGGAATATTTTTTTTCTGCCACAAAGGTTTTCACAGTGTCGGACTGGGGTCCCTGGGCCCACCAGGGAAATTGATTCTAGGGGCCCACCCTGCCTACATATACAGAACATAACCGATGCCAAACCTCTCATGTTAGTACAGTGTGCTAATTCTTTTTTACATAAATCTAATAGTACATTTGGATTAAGGAATAATCTGACATTGTACACATGTACACATACTGAGATACACACAGATACACACACCTTACATGCATACATCTAATCATACACAGATAAACACAGACACACAAACACACACACACCTTCCATACATACATCTAATCACACACACAGACACATACTTTAAGGGCACTACTCGTCTCTTAAGGCCCTATTGAACAGAACGATTATCGGCCATATCGCCGTTACAGCCGACAATCGTCTTGTGTAATAGAAGACAACGATCTGCCGACATGAACCATGTCACCTGATGGTTGCAGTCGTTTGTCTTTCAACATGTTGACAAATGACAAATATAGCAGCGATCTGCTGCCGTCGCCCGTGGAATAGCCACACTACACACACACACAGATAGCCACACTACACAGACACACAGATAAACACACTACACAGACACACACACACAGATAGCCACACTACACAGACACACAGATAGCCACACTACACAGACACACAGATAGCCACACTACACAGACACACACAGATAGCCGCACTACACAGACACAGATAGTCACACTTCACACACAGATAGTCACACTACACACAGATAGCCTCACTACACACACAGCCACACTACACACACAGATAGCCACACTACACACACACACACAGATAGCCACACACACACACACAGATAGCCAAACTACACACACACACACACACACAGATAGCCACACTACACAGACACACAGACACACACACAGATAGCCACACTACACAGACACACACACAGATAGCCACACTACACAGACACACACACAGATAGCCACACTACACAGACACACAGATAGCCACACTACACAGACACACACAGATAGCTGCACTACACAGACACACACAGCCGCACTACACACACAGATAGCCACACTACAGACACACAGCCACACTACAGACACACACACAGCCACACTACACACACAGATAGTCACACTACACACACACAGATAGTCACACTACACACACAGATAGTCACACTACACACACAGATAGTCACACTACACACACAGATAGCCACACTACACACACAGTCACACTACACACACAGCCACACTACACACACAGATAGCCACACTACACACACATAAGAAGTAAAATCCACGGCACTCAAAATAATGCAGAAGTGATAGTTTATTTTACAGTGATACAGAAAGGTTGTATACTCCGACCAGTATGAAATATATAGTAGAAATAGTAGAGATCGTGACTATAAAGCGAGCTTTCGGCCCATCCCGGGCCTTCCTCAGGCTAGTAGATCTCTGTAATGGATGAACATGGTATCAATCCAAAGTGTACATGACATAGGGGGTATACACAAATAAATCGAATAAAATATGAACCAAAATGAAGTAATACAATGCATAAGACAAAGACAAATATATATATACATGTATTTACAGTGGGATGCAGAGGAGCTAATGATAGGCAGTTAACATAATGCATCCAGGTCAGCAGTCCTACTAATGACTAATGATACTAATGAATCAGCGCATAGGATAGAGCGAATATGAGGTAAGTATATAGGAGGACCACGCAGGGTAGGTGGTAGCTTAGTACATATAGAGGAGGAGGTGTACAAACCTGGGAGAGAAGACAAGGGTAAGGGTGGGTAGGACATAAGTGGCAGTAGAGGCTCTAGCAGCATGGGAGTCAGAGTGGAATAAAGGTTGGAGTGGGATAGAGATAGGGAGATAATGGCAGGGATGGAGAGAATCAGAAGATGTAATATGAGAGGTCCGATGTCTTACCACTTGTAGTGCATGGGTCCAGGATCTCGGTGGAGTGTGGGCCAGAGCGACTGTGCGCGCTATAAGAGCCGCACTTCCGGGGCCACGTGATCGCGCGTCATGGTCACATGGGCGCGTGCGTCTGACGTCATCACGACCGTGCGCGCCGTAAGGGCTGCCCTACCTGGGTCACATGATCAGGCGTTGTGGTCACATGTGCGCGTGCGTATGACGTCATCGCGCATAGGAGGCGGAACTGGAGTCCATGGTGTTGTGAATAGTGGAACTGAGGGCAAGAAGTGTGGGCAGCAGCAGCCCGAAGATTGTAATAGAAGAGAGAGTGTTGTAGAAGAAGTGTATAGGAGCCAATAACGCAAAGATAATGAAATGAGAGCACAGTATGTGTGTATGGCATGGACCAATGAATAGAGAAAAATAGAAAATAGAAAGAAACGGAAAAAGAGAAGGGGATAGATAGAAAGGCTAGAGTGAGTGAAAAGGGGCAACAGGCGAGGCGAGAAAGGGGGGAGGGAAGGAAAAAAGGAGGAGGGAGGGGGGGGGGGAAGGAAAAGGGGTGGAAAGGGGGGAAGAAAAAGGAAACGAAGGAGGGGAGAGCCGGGGATACGATAATACATCACATGGGGGAAGGACAAATGGGAGAAAACACTAGGGAATAGTAATTACAGGCAGAGACTGGACATGGACGGTTACCATAGTTACCATATCAGTGAAAAGGATGCTATCATGGGAATATATTCTAACCCTGGAAGGATGTAATAAAGATAAAGTCAGTACATGGTAAATGCAGGTAAGGTACGTCAATCAGTCAAGCCTGAAAATTAGCATAAGACGGCATAAAACATGGGGAATCTATGTTCAGATGTTATAAACCCTATCATACGCCCGAGAAAAGGCGTTTGACTAGTCAAACAAATTCGCTCTTTTCTCCTCGACACTTCCCAATTTCTCTCCTCTATCAGACGCATTTCACCTATTCCCCCAGACAGCCTACTGGTCACCTGGGACGTCTCCAGCCTATATACATCCATTCAACACAAGAAAGGCCTCACAGCTGTCCAACATCTTCTACTGGACAACCAATTCTCCCCTAGTGAACAGGAATTTTGTCTCGAACTATTACACTTGATACTACATAACAATTTCTTCATGTTTGGTGATCAGCTGTACCTACAGACCCAAGGTACAGCAATGGGGTCGAATGTTGCCCCGCCTTATGCCAACATCTACATGGACCGTTTTGAAAACGATCACATATACAACCTTCCATCCTTCCAGAAACATGCACACACTTGGCACCGCTATATAGATGACATCTTTTGCATATGGCGTGGAAACACCGACTCCCTCCTGGCTTTCCATACACACATCAACTCCATCTACCCGGAACTTCAATTCACACTACACCATAATCCCACCTCCATAGATTTTTTGGACACAACAATAAACAAAGACCCGTCAGGCTTTCTCCATATAGACTTATACCGCAAACCCACTGATAGGAACAACCTCCTACACTTCTCCAGCAATCACCCACCTAATGTGAAAAAATCCTTACCTATCTCACAATACAGCCGAGTTAACCGTATTGTTAGTGATCCTCTTATACGACAAAATAGACTAGAAGAAATGTCCTTAAAATTTCGAGAACGCGGCTATCCGAACAGGATCCTCTCCAACACTGCAACCACCCCTAGACCAGAGACCCACAGCTTACCACGTCTGCCCTTTGTACACAAATACCATCCAAGCAGCCCTAGAATTGTGGGTATTGTCCGCAAACACTGGCCTATACTGAAAAACTCTTTCCCCAAGATAGACGTATTCCAATCTCTCCCTATGGTTTGCCATAAGCGAGAGAAAAACCTGCGTGACCATCTAGTACGGGCTGACATTGGTAGTTTTACCTCGAAGAGACAACGTTTTTTTGGGTCCTCCCAAGAAAGGTACATTTCCTTGCCTCCATTGCGCTCAGTGCTCAGCCGTTACTAGGGGAGAACATTTCACACATCCCCATACAGGCAAGCAATTTCCCATCCAAGGCTTTTATACCTGTGACTCCAGCTTCGTGGTTTATCTGGTCAAATGTCCATGCGGTCTCGGATACGTTGGGGAAACTACCCAGCGTGTCCGAGACCGCATTTCCAAACACAAATCCACCATACGTTGTAAAAACCTACTGCTTCCCATCCCCGCCCATTTTCATACAATGGGCCACACGATAGCACAACTACGGTTTCAGGTCCTCGAAGAAGTGGAGCAACCTAGGAGAGGGGGCAATAGGGTGGAACTCCTTAAACGTAGAGAAGCCTTCTGGATACATACGCTCAACACCATTGAACCACATGGATTAAATCGGGCGTATGATAGGGTTTATAACATCTGAACATAGATTCCCCATGTTTTATGCCGTCTTATGCTAATTTTCAGGCTTGACTGATTGACGTACCTTACCTGCATTTACCATGTACTGACTTTATCTTTATTACATCCTTCCAGGGTTAGAATATATTCCCATGATAGCATCCTTTTCACTGATATGGTAACTATGGTAACCGTCCATGTCCAGTCTCTGCCTGTAATTACTATTCCCTAGTGTTTTCTCCCATTTGTCCTTCCCCCATGTGATGTATTATCGTATCCCCGGCTCTCCCCTCCTTCGTTTCCTTTTTCTTCCCCCCTTTCCACCCCTTTTCCTTCCCCCCCCCTCCCTCCTCCTTTTTTCCTTCCCTCCCCCCTTTCTCTCCTCTCCTTTTGCCCCTTTTCACTCACTCTAGCCTTTCTATCTATCCCCTTCTCTTTTTCCGTTTCTTTCTATTTTCTATTTTTCTCTATTCATTGGTCCATGCCATACACACATACTGTGCTCTCATTTCATTATCTTTGCGTTATTGGCTCCTATACACTTCTTCTACAACACTCTCTCTTCTATTACAATCTTCGGGCTGCTGCTGCCCACACTTCTTGCCCTCAGTTCCACTATTCACAACACCATGGACTCCAGTTCCGCCTCCTATGCGCGATGACGTCATACGCACGCGCACATGTGACCACAACGCCTGATCATGTGACCCAGGTAGGGCAGCCCTTACGGCGCGCACGGTCGCGATGACGTCAGACGCACGCGCCCATGTGACCATGACGCGCGATCACGTGGCCCCGGAAGTGCGGCTCTTATAGCGCGCACAGTCGCTCTGGCCCACACTCCACCGAGATCCTGGACCCATGCACTACAAGTGGTAAGACATCGGACCTCTCATATTACATCTTCTGATTCTCTCCATCCCTGCCATTATCTCCCTATCTCTATCCCACTCCAACCTTTATTCCACCCTGACTCCCATGCTGCTAGAGCCTCTACTGCCACTTATGTCCTACCCACCCTTACCCTTGTCTTCTCTCCCAGGTTTGTACACCTCCTCCTCTATATGTACTAAGCTACCACCTACCCTGCGTGGTCCTCCTATATACTTACCTCATATTCGCTCTATCCTATGCGCTGATTCATTAGTATCATTAGTCATTAGTAGGACTGCTGACCTGGATGCATTATGTTAACTGCCTATCATTAGCTCCTCTGCATCCCACTGTAAATACATGTATATATATATTTGTCTTTGTCTTATGCATTGTATTACTTCATTTTGGTTCATATTTTATTCGATTTATTTGTGTATACCCCCTATGTCATGTACACTTTGGATTGATACCATGTTCATCCATTACAGAGATCTACTAGCCTGAGGAAGGCCCGGGATGGGCCGAAAGCTCGCTTTATAGTCACGATCTCTACTATTTCTACTATATATTTCATACTGGTCGGAGTATACAACCTTTCTGTATCACTGTAAAATAAACTATCACTTCTGCATTATTTTGAGTGCCGTGGATTTTACTTCTTATGGATGTACATGGTTGAAGAACCATAACCCACTGAGCACCAACCTAGAAACTAGAGGTGTGCAACACTGATTTACCCTACACTACACACACAGTCACACTATACACACAGCCACACTACACAGACACACACACAGCCACACTACACACACAGATAGTCACACTACACACACACAGATAGTCACACTACACACACAGATAGTCACACTACACACACAGCCACACTACACACACAGATAGCCACACTACACACACAGTCACACTACACACACAGCCACACTACACACACAGATAGCCACACTACACACACAGATAGCCACACTACACACACACAGTCACACTACACACACAGATACACACACAGATAGCCACACTACACACACAGATAGCCACACTACACACACAGTCACACTAGACACACAGATATCCACACTACACACACAGATAGCCACACTACACACACAGATAGCCACACTACACACATATAGTCACACTGCCCAGACACAGATAGCTGCACTACACACACAGATTGCCGCACTACACACACAGATAGCCACATTACACACAGATAGCCACACTACACACAGATAGCCACACTACACACACAGATAGTCACACTACACAGATATCCACACTACACACAGATAGCCACACTACACACACACAGCCACACTACACAGACACACACACAGATAGTCACACTACACACACAGATAGTCACACTACACACACAGCCACACTACTCAGACAGTCACACTACACAAAGATAGCCACACTACACACACAGATAGCCACACTACACACATAGATAGTCACACTACACGCAGATAGTCACACTACACACGCAGCCACACTACATAGACAGATAGTCACACTACACACAGATAGCCACACTACACACACAGATAGCCACACTACACACAGATAGCCACACTACACACACACACAGATGACAAGGATACACAAATACACAGACACTCACACACACTGACCTACTTATGCACTTACTGACACACTGACTGCTTTATGCAGGAAGCTCCAGGGCCTCCATTAGTCTTCATATCCACCATCTTCTTTTGTGCAGCCTGCAGCCTCTCCCTCTTCTCTTCGCACCGACAGCACAAAGCAGCAGGAGGGGGGAGACATCACTGCAGGGGCAGGGGGGATGGAGGGGGCTGCTGCTTCTCTGTGCAGCTTTCAGCATGTCCCTGCTGCCACACGGTTTGTTTACTGCAGGGAGGAGGGAGCCTCTAGTGACAGGCAGGAAGAGAGCCAATCAGGAGCTGATTAGAACGGACTGTACCACTTACAGTGCAGGGGGAGGGGGGGTCCATTGCTTTACAGTGGTGGAGTAAAAGAAGGGGCCCTGCTGCCGTTCTTAAATCACTAGAGCACCATGGAAGGCAGCTGAGGGCCCCCTGATCTCCAGATCACAGGGAGAGGCTGAACAGGAGGCCCACCTCCAGCACAGGGTCCTTCAAAGGGGGGTGGGCCCACCGGGGGATCCCCCGGCCCCCCAGTGGTCCAGTCCGACCCTGGGTTTTCACATTAAAATTTGTGTGACCCTTGTGTTCTCCTTGCCTCCCATATAGGCCTGAGAACTAACAAAGCACCTTGGATTTTTTATGCACCATATTGGGTTTGCAAAGAAGAGCAAGAGCCAAAACATAAAAAATACCTCCCCTCAACATACCCATTTTGATGACTGCACCCCAATAAATTCTTATAGATCTTTTGATCTCACATGTATTAGAAATTTAAATTCCTTTTTAAAAGGAACATAAGAGAATAAGTACTGAAAAAATTGCTGCGCAATTTTTTTTAAATACAAGAGCACTCTATATGGGCTCATAAACTATTATTTGGGCAACCAGCAGGGCATAGAAGAAAAGGAGTAGTAATTGACATATTTGCACACATTTTGCTGGAACCATTTTTGGCAAACAGTCGCATTTTAACCCTTTCTGGACCGGGCTAATTTTTGTTTTTGCGTTTTCGTTTTTTCCTCCTTGTGCTTAAAAGGCCATAGCACTTGCATTTTTACACCTACAGACCCACATGAGCCCTTATTTTTTGCGTCACTAATTTTACTTTGCAATGACAGGCTGAACTTTTGCATAAAATATGCTGCAAAACCCGAAAAAAACTATACGCCCAACGAAATTTTTTTAAAAAACAAAAAAACGCAATTCTTTTTCTTTGGGGGGGCTTCGTTTTTATGCCGTGCGTCTTATGGAACAACTGACATGTTATATATGTTCCTCAAGTCGTAAAGATTACAACGATATGTAACATGTGTAACTTTTATTTCATGTGATGGCTTGTAAAAAATTCAAACCATTGTTAACAAATATATGTTCCTTAAAATCGCTCTAATCCCATGCTTATAGCACTTTTATCCTTTGGTCTCTGGGGCTGTGTGAGGTGTCATTTTTTGTGCCATGATGTGTTCTTTCTATTGGTACCTTGATGGCTCAAATGCTTTTTTAACGCTTTTTATTACAATTTTTCTGGGTTTGATGCGATCAAAGATGCGCAATTTTGCACTTTGGGATTTTTTTCCGCTTACGCCATTTAGCGTATGAGATCTGGAATGTGATAAATTTATATTTTGGGCAATTATGCACGTGGTGATACCAAACATGTTTGTTCGTTAGTTTGTTTATTTTTTTTTTTTTTTTTATAAAATGGGAAAAGGGGGGTGATTCTGACTTTTATTAGGGGAGGGGGCTTTTTATTATTGACACTTTTTTTTTACTCATATACTAGAAGCCCCCCTGGGGGACTTTTAGTATATGCACACTGATCTCTCATAGAGATCTATGCTGTAAAGTGTTCTATTGCTTCTGGCTGCTGCAGCCAAAGGCAATAGAATGCCGAGCCGGGATCAGCGCCATTACGGCCCAGACCCCGGCCGGCACCAGACACGGAGATTGCTCCTCCGTGACATCACAGGGGAGCGATTCCCCCCACTAGACACCAGGGTATCGGCTGCAGTAAGTCTTCAGATGCAGCTGTCAACTTTGACAGCTGCATCTGAAGACTTAATTAGCGGGCACGTCGATCGGACCGTACCCGCTAATAGCCGTGGTCCCGTGCTACATGCCACAACCGGGACCGCGGCGGTTCAGAGCGGGGTCGCCGCGCAGCCCGGCTCTGAACTCTCCCACCCGCTTGAGGACGTACAGTTACGTCCTCGTGTGGGAAGGGGTTAACTTGTCCCTCATGGTACTAGTACAATGAAACCTCCCCAGAAGTGACCCTATTTTGGTAAATACAACCCTCAGAGAATTGATCTAGTAGCAGAGCATATATATATATCTGATGACATTTTTTGGCAGTAGACCGTAAAAATAGATGTTTTTATTTTTGCAAATAATATATACAATAATATATATATATATATATATAAATATAAGTTATATATATATAATAATATAACTTTTAATTACCACTTTTCACAAGATAAAATGGGGTTAAGTGCTCTTAACTCTCTAGTGATGTGGCAATATGTGTTGTGCCTCTTTCACTCTAATATATGAAGACAAAAGCACTGCACTTCCAATTTTATAATGTTCGTGAAAAGAAATTTATTTACATGAAAATAAGTGGTTTGCCACAATCTAACCAGATCAGGATACAAAGCAATTATGCGGGTAAGATATGCTACTGGCTACTTACCCGCATAATTGCTTTGTATCCTGATCTGGTTGGATTGTGGCAAACCACTTATTTTCATGTAAATAAATTTCTTTTCACGAACATTATAAAATTGGAAGTGCAGTGCTTTTGTCTTCATATATATCGTGGGATTGAGGAATCCTTTTGCACTGGCACCCAACATCTTCGACAAGGGAGTGCGGTCTGTTGCTGTTATTGTATCTTCCACTCTAATGGGCACATTTTCTTTTACGTCCCCTGGTATATTCTTTATTTATCTCCATACTTTTTATATTTTTTACATATCCATATCTACCATCATACAAGTTAATTAGCGTTTTGCCCAATGGGACGGGGCTATGGCCGTCAACTTAGAGCCTACTTATAGGGTTTCTACAATGTTTTGGTTACACAATGTTTTTAAAGAATACACCACATCCTGCACGACATATAGGAGCTAATAAGTACTATACGACTTAGGATTTTTTAAAAGAAGTACATTTTTGGCACCAGTTGATTTGAAAGAAAAAGTTTTTGGTGAACAACCCCTTTAAGGCCAGAATCCATAATGTCTTTACATATAGAAAACTTAAAAAAAAATAAAAAAAATTAAGTAAGTATATTGCCAAAATGTTTGATGTTGATTCCTTACATTTAATGTACATTGCATAGGCCCAATCACTTTCTTGTTGGGGACGTTGCTTTAGCCTGGTTAAAAAGTGCCGGGAAACAATACCAGATTCATGAACAGGCCGCAGATTCATTAGCAGAACATGTGTTATATTAAAGGGGTATTCTAGTATAAGAACATTTCTTAAATATAATATATTGGGACTGGGGAAAAAAATGTACAGACATACCCACACTAGTCTCCTGCAGGTCCCATTGCAGCTCCTTCTGGCCCCCCTCGCTGCTCGTCTCTTCTCCCTGCTTCTGAAATGCTAAAACATGGTGTTGGGGCAGGGACTGCCCACTGAGTTATGCCAATTGTTTCAAAAACCATTAAAATGAACATAAAGTCAATAATAAGTCAATAATGTCGCTAAACTGAAGGAGACTGTTGCAAGCAGACAAAGGACTGTGCAGCTCTTCTCACAATTTAACCCTTTCCCGCACAAGGACGTAACGGGTGCGGGCGTTCAGAACCGCCGCGGTCCCGGGTGCCTCATGTAGCCCGGGGCCGCGACTATTAGCGGGCACTGTCCGATCGCCGTGCCCGCTAATAAGGTAATCAGATGTAGCTGTCAAAGATGACAGCTGCATCCGATTACCGGATGCAGCACTTCCATGGTGTCTAGTGGCGGAGATCGCTCCTCCTGTCATTAATAAAAAGGCCCCTCCACTAATAAAAGTTTGAATCACCCCCCTTTTCCCATGTTATGAATAAAAATAAATAAATAAACAAACAAACAAACATGTTTGGTATCGCTGCGTACGTAATCGCCTAAACTATTAATTAATCACATTCATTTAAAAATTAGCCTGGTCCTGAAAGGGTTAAGAAGCAATGAAGTATAGTGTTTTCTAAAACCCGCAATCCTACAAGGGGAGGGGGAAAATTGATCACAATTACTAATTTACCTCTCCTTGTGCCCTCGGTGGGACTGGCTGCGAGACCCCGGCTCCGAGATCTCTGTGGTGTCCACATCAAGACCTGACAGTGATGCTGCCGCCGCTCGCTGCGGACACGAGAAGTGGTAAGTTAGTAATTGTGATCAATTTCCCCCCTCCCCCTGCAGGATTCTAGGTTTTAGAAAACGCTGAACTTCTCCTTTTAAAAGAGATTGCGGTTGCATGAAAAGTAGTCACTGTTAGATCTCTATGCATTTCCTAAGATGTTGGTTAAAAAATATAAACTAATATTTTGATGTTGGAAACAAAGAGAGAAAAAAATAGCACAGCTGCTTAGATCAATTGCTAACTAAATTTTCACTTACTTATCAAGATCTGTTCCAGAAGAGGGTGAGCTGAGGACAAAGGTCTCTTCAGCTTTACTTGTCTGTAGGCTGTAACAGGCAAATGCAATAAAGACATTATTATTTTTTTCTTTTTAAAAAACAGATGGAAGAAATCTTGAATGCAATGTGCTTCTCAAAGAACAGTAATCTATAAAAGCAGACAAAATAGACCTACTAAATTTATAGGGGAAAAAGCCAAATTATGGGATGAAGACATAGAAGACTGTTGCTCTCCATTATACATGTACAAGAAAGAAGAGATGGATTTCCATTTTTAGTGGGAATACAATGTGGACAGCCAATAGGCATTGTCATAATATCAATAGTGATAGTAGAGTAGATGCAACAATTAGCAATTAAATTGCAAAATATCCAGATAGACTTTTTTTTTTTTGCCTGTTAAATACTTAAACCAACTTAAAGGCTAGGTTCACACTGCATTTTTCCAATCGGTTTAACATAAACGTTTTATGAAAAAAAAAAGATGAAAAAATGGATGCAATTGTGTGCCATCCATTTGGATCCATTTTTCTATTGACATCCATAAAAAAAAAAAAAGATAAAAAAGGATGCGTTTTTTTAACGTACACAAAATAGGGTTGACTACGTTTTTCTGTTCGTTAAAAGTAACCAATTAAAAACAGATACGTTGAATGGATACGAAAAACGCAGTGTGACCCCAGCCTAAAAAGGTTGGCCACTTTATAGTAAAATTGTTCAGTGTACAGTATAAGTAGTGTACTCACTGAATTTACTGACAGCTCCTCGTGTACCTCATAGAGCTAAAATCAGACCCCCCTCCTCCAGGCTGTGCCCTGCTCTGTGGGGAGTTTGTTCATAAGATGGCCGACATGGAGGAGCATGTGACCATGCCCCGTACCCCTGTGTCCTCCATAGACATATACAGGCTCAGTGGCAGACTCACCACAGTGCAGGACAGCACAGCCTGGAGGAGGGGTGTCTGATTTTAGCTCTATGAGGTACACAGGGAACTGCTGTCAGTAAGTACAGTTACTAATACTTTACACTGAGCAATTTTACTATAAAGTGGCCAACCCCTTTAATTGTTTCTTGATATTAGCTTTAATGACACGGTTCCTGAACAGCTGGTTGACTATCCAAAATCATTTGTATGGTAATATTTGCATATTGAATTGATGATTAAAAAATCACTAGGAATGTTGATGTTCCTCTCGGATTCTCAGCATACTGTATATATAGTAAATGGTTAGGTTGAACAAGTTTTAAATGTTTTTACATTTTAAGTACCGTATTTTTCGGGGTGTAAGGCGACTGGGCGTATAAAACGACCGCTGACTTTTAAGCAGATTGTCAGGGGTTCACCTTATACGCCAGAAAATGTTTTTAATTTAGCTGCAGTTAAATAAACTGCAGGGGTTAACTGCAGCTAAATAAAAAAAAAAACCTTTAACTCACCTAGGGCCCGTCCCGGCCTCTGCGCGCCTCCTGTACTGTTCCTGGTACAGGCAGTGGGACGTTCGGCTGCCGGGAGAGCTTCGGGAGAATGAGAGAGGCTTCGGGAACTTTCGGTGCCTCTCTCATTCTCCCAAAGCTCTCTCTGCAGCCAAGTGTCTCCGAGTCTCTCAGATGAGACACTCGGCTGCCCGGGAGAGGTTCGGCGATCTCCGTCCCTAGCGTAGGTATTGTACGTCACACTGCCTGCGTCGGGAACGGTACGGGAGGCACGTGGAGGCTGGGAATGGGCCCTAGATGAGTTAAAGGTTTGTTTGTTTTTTTATAGTGGTCGCCCCATTCAGTGGGGATGGGGCCTTTTTTGAGCCCCCCCACCGTATGGGGCGACCATATCCGGATCTATAAGATGACCCCCGACTTTAACCCCTGCAGACCCCTTTTGACCACACTAACAGATGATGTAGTGCATCCAAAAGAAAGGATTATGAATAATAAAAAAGAACAGTGATCCCGTAAGTAAAAATTGCTTCAAAGATAATTATTACAAGTTGGAAGTATTATATTGTGAGACCAGATCTATATAGAAAAGTAGTATTTGTTTCTATGGAAAATATAAAGGCAGGGCCGCCGATAAGGCAGTACAACTGGTACTGCCGTACGGGGCCCGGACCCTAAGAGACATGGGGGGGGGGCCCGCCGGCCGCTGCCCCCCGTCCGCTACGCTAGGGGGGCCCGCACGGCCCCCCTTGCCACCTGTTTTTGATGGGGGTGAGCACCGGCCCACGGGTGCCTAGTCCGCGCCGGGAGGGGGGGGGGGGGGAGGGGGGGTGACGGAGCGGCCGGGAGAAGGATGGGCAGACAGGCTGGTTCCCTCCCCCCATGCAGCGCCGGGGTCCGGGGCAGGTGTTGAGCTTCCGGCACACACAATGACAGAGGCCGGAAGCTCCCAGCTGCAGCCCCGCGCTCCCGGATCTTGTCTCCTGCTCGGCGGCGCTCACGTGATGTGACGTCATCGCCGAGCAGGAGAGAAGATCCGGGAACGCGGGGCTGCAGCTGTGAGCTTCCGGCCTCTGTCATTGTGTGTGCCGGAAGCTCAACACCTGCCCCGGACCCCGGCGCTGCATGGGGGGAGGGAACCAGCCTGCCTGCCTATCCTTCTCCCGGCCGCCCGCCCCCCTGCATCCTCAGCTGCTCCCCTGCTGGGGGGCAGCCTCTCCCCCAGCCCCCCAGCCTCTCCCCTGCCCCCCCCCCAGCCTCTCCCCTTCCCCCCCCCAGCCTCTCCCCTGACCTCAGCGTCTCCCCTGCCCCCCCCAGCCTCTCCCCTGCCCCCCCCAGCCTCTCCCCTGTCCCCCCAGCCTCTCCCCTGCCCCCCAGCGTCTCCCCTGATCCCTCAGCCTCTCCACCTAACCCCCAGCCTCTCCCCTGACCCCCCAGCCTCTCCCCTGCCCCCTCCAGCCTCTCCCCTGCCCCCCCAGCCTCTCCCCCTAACCCTCAGCCTCTCCCCCTAACCCTCAGCCTCTCCCCTGCCCCCAGCCTCTCCCCTGCCCCCCCAGCCTCTCCCCCTGCCCCCCCAGCGTCTCCCCCTGCCCCCCCAGCGTCTCCCCTGCCCCGCCAGCGTCTCCCCTGCCCCCCCAGCCTCTCCCCTGCCCCCCCAGCGTCTCCCCTGCCCCCCCCAGCGTCTCCCCTGACCCCTCAGCCTCTCCACCTAACCCTCAGCCTCTCCCCCTGCCCCCCAGCCTCTCCCCCTGCCCCCCAGCCTCTCCCCCTGCCCCCCAGCCTCTCCCCCGGTCCCCAGCCTCTCCCCCCTGCATTCTCAGCCTCTCCCCTGACCCCCAGCCTCTCCCCTGACCCCCCAGCCTCTCCCCTAACCCTCAGCCTCTCCCCTGCCCCCCCAGCCTCTCCCCTGCCCCCCCAGCCTCTCCCCCTAACCCCCAGCCTCTCCCCCTAACCCCCAGCCTCTCCCCTGCCCCCCCAGCCTCTCCCCTAACCCTAAGCCTCTCCCCTACCCCACAGCCTCTCCACCTAACCCTCAGCCTCTCCCCTGCCCCCCAGCATCTCCCCTGACCCCCAGACTCTCCCCCTGTCCCCCAGACTCTCCCCCTGCCCCCCAGACTCCCCCCTGCCCCTCCCCCTGCCCCCCCAGCCTCTCCCCTGCCCCCCAGCGTCTCCCCTGATCCCTCAGCCTCTCCACCTAACCCTCAGCCTCTCCCCCTGCCCCCCAGCCTCTCCTCCCTGCATTCTCAGCCTCTCCCCTGCCCCCCCAGCCTCTCCCCCTAACCCTCAGCCTCTCCCCTGCCCCCCAGCGTCTCCCCTGACCTCAGCCTCTCCCCTGCCCCCCCAGCCTCTCCCCTGCCCCCCCAGCCTCTCCCCCCTGCATTCTCAGCCTCTCCCCTGACCCCCCAGCCTCTCCCCTGACCCCCAGCCTCTACCTTGCCCCCCAGCCTCTCCCCTGCCCCCAGCCTCTCCCCTGCCCCCCCCAGCCTCTCCCCCTAACCCTCAGCCTCTCCCCCTAACCCCCAGCCTCTCCCCTGCCCCCCAGCCTCTCCCCCTAACCCTCAGCCTCTCCCCCTAACCCTCAGCCTCTCCCCTGCCCCCCCAACCTCTCCACCTAACCCTCAGCCTCTCCCCTGCCCCCCAGCATCTCCCCTGCCCCCCAGACTCTCCCCCTGCCCCCCAGACTCTCCCCCTGCCCCCCCAGCCTCTCCCCGGCCCCCCAGCATCTTCCCTGACCCCAGCGTCTCCCCTGCCCCCCCAACCTCTCCACCTAACCCTCAGCCTCTCCCCTGCCCCCCAGCGTCTCCCCTGACCCCAGCCTCTCCCCCTGCATTCTCAGCCTCTCCCCTGACCCCCCAGCCTCTCCCCTGACCCCCCAGCCTCTCCCCTGACCCCCCAGCCTCTTCCCCTAACCCTCAGCCTCTCCCCTGCCCCCAGCCTCTCCCCCTGCCCCCCCAGCCTCTCCCCCCTGACCCCAGCCTCTCCCCCCTGCATTCTCAGCTGCTCCCCTGCCTCCCAGCCCCTCCCCCTGACCCCTAGCTTCTCCCTCTGACCCCCAGCCTCTCCCCCTGAATCCCAGCTTCTCCACTGCCTCCCTACCGCTCCCCCTGAACCCCAGCTTCTCCCCTGCCACCCTAGCTGCCCCTCCCTGCTGCTCCTCTGCCCCCCAGCTGCTCTCCCTTTCCCCCAGCTGCTCTCCCTGGCTCCCCCAGCTGCCTCCCTTCCCCAGTCACCCCCAGCTGCCTCCCTTCCCCAGTCACCCCCAGCTGCCTCCCTTCCTCAGTCCCCCCCCAGCTGCCTCCCTTCCTCAGTCCCCCCCCCAGCTGCCTCCCTTCCTCAGCCCCCCCCAGCTGCCTCCCTTCCTCAGTCCCCCCCCAGCTGCCTCCCTTCCTCAGTCCCCCCCCCAGCTGCCTCCCTTCCCCAGTCACCCCCAGCTGCCTCCTTTCCCCAGTCACCCCCAGCTGCCTCCCTTCCCCAGTCACCCCAGCTGCCTCCCTTCCTCAGTCTCCCCCCAGCTGCCTCCCTTCCCCAGTCACCCCCAGCTGCCTCCCTTCCTCAGTCTCCCCCCAGCTGCCTCCCTTCCCCAGTCACCCCCAGCTGCCTCCCTTCCCCAGTCACCCCCAGCTGCCTCCCTTCCCCAGTCACCCCCAGCTGCCCTCCTGCCCCAGTCACCCCCAGCTGCCCTCCTGCCCCAGTCACCCCCAGCTACCCTCCTGCCCCAGTCACCCCCAGCTGCCCTCCTGCCCCAGTCACCCCCAGCTGCCCGCCTGCAGACGAGTTATGGTCAGAGAAGTCTTCATGATGCTGCGCCAGATGGAGAAGAGAGCAAAAAGTTAGCGACAGCAATTCGAGAAGACGTCACCTGTGAGTCATTAGTAACTGCACTGTAATCACTTCTATAGTGTGCAGAGCCTGTGTACCATTGGGGTCTCAATGGGTCAGTGTATTGTTTGCGGTAGTGTACTGACACAGCCCTGCGGTCACTACAGTACACTAACCCAAACTTTTAAACTAGGACCCAACTACAAGAGCTGCAGGCACTACAACTCCCAGCATATCCTGAGGGCTGTAGACTGTCAGTAAATGCTGGGAGTTGTAGTGCCTGCAGCTGTTGTAGTTGGGTCCTAGGTGCATTATACACTGGAGGCTTTGTGGGAGATCAGAATACAGAGATCTGTGGGGGCTCAGGGGTCACGTCCCTGCACTGAGCCCCCACAGATCTATGTATTCTGATTTCCCACAACGCCTCCAGGACCCAACTACAACAGCTGCAGGCACTACAACTCCCAGAACAGTCTGCAGCCCTCAGGATATGCTGGGAGTTGTAGTGCCTGCAGCTGCTGTAGTTGGGTCCTAGGTGCATCATACACTGGATGCTTTGTGGCATATCAGAATACATAGATCTGTGGGGGCTCAGTGCAGGGAAGTGACCCCAGAACATCACTAATAAGATATTGGGGGAGATGTTTTTGTTCTATCCCCTATTAGTGCTGTTCTGGGGGTCACTTCCCTGCACTGAGCCCCCACAGATCTATGTATTCTTATATGCCACAAAGCCTCCAGTGTATGATGCACCTAGGATCCAACTACAACAGCTGCAGGCACTACAACTCCCAGAACAGTCTGCAGCCCTCAGGATATGCTGGGAGTTGTAGTGCCTGCAGCTGCTGTAGTTGGGTCCTGGGTGCATCATACACTGGATGCTTTGTGGCATATCAGAATACATAGATCTGTGGGGGCTCAGTGCAGGGAAGTGACCCCAGAACATCACTAATAAGATATAGGGGGAGATGTTTTTGTTCTATCCCCTATTAGTGCTGTTCTGGGGTCACTTCCCTGCACTGAGCCCCCACAGATCTATGTATTCTTATGTGCCACAAAGCATCCAGTGTATGATGCACCTAGGATCCAACTACAACAGCTGCAGGCACTACAACTCCCAGCATGTACTGACAGTCTGCAGCCCTCAGGATATGCTGGGAGTTGTAGTACAGCGTAGACAGATGTTTTGCTGGACCTTCAGGGCTGATGGTTGTCACCCACAGATTGCAGCCACCAGGAGACTCTGCACACAGTGATTTATTAAAGGGTTGTCCTCTCAGAGACTACAACTCCCAGCATACCCTGAGAGCTGTATAAATGGAGGGTGTTCTGAGATTTGTCACAGATACAGATGAATTCAGGAAAGAAGCGGGTCAGCATGTCGTGTCTCACTGGTTGTATATTGGTGGCTCCAGGTACCCCAGTCCAACACTGGACAGAACCAGTCCCCAAACTAAGATGTCCCCGGCCTCCTTCCTTCCTCCATCACGTCTGTTTGATGAGAACAGCGGGCATCAAACAGAGCGGCACCCAAGTGCCAGGGTATATACCATGCATGTACAGCAACGTGGGGGGGGGGGGCACCTCTGCGTGCAAAGTGCCTAGGGCAGCATGAACTCTAAATACAGACCTGCTCACCGCCATGTATTCGCTATCACTGGCTTGGGTGAGCTAAACTAGTCTGCCTGGGGGGGGGGGGTGATTTGTATATGCTCACTAACATGGAACAGCCTCATTATATTAGCCTTATCAACATTCTATGTTAGTGAGCATACCGGGGAGGGGATATTGGTGAACATATACAAATCAAACAGCCCCCCCCCCCAGACCCTCAAAATTCAATAACCCCAAACGGGGCATTGCCTAGTACTCAACAGCATTCTGAATACAGGGGAACCCCTACCCCACTCTTGTATAAGTTTTAGTCTCCATCATAATGAGCCCCGCTGGGCTTCTAGACACGCTATAAATTGTACGTTGCAAGGGTGAATATAATGCACTGCATACAGAGCACAAGAGGCAGCTATACAAGTAAGTGTCTGTATGGTGACATTTACATTGCACCTTGTTCACATTTAGTTTCTACAATTTTATAACTGTATAACAGAGGTTACATTTTAAGCCACTGGGAAAAATGGGGTATATGAGCCAGTTCTCTAGAATTAATCTGAACCAAATTATACCTCCCAGCAAGGCGTGGGGCCAACACACAATTTTTTTTTTTTTTTTAATTAACCCTTTAAGGACATGGCCCATTTTCGTTTTTACGTTTTCGGTTTTTCCTCCTTGTGTTTAAAAGGTCATAGCACTTGCATTTTTCCACCTAGAAACCCACATGACCCCTTATTTTTTGCGTCACTAATTGTACTTTGCAATTACAGGCTGAATTTTTGCATAAAGTACACTGCGAAACCAGAAAAAAATTCAAAGTGTGGTGAAATTGAAAAAAAAAACGCATTTCTTTTATTTGGGGGAAATGTGTTTTTACGCCATTCACCCTGGGGTAAAACTGACTTGTTATGCATGTTCCTCAAGTCGTTACGATTAAAACGATATATAACATGTATAACTTATATTGTATCTGATGGCCTGTAAAAAATTCAAACCGTTGTTAACCAATATACGTTCCTTAAAATCGCTCCATTCCCAGGCTTATAGCGCTTTTATCCTTTGGTCTATGGGGCTGTGCGAGGTGTCATTTTTTGCGCCATGATGTGATCTTTCTATCGGTACCTTGATTGCCCATATACGTCTTTTTGATCGCTTTTTATAAAATTTTTTCTGGATTTGATGCGACCAAAAATGCGCAATTTTGCACTTTGGGATTTTTTTGCGCTGACGCCGTTTACCGTACGAGATCAGGAATGTGATTAATTAATAGTTCGGGCGATTACGCACGCGGCAATAGCAAACATGTTTATTTATTTATTTATTTGTTTACTTTTATTTAAAACCTGGGAAAAGGGGGGTGATTCAGACTTTTATTAGGGGAGTGGGCTTTTTACTATTAACAACACTTTATTTTTTTTTTTTACACATATACTAGAAGCCCCCCTAGGGGACTTCTAGTATATACACTGTGATCTCTCATTGAGATCTCTGCAGCATAGATATGCTGCAGAGATCCATGAGATCGGCACTCGTTTGCTTTCGGCTGCTGCAGCCGAAAACGAACGAGTGCCGAGCCGAGGACGGCGCCATCTTGGACGCGTCCCCGGCCGGCATCAGTAACGGAGATCGCTCCTCCGGGACAAGGTCCCGGAGGAGCGATCTCCCCCACTAGACACCAGGGAAACGTTGCCTCCGGTAATCGGAGGCAGCTGTCAACTTTGACAGCTGCCTCCGATTAGCTGATTAGCGGGCACGGCGATCA